>NC_088881.1:25764739-26364739 GCF_032884065.1 Artemia franciscana
TTTATTATAAAATTGTTCAAATACCATTTTCTTTTATTACCCAAAATACATACAACTATGCATTATCCTGAATACACTTATGTTAAAAGTGTTTATTTATGTCTTGTAATTTCAGGAGATATTACAAATGCCTCAAAACCTGTCTCTTTGGAGGCAACTGCCTCAAAGCTGGAGGCATCCGTTGGAAATTTTCTTCTGTTGTCAAAAAATACCTCTCATTTAAGTTTGATCGAATCATCTGGTATTTCTCATTGTATGAGCGAAACTAAAGAAAGTGAAGGAATCTTAGATAAGGTAATTTAAAGTTATATTGTTATAGTAGTTCCCAATAATTTGCAACAGATGAAGAGATATTGAACTTGTTTGATATCTTTCACTTTCCCAAATACGTCATAGGGTATAGCAGAAAAAGCCTTATAAGCCATAGCGGATATTCCACACAGAGGTCAATAATCACGTACACAGGAAGCTATTTACCGGAGGATGGAGGATGATTTTTCGTAAAGCAGGCAATTTTGGTCTAGAGCCGCGATTCTCAACGTGGAGTGCAGGCCCTACCGTCGGGGCATGGCAATATTTTGGTGGGTCATGGGCAAAACAGACACCCTCTGGCTGACTATACTTTAGAGCCTTAATAATAATAATAATAAAAAAAAAAAATTAAAAAAATATTGGTCGTGCGAATGATCCCGCATTCATATGCATTAAAAGAAAAAAAAAAATATACCATATAGTATTGCAATGACGTGAAATATTGTATAAAAGGTATTATACATAGAAAATAGTTTTCCTTAGCATAAAATATGCCTAGAGGATGACCCCATACAAAGATACTAAGCTAATGGTCTTTCTAGCTTCCTTCAGGTGAATACACAAAAATGTTGAATAAGAAAATGTATATGTCACTAGGGGGCATCAAGGTTTTAGAAATGTCTAGGTTGGGAATGGTCCAAGATCTGTTGGGAACTACTGGTCTATAATGATGGCCTCTTAATAGGAATAAAACATGGAAACTTATAAGCAACTTTGTAAAAGAAATGTTAGGCTGACATTCACCACGCCTGAAATTGTGTGGTGTCTACCTTTTTTTTTTTTTTGTGTCAACTACAAAATGTGAAGCCTTGCTTTTGGGTGATAGGTCGTGATTAGGAAGAAAATATAGACATTAGAAGCAACTTTGAAGGTAAAAATTTAGCCATGGCATCCCTTACGGCCAAGGCTAGCGAGATCTTTGGTCGTCAAGAGGCGAAACTACCTGGGACCCTAGGCTAGAAATTCATGGAAGGCTAGTTTAGCGAGATTCTTGGTCGAGAAATGACACCACCTGGAATAATGTGCTGTGAGGTTAGTCTAGGTAAGCCTGTCCCAGAGACTAACTTTATAGGCTTTGTCAAAATTGTTCAACTAATTTATTTATTTTTATTTTGATACTACCAAAATCAATAGCGTATTAGGATTAGAATGGAGAAAGGCATACTGTAGGAAGTAGGTTGTAAGTTCAGTAGAATCTACAGTCCTTAAACTTCCATCTCTGGTGGAACCTTTTCCTATAACATTAACTGTAATAAGAAACAAAGGTGGTTGCTATAAATTTCTTTGGATATAATACAATAAATAGTATGGGTCAAAATATTCATTCTGATATTGAGCAACTTGTGATCTAGTCAATAAAGGGGTAGTAAATTATTGACGAAGACAAATCCGAAAAAAAATCACGAATGAAAAAGTTTTTTCAAACAGTTCGTGGTAACGAACTGTAGTAAGGAGCGACCCGGCTCAATAGTAACCGAAACTGTAAAAAATGGAATTTTGATACCAATAGTTACATCAAAAGAATCGCATTTTAATGCTGATTTTAAATATATAAGTTTCATCAAGATCAGTTATACCCATCAAAAGCTACGAGCCTGAGAAAATTTGCCTCATATTAGAAAATAGGAGGAAACACCCCCTAAAAGTCATACAATCATAACAAAAATCACACCATCAGATTTAGCGTATCAGAGAACCTCATTATAGAAGTTTCAAGCTCCTATCTACAAAAATGTGGAATTTCGCATTTCTTTTGCCAGAAGACAGATCACTGATGCGTTTTTCCCCCAGGAATGATCGTATGGACTGAGTGGTACTAGAATGTCGCGAGAGGGCTCATTCTAACAGAAATTAAAAGTTCTACTGCCCTTTTTAAGTGACCAAAAAAATCGGAGGACACCTAGGCCCTCTCCCACGCTCATTTTTTCCCGAAAGTCACCAGATCAAAATTCTGAGATAGCCATTTTATTCACCATAGTTGAAAAACCTAATAACTATGTCTTTAGGAACGACTTACTCCCCCGCAGTCCCCTTGGGAGGGGCTGCAAGTTACAAACTTTGACCTGTGTTTACATGTAGTAATGGTTACTGGGAAGTGTACAGACGTTTTCAGGGAGATTTTTTTTTGTTTAGGCGGGAGATTTGAGGAGGGGCTACGTGGGAGGATATTTCCATGGAGAAACTAGTCATGGGGGAAGAGAATTTCAATGAAGGGGGCGCAGGATTTTCTAGCATTATTTGAAAAAATAAATATGAAAAGTTTTTTCTACTGAAAGTAAGGAGCAGCATTAAAACTTAAAACGAACAAAAATTATTACGCATATGAGGGGCTTACCTCCTCGTTATACCTCAATCTTTACGCTAAAGTATTTTTAATAATTTCAACTATTTATTCTACAGCCTTTGTGATTCAGAGCTCATTCTTAAGGAATTGGGACAAAATTTAAGCTTTAGGGTAAAAAGCGAGGTATCGACGAGGGTTGAACTCCCTGATACACGCAACAAAACGTACGAATATAGAAGTTCGTTACGTAAATTAATTCGTAAGTGACGTATATTTTTTACCAATAAAAACGTTTGTAAAAAATTAAAAGTTCTAGTTGCTTTTTTAAGTAATCAAAAAATTGGAGGGCAACTAGGCCTACTCCCTCGCTCCTTTTTTCTCAAAATCTTCCGATTAATTGTAATTAATTAATATGCAAATTTCGTTTTAATTATTTATTTGCGGAGAGCCAAGATCAAAACATGCATTAATTCAAAAACGTCCAGAAATTAAATAAAACAAGTTTTTTTTAACTTGTTACAAGTTTTTTAAATGAAAGTAAGGAGCAACATTAAAACTTAAAACGAACAGAAATTACTCCGTATATGAAAGGGGCTTTTCCTCCTCAACGCCCCGCTCTTTACGCTAAAGTTTCTTACTGTTTTAAAAATAGAGTTAAGAGAAAGAATCAAAGAAGTTTTGAATAGGATTTGTAAGTGAGCTATGGAATAAGGCATTCAAACTGTAGTTAAGGCTTTCGTGTTGGCCAACATAATTGACCACATTTGTAGATCAATTCTATAAAAACTGATCTTGACAATTAGCCTCAATGCAATGCTGTTTAATAATCTCTTTGACTAAAATGAGATTAGCCAAGTACCTTCTACCCTTGCCTCAACAACTAAAACAGCAGGAGTCAAAGCACCATCGAGTTTGTGCTTCGTGATGGTACCCTAGAAGCTAATGAGTCTGGGCTTGATCAGTGTATTCATCTTGTCCACGACATCTTAAGTTCAAGGTGCCATATAAAAACTCTATTTCGAATTATCTTTAACAGTGGTATTGACACATTTTTTTTTGTACCGGTTTAATAACTCTTGTCATTAATAAATGCAAATCACAATGTGAGTGTAACTCTTATTTTTCCATTACTATTTCTCCAGTACTATGTTAATTGATCGAATTGCCCAAAATTGACGATATAACTTCAGAGTGTTATGCATCTTTATATAATGTATATAATATAATATACATATATAGTGAAAAGAGAAATCATGAATGTAACAGCACAAACACACACAAAAAAAAGAAAGGAGATAGAAGGAGAAAGGGAAAACTGTCTTCCTAAACTAGTGGTTAATATAGACCAGCACTTGAATGAGGCCTTAACCCTACTCATCCATACAACCACATAGGTCAAACAGCATAGCCATACACAATCAACTACAAAGATATATATACATATATATATCAACTACAAAGATATATATAAACTACAAATACTCTACAATCAACTACAAAGATATATATCAACTACAAATATATATATATATATATATATATATATATATATATATATATATAATGTTTGTAAAGAAGAGAAATTTTATTGCTGTGCAGCCCAGACTCATTGAGCTTCAAGGGTACTATCACGAAGCTCATTAAACCTTCAATCCAATCAATTTCGTTTAGTGCTTTGAGGGGTGATATCAGGCTCTGCGCTTTTTAAACTTTCAAACAGCAATATGGTCACTTCGGAGAGCTTGGCTATTATCATCAAAAACCTTTGCCGATAATAATTTTTTTTGAATTTTAGGACCAACAGAAAACTTCAAAACCACAACGACCTTTAGTGTTGGCACAACCACTATTTCAGTGCAACGCGCAGCATGTGCTGGCTCGGGGGTATAATATTAAGCAAAAGCTACTTTTTATCTCTGAGAAAATGAACAAGACTGGACAGTTAAAACGGTATCTCAATTTTAGACAGAATGTCATCAGGCAGGAATTCAGGACAATACAAGCTTTGTATAGGAATTCATCAATCCTATTCCACTCGATCTTAATCATCCATTTCGCCAGCTTTGGCTGTAGTCTGGAGATTGGTAAATTAAGATAGAAAGAGTTGAGCATAGGAATACGGTCGGAAACGCATACCAAAATGTCAAAGTGCGAAGAGCAATGGAGTATCATCTACTTGTGGTTAATTGAACACTTTTGACCAGTTACATTTTTAGAGTGAGTCCAGGGGACCCAAGCCTCACTGAATTCCCAAAGAACTTCCACTCAAAAGTTTAATGCCTTCCTATCAGTAATCACCTTGATTTTTGTTGTAACGTTCGATGATATATATTGGAAAAGCTTCACAGCAATAAAATTTCTCTCCTTTACAGACCTTTTATATATATGTCTAGGTCTAGACCCTTCCCTTTTAAGATCTCACTCACGTCCTTGGCCGACAGTAGTGATTGCCTTAGTCATTCTATCCTTTTTGCTCGAGTCTCCAGCAATTTTTATTTCATACTTGTCGTGAGCATTGAAACGGCTGGTAGCTTTTCGTAAATTGCTTGATTCAAATCAGAGTTTTTTTTAATGCAATTATGTGGATTAGTGTGTAAATCTGTGCTTTTGTTTTTTGTGCTTTGTGCTTTGTGTCATTGTTTTGTTGTTTCTTTTTCTTTATAATCCACATGTTTCTAGTGGGTAATAAAAACAACTAATATTATTATCTTTGGTCACTCTTAAATAGTAATACCTATGGAGGGAAAATTCTTGCCCGAAACTTAATTTCTTTGTTTTTTTCTTATTTGACAGAAGTTCATACGATATATTCAAAAATGTGGCATTCAATAACATCTTGCTGTAATAAAAGCAAAGGTAGCTTCAGAGCACCTTTAACAGCAAAAAACTCTAATGGCAAAAAATGGGCATTTTTTTTCTTTCCCAAAAGCAAATACAGTGTCAAAATCAAAGAATATCAGCTTTTATTTTGATAGTCTGAGGAAATAGGCAAACCGGCCACTCCATTTGGTCCCACCCATCGCTTAAAACTTAGAAAACAAGAATTAGACTGAGTAAAACAATTTACCAGCTTAGCCTTTTGTGTATTTTTAACATAACCATAAGGTGTTTACAATGATTTAAAAGATTTTTTTGTCATATATTATTGGTTTATATCTTACAGCTGAAGTTAATTTCTCAGTAAATCCATCTTTTAAAGTTTTCAACCAAGCTCGTCGTTGCATATGTTTTTATGGGTTATTGGAAATATTTCAATGCATATGATGACCCGTATGACCAAAAAAGAACGTCATATAACGAATGGATTTTGCCAAATCACACAAAAGCTTTTCTTTCGAATTTATTGCAAGAGCTCATTTGTTTTCTGCTTGTTATAGGCCAGGTTCGCTTGGCTCATTTATTTTATCTGGCTCTTCTTGAAAGGTTTTTCATATATTTTCCACATGTTGTCAGAAACCCCTGTATGGTAAGTCTGTGCTGTTGTACACATGCATTAGCAAGTATATGAGTTATCTTGTCTAGTACCTACTATCAACCTTTTTTTTAACTATCAAATAGGGCAATAGCATAAACCTTTGGGGCGCCCCTCACTTTTCAGGGGGTGATAGATGGTAACTTTAAGCTTTCTGATAATCCCTTTTAAAGTTTAAATGCGCAGAATCCACAGGGACTATAATCTTTTACATAATAAAAACGTTAGAAAATATAAAAACGCTATTTTTTTATATTTCAAAAATTTCTAGTCATAAGTTCTGAAAATTCAATTACTTTGAAGCAAGTTTGCAACAGAATTCACTGATGATTAGTAGCCCTCCAGACCACCCTCCAGGGGACGGCCTAGGGCCTTTTTGGTAGTATTTTTTCATTGGATGAATCGTAGTAGGAGAAAACTGACCTTTAGTCTCTAGGTATTTGTATATGCGCTTAAAAAATTGGTTTGTATGGCACTTGGTAAATACCAAGTGCCATATAGCGATTGAAAATTCTGTCGGTCCTGGTTTTGCTAGTTTAGGCACTTCCAGATAAGCTAGGACGACGAAATTTGGCAGGCATACCTGGAACCAGACCAGATTAAATTATCAATAGTCGTTTCCCCAATTCGACCATCTGGGGGGGGAGTGAGGGACAGTTAATTCAGAAAAATTAGAAAAATGAGGTATAACTTACGAACGGGTAATCGGATCTTAATGAAATTTGATATTTAGAAGTATCAGAGCTCTTATTTAAATCCTGACCGGATCCGGTGACATTGGGGGGAACTGGAGGGGGGATCCTAAAATCTTGGAAAACGCTTAGACTGGAGGGATCAGGATGAAACTTGGTGGGAAAAATGAGCACAAGTCCTAGATACGTGATTGGCATAACCGGAACGGATTCGCTCTCTTTGGGGGAGTTGGGGGAAGGGTTAATTCTGAAAATTAGAAGAAATGAGGTATTTTTAACTTACGAAGGAGTGATCAGATCTTAATGAAATTTCATGTTTAGAAGGACCTTGTAACTCAGATCTATTATTTTAAGTCCCAACTGGATCCAGTGTCAATGGGGGAGTTGTGGGTGGGAACCGAAAATCTTGGAAAACGCTTAGAGTGGAGAGATCAGGATGAAACTTGGTGGGAAGAATAAGCACAAGTTCTAGATACGTGATTGACATAACCGGAGTGAATCTGCTCTCTTTGGGGGACTTGGAGGGGGTGTTAATTCGGAAAAATTAGAAAAATTGAGGTATTTTTTAGTTAAGGACGGGTGACCGTTCGTAAGGTATTTTTGAATTTGTTATTTAGAAGGAACTCGTGTCTCAGAGCTCTTATTTTAAATCCCGACCCGATCTGGTTACATTGGGGCGGGGGTTGGAGGGGGAAACCGGGAATCTTGGAAAACTGGAAAACACTTAAAGAGTGGAGAGATCGGAATGAAACTTGGTGGTTAGAATAAGCAAATGTCGTAGATACATGATTGACGTAACCGGACTGGATCCACTCTCTTTGGGGGAGCTAGGGTCCAGCGCTTTGGCGAGTCAGGTGCTTCTGGACGTGCTAGGACAATGAAAATTGGTAGGCGTGTCAGGAACCTGCACAAAGTGACTTTATTAAGTCGTTTCCCCCGATTTGACTATATGGGGGGGGGCTGAAGGGAGAGGAAATTTTGGAAAAAAATGAAAAACATTCAAATTAATCTATTGATTCTTGGAATTTTGCTAGAGCTCATGCCAAATGAGCTCTTGGCTCTTCCGACCTCGTCACAAGTGCCAAATGAAGTCTTAGCTCTTGTTATCACGTAAATAACGACAATATCAAATGAAAATACGTAATAATAACTCGCGGGGTTGGTTCTACCTGACACCTTCCAGTCTGTAGAAATGGGCCTTACAGTCACTATTAACAAAAACGCTATCGTGTAGTCGTTTCCAAGTATTTTCCGCTACTCTCTCAAACTAATTGTCGAATTAAGCGAGAAAATGTTTCTTTCGTATTATTTTTGATGAATAATTTTTTCTTATTAGCTTACTGTGGCATAGATTTAGCTGTTATTAAAATTTAAGGTTGCTTTCGGTTATCAAGTGGCTACTAAAAGAACAAATTTAGTTTTAAAATATAAATTACAAATTTTTATTCATAGCATGGTTCCTGTTTTTCTGAACCTCGTGGCTACTCTCCAAAAGTGCGAACACCATTTAGGCAAAGAAAAGAAATAATCAGCAGTCAACATAGCGATGGATGCATCCTGGGTACACCGGATTACCTAGCGCCAGAACTTTTGTTGAAAACTCAAGGTCATGGTGAGTCAGCCCTTTATGTATTTTGACTTTAAAGACTAGGCTGAAAGACCTAATGACTCGAAAATAAGAAGTTTTTATTTATTTTTGTCGCTTATCTATTTGGGCTTGTTTGTATCAAATTTTTATATGGCTTTACCAGGTCGGAAATACTCATACACACCCACACACACACACACACATACACACACACACACATATATATATATATATATATATATATATATATATATATATATATATATATATATATATATATATATATATATATATATATATATATATGTTACCGTGACTGTGTCCGAACGCGACTTTGTCCAAAACTGTTTAATGTCGATATTCACTGGTGAATATGCGAAATACCTTTTTTTTTCTCTTTAATCAGCGTTACCAGTCAACTTCTCAATTTAATGCAAGGTTTCATGATGACAGGATAGGTCAGATTAGGTTTGGTTAGCTTAGCTTAGGTTTTTAACCTATTTCTGATTTGTATAAGCAAATTTAACCTAAATTAATATAAGTTAGTGTAGCCTTAACTTTTACAATCATAGCTAATTGAATCCGAGCATAGAAATTGCAATTTCGGACATTCACCGGTGTATGTCCGAAATTCCTCCTTCTCTGCTTGGATTAGTAGGGTTTACCTGCTTAGTCTCATATTGGCAGTCTCGTAGTATTTTGGGAAATCAAAGAAACTTTTTGGTGCAGAATTTTATTTTAAATTTCATATCTACTTGCGTGCATTTGTCGCTACAGGCGCGGAGTCACTCTACCAATATTTGACAAATGTCGTTGGTAATGTAAAGTGAAGGGACCAGGTGTGTAATATACTTGTCCCTTGTGTGACTCCCCAGATAAGGAGTTGTATAATATTCTATTTAGATCCAGTATGCTTTTATTGATCTAGGGATCTCTTTTTAAAGAGGAGAGATGAGCATTTTAGGTTAATTTTAATTTTTTAAAGACAAGGAGCAATTGCAGGGAGTAGCTAAAGGAAAAAGGTGAGCTCCTTATAGAACCACTCATTGACTGTCAGGGATTAGCAATTGGTGACTATACACTGGTAACTTTATACTGGTAACTGGTAATTGGATATCTTTTTAGAGAGGAGGGATGAGCATTTTCGGTTTATTTTAATATCAACTTTGCTTAATTATATATTAGCATTTGGTATTAGCATAAAAAAGGCCATATTCATTCTCTTCTTAAACCTGGCTTCAACTTGTAGACTTTCTTTTTTTAGTGCGATTTATTGATTTTTTGTATGTATGTTTTGTTACCATTTTTGTGTTATACGTATCAATTTTTTACGGCTTAAAAGCATTAAAATATTATTATTGCTATTCTATTAAATTTGGCTTGCATTCGAACAAATTCTTTGGGGTGATTTTTGCCGTGTGATCTTAGCTTAATTGAAAAACCGCTTTATTCTGGGATTATTGAGATTATTTATCCCCAAATTAGTTACATTTTTTATTTGATGTTTAACAATTTTTTAAGGTGATCTTATAATGTTGATTGTATCTGGGTTATTTATCAATTTGAGGGCGTGATTGTATACGAAGTCTGATGAAGTGCTTGGTCATAAGGTGGTGTTTTAATAGTAAAAGACAAAAAGCAATTCCAGGAAGTAGCCAAAGGAAATATTTGAACTCCACATAACCACCTATTGACTCTAAGGGAAACAAAGATAGGGGTACCAGAGATAAGGGAATACCCCTTGAAATAATCATGTAAAGAATAAGAGAGATCCACAGGGATATATCCTTAAGAAAGTGACACACAAGCAAGGCTTAAACAATCCGGGAAAGGGTTAAGATCAAGAGGTAAAAAACCACTGGTGACCAGTTTTGGTTCCCCTTATGAGCATTAAAAGATAAAGAGATGTATGAGTTTCGGTAGTCTTATAACATGCAAAAAAAAAGTATTTACCAAGTATCCTCAGATGCTATTATCATCAAGATTTGTACAAACACTTTCATCTCAAAATTCTCTCTTCAGCATGCTTCGACATGTTTAATTAATGAAGGGCTCCTGAGAAAGGATTTATTTTTTATTGTGTTTATGCTTTGCAAACTGAACTTTCCAAACACCATTTGGAAAGTTCAGGAGCAAGTGCTACTTATTTAAGCAAAACAGCGCAGACTGGATTAATTGAAAGTTGTACCAAAGAAATTCTTGCATGAGTTCATTTTTGCCAAGTTCTACGGTGCGGTTGTTGATGAAATAACAGATATGTCACACAAATAACAACTAAGTATTGTCCTTTCCTACAATTACAATTGCATAAAACGATTGGATTTTGTTGTTTTTTTAGTAGACCTGCGCGAAAAATGTTACTCCGACAGCATCGGAAGCTTCGAACCGATCATTAAAGGTCAAACGCTTGGAAATGCTTTGTTGTATTTTCTTCGATTTCTTGGGCTAGACTTGTAAAATTGAGTAAGCATAAGCACTGGTGTGCTATTATGGTTTCTGAACATTATGGTTCTGTAAAAAAAAGGTTCAAAAGGTAAAAAAGAAAGCCCTGCGTCGTCTATGTTTGAACTCCGATTTAAATCTTCTATGTCAAAGACTTCTTCTGTCCAGAGCGATAAAAATTCCATCCAAGTAACAAAAGGAATAGCTGCTTTTTAGTGCTTCTGCGTAGTGAAATTATGTTTCAACCAGAGCAATGAAAGAATAGCTATTTGGCATTTTCGAAACGCGATTGATTGAAAGGCATGATTCCTTAATGCAGGACGTGGTAGAGCTCACTAAAATCGTGGAAACTCTTGAGATCATTAGGGGCTGGACAGAATGCACAACTGCAGCAAAAGCAAAATCGTTATTGAATGCTGTCACATCCTCTGACCTGATAGTATAGCCATTTTCACTCTTTGTAACATCAGGGCTGATTTTACTGCTTACTAGATTATTTCAGAAGAAGAGCTTGGACTGTGCAGCTGCAGCAAGTCATGTTAAAGATTAATTACCCATAATTACCCAATAATTACCCAGCTGTATGTTTAGCGTAGGGAGAGTGAAAGTGAGTTAAAGAAAACATTTGACGAGATAACTGAAGTGGCGACCGAGCTAGGTTTAGAAATAACGGTCCTAAGGATAGCGGAAAAGCAAACGAATCAGATTAAGTTACCATTTAGTTTGCACGAGGAATGTTAAAGGCGGTCAGTTTTTGTTCCTCGGTTGGACACGATCATTTTCGGACTTAGAAAGCCGTTTTCCGTAGAAACCCTGGACACTTTTTAGCTGGGTATTTTATTGCCAGTGAATTGTATGGAAACGAACAAACAACAGTTTGGTTATATGATTTATGACTTATCAACGTCATATCGGTCAGTAATCGGTTTCCCCTCCCAATCATTCTGTGAATCTGCCCTGACCAAAGAAGTGACAATGTGGAAAACTTATTGGCTTCACCTGAGAAATTGCAATGCAGGTACGGGTACAATACGTGAAACACTGGGGGTAAATATACACACGACAACGGCGATGCTGATATTTTCACAAATACTTCAGCGTTCTTGCAGATCTTCATCGCCCCATCTGTTAGTGTGGTGTCTGTTGAACGAAGTTTTTGTACCGTAAGAAGATTGAAAACGAGGACTAAGAAATAAAATGACAGAGAAAAGATTTGCCGGACTTGTCCTTCTTCATGTTCACTGTAATATTGTCATAAGTGTAGATAAATTTGTTTTAGTCTCCAAATACTATTTTTCCCAGGGAGAAGAAGAAGGTGTTATTGATAGTGTTACTTTTTGTGGAAATTGAGGAGTGAGGATCCGTTGTGTAATATTGATAACCTTTCTATAAATATAGTTTTAGGGATTTTATTATAGAACTGGCCGTTAAATGACGGATAGAAGCAGAGGCATGTAACTATCAACATCAGAAAGGTCCGTTAGGCTTAATCAGGAATGAGAATTTTCACATTGAGCCACTTTCCCCTCAATTTATAAGATCCTGGATCTACTACAGCAATTAGACAAGAAGAAAACATAACTAAATGAATCTCAGGCCAAAAATAAATACAGAATAAGTACAAGATTTTGACAAAAAACAACAGTAGAAAACGAATATATGGAAATATCTATTTATTTTTGCTTATATTGAATTCTTTCATTCTCTTTCGAGAAATAACAAATATGTTTTTTTTATTATTATTATGTTCGTAAGACTTTAAAGATGAAAACACCGTGATATATCACTGGGAAACAAAATTTAGTTTGTATGGTTCAAATCCTACACTATAGAATGAGAAAACTCTGATAGAATATTTGATAGAAACATTCTGATAAAATATTTATATTGAATTCAAATTTCTTCCATCAAAGCTACTTTCTGTAGAGATTTCTTTTCACGAATTGGTTTTGTATGATTTTTTTGGAAAAAGAATTTTGCTGCTTTAGGAAAGTTTTCTTGTAATGGTTTTTGTAAAATATTGTATGATCTTGTTCTTATCTAAAATACTGAAAATTCAATCACAGAGGCTTTTTCAGAACTACTTGTCTAAGAGAAATTCTAGCACTGGGAAAAAAACATACAAAACTGCATGAGAAGCTTTTCCTAATCAATTAAGCAGTTATTTTTCGTTACAATTAAAATGACTTTCGCCGACAGAAAAGAATCACACATCAGTTGGAAAAGGCTATCGCATGCTCTAAAATAGCTGTTTTTGGTTTTTTGAGTCAAAAATAAATAAAATTAAAAGTAAAATAAAAGTTAAACAAAACCTTCTAAATATTTGAAATCAAAGCATCTGTGGAAATGTCACTGAGAATGCTCTGTCACTGAACCAGGGTGCACAACCACAATTGCGCAACTATGATTCAATTAAGTTGAACCAGCGAAAATATTATCAATCAGATTAGCAGAGTGACTTGATATACGAGTTAGAACACATACTAAGGGGTAAAGATGATTTGAAATCATATAATCAAAGAAATCAAAATTATCACCTGCAAGAAAAAGTTATAATGACAAAAGAGATCACCAATGCAACAGCACAAACACAGAAATAAACATACACCATAAAAAAACAGAAAAAAACATATAAACAAAAAAGAAAGAAAGAAGGCGATAGGAAGACTGTTTTCCTACTATAATTATATAATTATATTATAATTATATAATACTATAATTACAATTAAAATTAGGGTTGCCATCTGTAGCACGAAAGTGCTATTTTAGTACCATTTCATCATGTGTAGCATTGTAGCACTTTTTCTCTTACATGATCAAATTTAAAATATAGACATATAAAATGCAATTACATGATGTGTCTCACATCAAAATAAATGTCAGAACATTTTTTATTCATGACAATAATCTACATACATTTAAATACGAGATATGCGTGTTCGCGCACATTTCCCCATTCAGCATTCTGATCAGCTACGTTTTTTGTTGATACATTTTTATTCTTCAACATTAAAAAAGATTAAAAATTTGACCTAGAAACTAATAAGTTCACTTAAACGGATCATGCGCGTGTTCGCACAAAAATATTTTTAACTATAACACCGAAAATCGCTGTGTAGCCCGCAAATATGGGCAATTGTAGCCCTTCAGGAACTGACCGTGGGTGCAACCCTGGTTAATTTCCCCCATACACACCAACTGGCAATCTCGATTACATCTGTTTCATTCTTAGCGCTGTTAAAAAATTTAATTGATAGCAAGGTTTGTGGAATTATTCTTTCCGTAATGCCGCTAATGTTGAAGCGGTTAGAATGTGAATTAGAATGAAAGAATGAAATGAGAATTAGAATGTAGAAATGGTAAATGAGAATCATATAGAAATGATTTTTTTTAAATTTTATAGTAGGTGCCCAGGACCATAAAACGGTCAATAAATTTCCATCTATTATGAAATTCATTGCACATATTGTATATGACTTTTAAAAAGAGGGGGAGTCGACAAAACCAGAATATTAATAACTACCCATAGGGTGACTCGGACGACAGTCATAAAAAACTCGTTGTGTATGCTCTTTTATATGGATTGGAGACAAATTATTCTGCCTTCTTCCTCGAACACAAAATTGTAAGCTCATTCCCTCCAAAATATATTTTCCTTAAATTTTCAGCCCGGAACCTCAGTCGTTAGACGAAACAGGGTATAAGCTCTTGTGATGATTGAAAACTAATTGTTTGTTATTGTAAAATTGCTACAGAGGCCTACTTGCCTTGGCTACTCATTGTAAAAAGCTATGATTGGCTAGGTGTTATGGACCCTCGCCAATTATATGATGTAGGATTTCCTAAGAGCAGCTAAAAAAAAATTACCTAATTTTTCAAAATGCTGGGTAATTGTAGTTTCGAGAAGTTTGGATAGTAGCGATGAAAGTGAGGATTTTGACGTCAAATTACTGTAATTTATATTAGTAAATATTTATTTTACAGGTCCTGCTGTTGATTGGTGGTCTTTAGGTGTTTGCATTTATGAATTTCTTCTTGGATGTCCACCTTTTAATGATGACACACCTTCCTTAATTTTTGGAAATATTCTACGAAGAAGTAAGTTCGTTCTCTTGTTTACTTGAGGGAATAATTTATAAGCTAATAAAAGGAATTGTAGAACTAAAAGCTTTGGGGGAGTGAGTACAACCTCGAAAAAAACACGAAGAAATAAATATTTTAAATTAAAAGAAATAATAACAAAAGATAGTCAGGATATTGGCAGCCAAGGCTGTATCAAGGCCGGCCCGGCCAGGAGGAGGGGGGTACTGCGTTATAACCCCCCACCCACCCAAAATTTTGCCCAAATTTCAAAATTCTGGATGCGTCCTTTTTGGCAGCATTACTCTAAGAGAGGGAATATCACACCTGTTTTCCCCCGTGCCTAGGTTTTATATGTTTCACAAAAGATTAATTCAAATGGCTTTAAAACATTTCCTGGATGCCTGCCGACTATTCACCTGAAATGATTCTACTATTCTATTCCCATCTTTTTTCCTTTCAGAAACATAAAACTATCGTAAATCTGAGTGTGACAGTCTTTATCATCGCCTGCCTGCTATTTACTCTGAGGGTAAATGTAGCTGATAGATCATGTCGTGGTTCCGCACCGACCTAGTAATTGGCAGCTAACGCTTAAATTTCAGACACAAAAAAGTACTATGACACAAATCTAAAATATTTTGGTAACATTTTTCTTTCTCTTCTTTTTCATAATCTTGTTATAATACTGTTAAAATCCAAATTTAAGTTAAAGTGTAAATTTTTTCGATAAGAATTTGCCTGAACTCCTTGCATAATTTTGTTTTTAAACTGGTGTAAATATCCAATATTTTTGACTGGGTTATGCGTTTTTTAGACAAGCTGGAAGATTTTTGGCTTTTTCTGTTTTATAAGAAAAAATATCGAATCAGGATTTGCGGATTTATGAATTGATCATTTTTCTGCAGTCAAACAAAATCTATTTTATCGACAATCACTGGTAAAATTGACTATCAAAAATAAAAGCTGGTGGATTTTGACAGTGAAAATTTGTAGTCAGTTTAAATTGAAAGCCATGCGAGTGGAGGAAAGTTATTATTTTTGATGATGTAAAGATACTAAAGTCAATTTATTCGAATTCCTTTGCTCTTCAACTTCTTATGGTGTTGCTTTGGACTGTGTTGCACTGATGACAGTGGTCAAATATGACTCTAAAGCGTAGGTGCTCCGAAATCGGTGAAGATTTGCTAGATGTTTTCCAGAGAAACTGCCTACGGAATGCTCTAGGTACTCGCCTGACAGACCGTTTTTCAAAAAGTAGGCTATAAGAAAAGCCTGGTTCAATCCCGCTTTCTAGGGCTATAATGAAAGAATTGCTGAGATGGCTAGGGCACGTTCTGTGGATGACAGATGTGGATGAAGGATGCCAAAGATTGTCCTTTTTGGCCAACCGTTTAGGGCTAAACGGAAAGGAGGTCGTCGGTGGTTGGGGTGGGAGGATGTAATAAGGAAAGATTTAAAGGAAATGGAAACTTCCTGGGAGGGTGTAAAGAGGGAGGCTTTGAATAAATTGGGTGGAATTGGAGCGTGCGTAGCTTTGTTGGCCTCAGGAGGCTTGGTGCTGCGGTGAGCTTTTAGCAGTATTAGTAGTAGCCTCTTAGTGGAAATTACTTCTGAATTTACCAATAGAGGTGATTCACCTCAATTCCCAATAGAGGTGATTTAAAAAAAAATGCGTCAATAAATCGAAGAGCCAAACCGATCAGAGATGATTTGGGAGTTATTTCTTTCGAAGAAATTGTGAAGTATCGAAAATGGAAGGAATTTTAAGTAGTAGGAATTGTGTGTATGACAATTTGAAACTTCCGCTTAGTTTGTCAGGCAAATTTCTTTTTTCGCCAATTTCGGTTTCCCAAAATGGTTGATCAATTAAAGTGTTTCATAATGCAGCAGGATTTTTCACTCGCAAGACAAATGTTGGAAAACTAGCTTAGTACTGCCTAGCAAGGGACAAGATATTTTCTTAACGTATTCCATCCGAGATAGTTCATATTCGAAGTCTAGTGAGAAGCGCTTGTTGCTGCTGGATAATTTTTTCCCGACTCAATTATCTCGTGCAGAATTAGACTGTGGAATGTCTCCATAACGTCTCCGCAGAAATTACCTGTTTGATCTGTAAAATATTTAAACTAGGAATAAATGACTTCTTATTGTTGTAGAAACAAAACTATCATACATCATATTCTGCAGAATTGTTTGAATTTGATAAATAATTAATAGTAACATATAAGGGCGTATCAAGGAGTTTTTCGGGGGGGGGGTGTTTACAAACCAAAAAAATTACAAAACGCATCAAAAATTTGTTTATTTGCATTATTTTTTATAAGTCGGACGGAAATTTGGGGAAGAGAGGGGGTTCGCAACCCCTCCCCCTGGATACGATCTTGGTGGCATATGAAAAGATATTAAGTCGTCAGTGTTATTACTTAGTTCAGAATAATAAATAAAAAATCCAGGAATGATTTTGAAGAAAAGGGAATTTTCTAGATTATTGGGTGACTAGATGAAGCTACTCTTTCGCCTTCGCTAATGTTCCTGTAATTGAACTTATTGATAATTTTCCCTACTATACTAGTTCACCTTGTTCTAAAATACTAGTCGACCACAAACATGGATTGAAGTTTTTTTTTTATAGAAGATGTATATAATGAGTGAAGGAAATTTATAGTACCCATACAAAAGAATATCAAAGTGGGAAAACAAAATCAATGAGAATGTAGCAGCTGTTAGCCAAAGGCGTATCCAGGATTTTTTGTTCATGGGTAGGGGGGGGGGGTTACAAAAACTTTAGAAACGTATCAAAAGTTGCCCTAATGTAATTTTTACATTTTTACGAGTCAGACAAAAATATAGGTGGGGGGGGGGGATTTAAACCCAGAACCTTGTTTGTTTTCTATTGTTGTTTGGCTACTCTTCTGTTTCTTTTTTTTAAAGGAGTAGTTTAAAAATTACATAACTTCCAGGCTACCAAGTACAATTAACTGACGCAGGCTACTTATAGTGGATGAAGAAGAAGGCCAAGCTATTATGTAATTCTTTTTTCAAGTAAAATATAATCCTTTGTGTAATTACAAAGATTATTCATCATTAATTTGCCGCACCAACGATTTTTTAAACAAAGTTACACAAGGGCTGACTTGACGATTATTTTAGATTGCTCATTGAATTACTTTCTCTGTCAAAACCTGGTCAGATTAATGCCTCTATACTTCGTTCTATAATCTAATCTCAATCAGTATATATATATGTATATATATATTTATATATATATATATATATATATATATATATATATATATATATATATATATATATATATATATATATATATATATATATATATATATATATATATATATATATATATATATATATATATATATATATATATATATATATATATATATATATATATATATATATATATATATATATATATATATATATATATATATATATATATATATATATATATATATATATATATATATATATATATATATATATATGTTATTATCATTATTATAACCCTCATCAATCTGTTGTTTTTTTTTTTTGTATAGAGTTAAGGGATAAATTATTATTATTATTATTAGCCTGAAAACTTCTTTTTTTACCCTAGAGATATGTAAAATTTACAAGCACGTATTTTTAGAAGCTAATTTATATTTGACGGGTGCTTGTCGCTGCGTTATGCAAACATCTGATTATCATGTTGGTTATATTCTGTATTCTTTTCACTAATCTAAAAATCCTTTTTCCAAATAAAATATTTTTGAATAAACGATATTAAAGCTAAAACAATGGAAAATAAAGCCATAAAAGACAAACTTTAAACAAGCGTAAATCACAAACAAACAGTATCAAGATCCTTGGAGCTACTTTCTCCAATAACTTCAGCTTTGCCGCATATATTGCAAATGTGGTTAAAAGTGCAAACGCTAGTCTACAGACTTTAAACGGTATGCGTAGGTTCAATGCAAACACAGAGAGTATTAAGTATGCATACATAGCGTATGTCCGCCCCATTCTGGAATATGCGTGCCCTGTTTGGGTGCCCTAAGCACTTAGAACAGTGTATCTTTGTCAGGAGCTTAAATTGGTTCAGA
The DNA here is from genome assembly GCF_032884065.1 of Artemia franciscana. NCBI lineage: Eukaryota > Metazoa > Arthropoda > Branchiopoda > Anostraca > Artemiidae > Artemia > Artemia franciscana. Next base: position 25,783,719 of record NC_088881.1, read on the forward strand.
AGCGAGCGGTATCGATCATCTTGGGCCGCCGTGACATCCCCTACGAAAAGGCTCTGGAAGTGCTAGGACTGCCGTCACTCCGAAACTGGTACGAAACTCTGATAATGAGTTTTGGAAAGTTCTTGCTTTCTAAATCTCAGCACCGTGACATTCTACCTGATCAACCTCTACCATCAAGAACGAGAAAGCAAGATAAATTAGTTCCCGTTAAAGCAAGAACAAACCAATATGGTAATTCTTTCGTCCCGGTTTTCGTCAAAATGTATAATAAGAGTTAATATTTATAGTTTGATTTATATTTACAAGTGTAGTTTGATTTTGTATATGTTGTAAATCAGCGATAGCTGTCAAGTTTTTGCTATTACACCTGTCTACTACTACTACTACTACAATGAAAGATTGAAGTCAAATTTGAAACGAACATGAATTACTATGAAGAAATACACTAAACATAAAGCGAAGAGAAATTGAAATGAATAATCAAGTGAAACTTAATGTGAACATGAATGATCACGTGTGCTGCTCCCTCAGCGGGGTTGGGGTTGTGTTGGAGTGTGGTTTCCGCTCCCTCAAACCATTCAAAGGCTAAAATGTCATCTGAATTTAACTGAAAACTGTGTATAATTCGAGCTCTGCTTTTGGGATTTTTGTCATTGAAAAGAAATCATATATTAATCGAATTTACAGAAACTAATGAACAAATTAGTGGAATATACAGTAACATTCAAATTATCTTGAAAGGACCTTTTTTGTGTATTTTTCCTTTTGACTTTGGTTAGTATAAAAGTAAAGAAAGTTGACACCTAAATAGAACAGTTGACTTTTAAATACTACTACTACTACTACTACTACTACTAATAACTCACTGCAGCACCAAGCCGCCTGAGGCCAACACAGCTACGCACGCTCCTCCTCCAACCTAATCTATTTAAAGCCTCCCTCTTTACACCCTCCCAGGAAGTTCCCATTTCCTTTAAATCCTTATTTATGACATCCTCCCAACCCAGACAAGGACGACCTGCTTTCCGTGTAGCCCCAGACGGTTGGCCAAAAAGGACAATCTTCGGTAATCTGTCATCCTTCATCCGTAGAACGTGGCCTAGCCATCTCAACCTTTCTTTCATTATAGCCCCAGAAAGCGGGATTGAACCACACTTTTCGTACAACCTACTGTTTGAAATACGGTCAGTCAGCCGGGTACCCAGAACAATCCGTAGGCAATTTCTCTGGAAAACATCTAGTAAATTTTCATCTGCTTTTCGGAGTGTCCATGCTTCAGACCCATATTTGACCACTGTCATCACTGTAGCTTCCAATATTCTAATCTTGGTTTGTAGGCTTATCTTTCTATTCTTCCAAACTTTTTTTAACTGTGAAAAAACACCCTGAGCTTTAGCTATTCTACTTTTAACATCTTCACTGCTCCCACCATCTTTACTAATAATACTACCAAGGTAACTGAAGCTCCCAACCTGATCAATCTTTTCGTTACCTAAGGTAACCTGTTCATCTTCACTTATTCCTAACCTTAGTGACTTAGTCTTCTTAACATTAATTTTCAAGCCTATTTTAGCACCCTGAACTCGTAAAACCTCTAAAAATTCATTCATTTTGCTCACACTTTCATCTAATATGCTTAAATCATTAGGACTTTTTTAAATAGGACTTTTGATAATTTGTATGTTTTCCATTCATAATTTTAATTCAGTTTAATTTAAAAATTTTAATTTTCAGTATTTTGTTAATAATAGTAATTCTTAATTCGTAATTTTGAAGCAATTCAATTTGTTTGCAGAAGGAATTTTTCTGAGTTGACAACTCAAACAAATTTCGCTAGTTGATTTTCCGTACGTTTGAAAGGAATACATTTGAAAGAGAGAACATATTTGTGAGAAATTATTCCATATTAGACAAATGAACCTAAATCTGTGTTGTAAATATAAAGGTATTTATAAAAAAGAATAAAAAAGAAAGTTTAAATGATATTATTTCTTTATTTTTTAACGAATATGTTTTTGCACCGTATCAGTCCAGAGCTCAGACTTAGCTTATTGGTCAGGATTTAGCTCATTTCTGCTCCACTTATGATTTAGCTCGTCTTTGTAAAAAATCAGTGCTCTGCTCATTTTTTGCAACAAGTTAGGATGTTAGGGGCTCATTTATTACACTCAGCCAAGACTTAACTTTTTCTCACACCACTTCGCTGAAATTTCCCTGCTGGAGCTTAAGTTATTTATGACCAAGTAAAAACATTACTCGTTGTCGCAGAGAGTTTTAACTCTAGTTGTTTATGAACCAAATCTGGAGTCTGTTCGGGTTTCTGCCGAAAACGAAACACACCGACCTTCTGTTTCTACTTGGCTTGTTCTTATGCCGGGTCACCTTTGCAGCTTTGCTTAATATTTTTTGTCCAGAGCATTTTAAATGTTATGGACGTGCTTTTCTTCCAAGCTTTCGTCTAGACTGTTCGTAACCCTGATTGGAATGAGTATAGTTATCTCTACAATTCTCATTTTTAGGCAACCTATGCTTTTTCTTCTGTTTTTACCACTGAGTTTCTTTTTATGGACATTCCTGTCATCGTCAAGCTTAGTTTGCTGGACTATTGATGCTGTCTTCAGTGTGTCATTTTGAGATACAGCTTGCCTATGTCTTTCTATTACTTTTGTAGACGAGCCTTCCTCGGCAATGTCAAGGTGTTTACAAACTCCCCTTTCTTTTTTATAGATGCAGTCGCCATCTTTGGCTTCTCTAAAGCAGAGGAGAGAATCTCCTAATGCTGGCCAGTGATCAGCATTAAGCAGCACTTGATCTTTAGAACCGGTACTAGCAAGAGAAATGTCTCTTTTTTTTCTCCCACATCGAATTGCTTCTTAGTTGATATTTTCTTGCGCCATGGTTGCGGTGGTTCATGTGTCCTGGGGCTTATCCCCCGCTTATGATTTTGGTAGTCATTACTACCTGCTCTTGGGTCCTTTCAGCTCTATGCCCGAAGGGTTTGGGCTTTTTCTACAAGCGTTGAACTTAAAAACATTTTTCGCTCATACTGTCTTGTTTCTTGTTTAGCCAGAACAGGCTTGAGGCCCTGAGCTGTTTGGTGGCCTCGGACACAACCACCAGTGGGCTTTATTCACTGCACCGTTTCCCTCAACCTCCACCTTGTATCATGAATCCCTTCTGTCACTTTACGTAATGCTATGTATCTTCATTTCATGCAATTCTAGCAGCATATTCCGCAAAATATCCTTCGCAGACCCAGCCCCTGGGCAGTGAGTGACTGAAATTAGCAGCAGTAGGCCCCTATTTGTTGATAGGCGTCATTAAGGTTTCAGCGCTCTCAGGACCACCACGGAAAGGATGTCACCAAAACCCCCCATTAATCACTTAAGTTGTTGTTTTAGTAGGTTGGTAGGTAGGTTTTATTTTTATCCACAATGTAGATGCTAGCCGGTAGATTATTCCAAATAGAAGGCCCCAGACTATTAACCACATATGATGATCTGACTGTTTTTATGGCACTTGATATTAACCAAGTGAGATATAGCAATCGCAGACTCTGTCGGTCTGTCGGTCCCGGTTTTGCTACTTTAGGCACTTCTAGGTAAGCTAGGACGATGAAATTTGGCAGGCGTATCAGGGACCGGACCAGATTAAATTAGAAATAGTCGTTTTCCGGATTGGACCATCTAGCGGGGAGTGGGGGCCCGTTAATTCAGAAAAAAACAGAATAATTGAAGTATTTTTAACTTACGAACGGTTGATCAGATCTTAATGAAATTTGACGTTTGGAAGGATATCGTGTCTCAGAGTTTTTATTTTAAATCTCGACCGGATCTGGTGACATTGGGGGGGAGTTGGGAGGGGGAAACCTAAAATCTTGGAAAACACTTAGAGTGGGGGGATCGGGATGAAACATGGTGGGAAAAATAAGCACAAGTCCAAGATACATGATTGACTTAACCGGAACGGATCCGCCCTTTTTGTTTTGTTTTTTTTGGGGGGGGGGGTAATTCCGAAAAATTAGAAAAAATGAGGTATTTTTAACTTACGAACGGGTGATCGGAACTCAATGAAATTTGATATTTAGAAGGATATCATGCCTCAGATCTCTTATTTTAAATCTCGACCGGATCTGGTGACATTGGGGGGAGTTTGGGGTGGGGGAACCTAAAATCATGGAAAACGCTTAGATTGGAGGAATCGCGATGAAACTTGGTGGGAAAAATAAGCAGAAGTCTAAGATACGTGCTTTATATAATTGGAACGGATCCGCTCTCTTTGGCATAGTTGGGGAGGGGGAGGGGGCGATTCTGAAAAATTAGAAAAATGAGGTATTTTTAACTTATGAACGGGTGATCGGATCTCATTGAAATTTGATATTAGAAGGATATCGTGTCTCAAAGCTCTTACTTTAAATCCCGACCGGATCTGGTGACATTGGGGGGAGTTTGGAGTGGGGGAACCTGAAATCATGGAAAACGCTTAGATTGGAGGGATCGGGATGAAACTTGGTGGAAAAAATAAGCAGAAGTCTTAGACACGTGATTTACATAATTGGAACGGATCCGCTCTATTGGAGGGGGGTTTAATTCTGAAAAATTAGAAAAAATGACGTATTTTTAACTTACGAAGGAGTGATCGGATCTTCATGAAACTTCATATTTAGAAGGACCTCGTACCTCAGATCTCTTACTTTAAATCTCAACCGGATCCAGCGTCATTGGGGGGGGGGGGCAGTTGAGGGAACCGGAAATCTTAGAAAATACTTAAAGCGGAGAGATCAGGATAAAACCGGATGGGAAGAATAAAAACCTGTCTAAGATACGTGACTGACATAACCGGACCGGATCTGCTCTCTTTGGTGGAGTCGGGGGGGGGGGGGGAATTTTGAAAATTGAGGTATTTGTAACTTACGAAAGGGTGACCAGATCTTAATGAAATTTGATATTTAGAAGGATCTTGTGCTTTAAAGCTCTAATTTTCAATTCCGGCCAGATCCTGTGACATTGGGGGGGGGAGCTGGAGAGGGAAACTGGAAGTCTTGGAAAACGTGAAAATTGGGGTATTTTATCTTACGAATAGGTGATCGGATCTTAACGAAATTTGATATTTAAAAGGAATTCATGTCTCAGAGCTCATATTTGAAATCCCGACCAGATCTTTTGACATTGGGGGAGTTGGAGGGGGAAATATTGGAAAACACTTGGAGTGGAGGATTCGGGATGAAGCTTGGTGGATAGAATAAGCAAACGTCCTTGATACGTGATTGACGTAACCATACTGGATTCACTCTCTTTGGGGGAGTTCAGTGATTTGGCGATTTTGTTGCTTGTGGACGTGCTAGGACGATGAAAATTGGTATGCGTGTCAGGGAGATGCACAAATTGACTTGATAAAGTCGTTTTCCCAGATTCGACCATCTGGGGGGTTAAAGGGAGAGGAAAAACTAGAAAAAAATAGGTATTTATAACTTACGAGTGGGTGATCGGATCTTAATGAATTTTGATATTTAGAAGGACATCGTGACTCAGAGTTCTTATTTTAAATCCTGACCGGCATTAAGCCTCTGATTTTCCTTTTAAATCAATCTATTGATTCTTAGAATTTTGTTAGAGCTCATACCATATGAGCTCTTGGCTCTTAGCTGTTCTTGCCTCGTCACAAGTGCCATATGAGCTCTTAGCTTTTGTTTCTTTTTTCATGGCCTAAAAGTTGTGAATTTCTTGTATCATAATTATGGTGCTCCTGAGTCAATCTTTTTCTTAAATTCATTTTTAAATTCATTTTTGTTCCATTTTTCATTTTATTATTTTCATTAAATTCATTTTTGTTCCAAGGTAAGATCCGTTTTATTTTCAAATGAATATCGAATTTTGCGGAAATTGTAAAATAAACATTTGAATAATTCGGACGCCTCCGTATTTTTGTTATCGGAGCAATCATCATGTTCGTTGTTGTTTAATGAGTCCATTGTTTTCTTATTTCCCGGTCTCGTTTGAAGTTTGCATTTCGATAAGATTATTATTATAGGATAAGATTTGTTTCACTTATAGACGAATATCGTAGTTTAATAAAATTATTAAATTAATTTTTATTCGAAAAACGAAAAAAAAATTGAGTTCTAAAGTTACCAGACCTAGAACAAAACTGAAATGTTGCGAGCAAAATATAACATAAAATTTACAATAACAAAGAGAAAGGATCGTTAAGGTGTGAATTAGGATACAACTGTAAATTTAAAAATGGACTCGATAAAGGTTAAAAAATAGGGAGTGTGGCTTGGAGGAATCTAATGAGGAGGGCTTCATTAGAAATAAGGAGAGAACTAGAATAAGAAAATAAGTTTCTTTTTTGTTGCTCTTTTCATTATACCATCCCAGAAGAGGGACATTGCTCCACCATTTTTATTTGGAGGAGGGGGCAAGAGGGTTCTACGTCGGGAGAGTGAAGGAGCGTGGGCTTGATAATAATTATATTCCCAAAACTGTCGGGGGACTTCCCCCCAACGACGCCACTGACACAGAAGGATGCTTATGTCTTATAATTTATAGTAAAAACAGCATAATAATTTATAGTAAAAACCTGAAAAACAGTTAGTAAAAATTGGGCATGAACAATCGAAAAGTTTCGAAAGACACTAATCTAAACATCGGCTATTACTCCTCAGTAATTATAAGCAGTTTCCTTTGCTGGGGAGACCATTTATGAAGAGTAGGAATGACTGGATTTTGAATCACGATTTTTCTTATAATTTCTGACGGAAGGAAAGAAATTATAATGATTATACTGATACTTCTTTAGCCCGCCAGGATTCATTGATCTTGGAACTCAAGTATCTTTCTGTCAGTTTTTCAGCTTAATAACGCACCGAATCCTAAATATTCCTAGATGTGTTGTGGCAAATAGATGGGAGACGATTTTAGTATAGTCTTATATATATATATATATATATATATATATATATATATATATATATATATATATATATATATATATATATATATATATATATATATATATATATATATATATATATATATATATATACATATATATATATATATATATATATATATATATATATATATATATATATATATATATATATATATATATATATATATATATATATATATATATATATATCCCATCTGTCAATCATCGACTAAAAAAGTTCATAATTGACCTAAATATTAACATTCCAGCCGTACCTTTCGTTCAAACAGTGAAGATTTAACTTCTTATCCATAAATCACAGTTTATAAGCTGTCAATCGAGCGAGGAAATTAATCTAGGTCACTGTTTACTGTATTAGGCCTATAGCCAAATATTGCAACAACAGACAGAATACAACAAGACAGAGCCTAATAAGAGAAAACTGACAAAACAAGACAGCATAATAGACAAAGAACACAAAAAATCAACGAGGTAAATGAAACAAATTACAGCTTTAATACTCGCACTAATTCATTTTCACAAAACTGAAATTTGCGATTATGTTTTACAATTGTGTTGCGAGAGCAACACTTAGGTTTTGTCCCGTTTTTTTTTTGTTTTTTTTTTTTTTTCTATGCCGCCGATCTCAGCTTATTCCTGGAAACTGGTAAGGGTCTAACCTGTGTGGTTTTTACGGAAAGTGTGGACCTCAGGTCTGATTGATGAATATGACATTACATTTTGGAAAGCTCCGCAGAACTCTTGCCTGGGGCCAAAAAGAATGGTTTTTGCTTGTCCACAAGCCAGTTGTAACTGCAGCTGTTGGTTCAGTTGTACTGGCAGCTGTTGTTTTAGTTGTACCTTGTACCTGCAGTTGCTGGTTTAGTTGTACCTACAGCTGTTAGCTTAGCTGTACCTGCAGCTGTTGGCTTAGTTGAACCTCCAGCTGTTTTCTTAGTTGTACTCACAGCTTTTGGCTTAGTAGTATCCGTAGCTGTTGTATTATTTGTATTTGCGGCTCTGGGCTTAGTTGTACCTGCAGTTGTTGGATCACTTGTCTGTAGCTGTTGGTTCTTTTAGCTGTTTGTTTATTTATATCTCCAACTGATGACTTAGTTGTACCTGCGGCTGTTGGCTTTGATGTAGCTGCAGTTGTTAGCTTAGTTGTACCTGCAGCTGGCAGCTTTGCACCTGCTATTGGTATAGTTTCACCTGCAGATGTTGTGTTAGTTGCCCCTGCAGCTATGAGAAACAAGTATTGCTGCTAATCCCATTTATACTTAGTTGTACTAATCTTTTCTATAATTTTCCAATATAATTGAGAGTTTGTTCTTTACTATACAAACTTATGCATAAGTCCCTTATATATCCTGAATATAACCCTGATTACTAACAAGAAAAAGCCTACGACGTTATCTTCTTTGGAATCGTAAGAGACGAACCTCAAAAAATCAGGCAGCTAACTAAGTCAAATATAATGCAATGGTTTGTTCTTCCTCTTTTTGGATAATAATAAGACAAGATCCCCATGAAATGCTTACAAGATCGAGCACAAGCACCGTAAAGGTACTTGTCTAGGTAAATATATGACTGTGCATATCATTGACTTACCAATAAATTGAACATACCACTTAATACCTTTTTTTATGTGCTTTACGAATAAAATAATCGCTTCTATTGCAAAATTAATATTTAAACACTTTTTGAGCTCTTAAAAATGACGAATTTTTAATTAGAGTATGAGTTATCGGTCGTTTTCTGACAAAATATACCAATCTGGTAATAGCAATCTGGTTAGACATACCGATGAAAAGAAAAGAGAGAGAGAAAAAGAAGAAAAGAACGAAAACAAAAAGGAGGGTTATTATGGGTCGAGATTTGTATTTTACTAGGTTGCTGCTATGGCTGCAACCATGATCTTATTTTCATAGGATTGCATCCTCTTTGTTTAATATAAAACTATATTGATCCTTTATGTAAAAAGCCACTAAATTTTCCTCGTTATCCAAGCCCAGGAGCTGTAAGTTTGTTTCATCTGGTTTTTTTACAAGGTGATTAAAATAGTATATCTTTTCTTTCAATCTGACTCGTTTTCTTATGAACAATTGGATATTTTATTTTTTTTTCAATGGGACGTGCTCTCTCTTACTAGTTTGCTAGCTACTGCTCCAACCCAGATTATGTAATGACGGGAAATACTTTTCCAAAGAAAATTACAAACAGAAAAAAAATCTTGGCCATTTATTATTTGGAATAGCAAAAGACGAATCTCAGAGAGTCAGAAAGCTAATTATGTCCAATATGTACTATGGTTTGTTTTTTGCTAGGTTTCAGATATCTCTATAGCCATGATACTTATGAAACTTAAATAATCCCTATTTATTGGTAACTTTACCGATCCTTCATATAACTAACTATTAAATTTTCATTCTACCTTTAACAGACGCCATAATGACACCTTTCTTAATCAATTTATTATGATCTAGATTTTGATCTACTGCTCAGACACCATTAATATTTTCAGTTTACATTATGACTTTAGCGATCCTGAACTAAGAACTATAATAGAACAAAATTAATTTAGATTTTTTTTCTATGGAAATATAGCACAACGTTATTAAGATGTGCACTTTTGGGGTTTAAGCCAAAAAAAGCTCGATTCTTGGAGACAATTGCAACTTTCAACTGAGAGATGAAATAAATTACCTGTTTAAAAATTTTCAGGAATTACTATAGTTTCAATTCATAAATCAATTTTTTGTTAAAACCCTAACAGAATTAATGAATTTTATATAATTATACTAGCTGACCCCTGCCACGCGTTGCTGAGGCGCTGCGCGCCCCAGCAACACGTAGAGTGTCAACTAGTCACTCTATTCTTAGGAGTTATGTGCCATTGTGTTTGTTAGTATGGGACCTGATCGTCTCTTAATGGGTTACTAGCTGCCACTGCAACCCGGTTTTGGAGTTTCAAAATATCCTTAGTGATTCTGAATTGAAAACAAAATTAAAAAAAAACGAATTTCTTTTCTATGTAAGTATAGAACAAAGTTATAAGGATACGCATCCTAGGAGTTGGGCCGAAAAAATTTGGTTTATTATTATTTAAGAATTAACGACGCTTCTTGACTACTATGGTCCCTGCGTCGGCCCTGCAGTGCATTCCTGCAGCGTGATTCGATCTCTGGGTCCCGTATTACCAAAAAAAAAGCAAACTTTCGCATGCAAACCGATTAAGGTTTTTCTTTGATTAAATCGAACAAAAAAAAAAAAGTTTAAAATTTACGAGTATTTTTCTACTTTGAAGTGAAAACTTAATATTAGTGTTCAGATACCATAGATATTTTTACAGTTTGCACAAAACATTGAGCGATTCTAGAGTGGAAATATGTAGATATTTACTAATTTCATTATACCTAACATATAATATCGTGTTTACTTTTATGCCATACTAGCTGGGCCAAGGCGGCTTCGCCGCTTTTTCAAAAAGAGCAGCATCTTCTATGACATATTACGTAAAAGAATTGTGTTTAAGCATGTTATTTATGCGTAAATTGTAGACCTCCTGCTATTGCTGTAGCTATAGTTATGAAGACTTGTTTACTTAAGCTGAAGTATACCACAAACAGTCAGAGATAGGTGAACTGTTACCGAAAGGATACCTTTTCTTCGGGCAGTAAAGCAACATAAGACGGCTATTAATTTTGTGGTTTTCCGGTTTTGAAAAATTCGTGAGAACTATTCATTTTTATCACATATTAGTCAAATTGTGGGTTACATTTTGCTATCACCTTTAACCTAAACGTCAACAGTGATAATTAATTCTATATTAAATAAAATGGAATAATATTTGTTTGGTTGGTTAAAGAGAGGCTATCTTCGTTTTATATGACAGGCAGGAGTTTTTCTTTTTTACTGGTGAATTCTTGTTTGGAAGAGGAGCTGGTGTATTAACATTATCATTATCATTAGCCTGTTCACCATTTAGTTTTTAGGGGTTGAATTCGGTAAGCAGAAAATAATTGGTGCTCTACATCAGATAGCAATATCAAGAATAATTTTGTCTGATTGTTTATGATACTATATGAAAATAGATAAAAATAGGGTTTTTTAGTAGTCTAGTCTCATGGTAACTTTTCTCTCTTTATAGATAATCGATCAAACAGTTCGTAGTAACGAACTGTGGTAAGGAGCGACCCGGCTCAAAAGTGACCGAAACTCTAAAAAAAACGGAATTTTGATACCAATAGTTACATCAAAAGACTTGCATCTTAATGATGATTTTAAATATATAAGTTTCATCAAATTTAGTCTTACCTATCAAAAGTTACGTGACTGAGAAAATTATTCCCTTATTCTAGAAAATAGGGTGAAACACACCCTAAAAGTCATGGAATTTTAAAGAAAATCACACTATCAGATTCAGCGTATCAGAGAATACTGCTGTAGAAGTTTCAAGTTCCTATCTACAAAAATGTGGAATTTTGTATTTTTTGCGAGAAGGCAGATCACTGATGCGTGTCTGTTTGTTTGTTTCTTTTTTTCAGGGGTGATCGTATCGACCCAGTGGTCCTAGAATGTCGTGAGAGGGCTCATTCTAGCGGAAATTAAAAGTTATAATGCCCTTTTTAAGTGACCAAAAATTGGAGGGCACCTAGGCCCCCTCCCACTCTCATTTTCCCAAAGTCACCGGATCAAAATTCTGAGATAGTCATTTTGTTCAGCATAGTCGAAAAACTTAATAACTATGTCTTTGGGGACGATTAACTCCCCCACAGTCCCCGTGGAAAGGGCTGCAAGTTACAAACTTCGACCAGTGTTTACATACAATAATGGTTATTGGGTACAGACGTTTTCTGGGGGATTATTTGGCTGGGGAGGGTTGAGGAGGGGGGTTACGTGGGGGGTCTTTCCATGGAGGAATTTGTCATGGGAGAAGAGAATTTCCATGAAGGGGCGCAGGATTCTCTAGCATTATTTGAAGAAAAAATGAGAAAATAAATATGAAAAAAAATTTTCAACTGAAAGTAAGGAGCAGCATTAAAACTTCAAACGAACAGAAATTATTAAGCGTATGAGGGGTTCACCTCCTCCTAATACCTCGCTCTTTACGCTAAAGTATTTTTGTAATTTCAAATATTTATTCTACGGCCTTTGTGATTCAGGGGTCATTCTTAAGGAATTGGGACAAAATTTAAGCTTTAGTGTAAAGAGTGAGGTATTGACAAGGGGGAAAACCCCTTCATATACGTAATAAAAACTTACAAATATAGAAGTTTGTTCCGTAAATTAATTTGTAAGTTACGCATTTTTTTACTAATAAAAACGTTCAAAAAATTTAAAATTTATAGTTGCCTTTTCAAGTAACCAAAAAATCTGGAGGGTAACTAGGCCTCCTCCCTCGCTCCTTTTTTTCTTTAAATCGTCTGATTAAAACTATGAGAAAGCAATTTAGCCAAAAAAAAGTTAATATGCAAATTTTGTTCTTATTATTTATGTATGGAGATCCAAAATCAAAACATGTATTAATTCAAAAATGTTCAGAAATTAAATGAAAAAAAAACAAGTTTTTTTTTAACCGAAAGTAAGGAGCCACATTAAAAGTTAAAACGAACATAAATTACTCCGTATATGAAAGAGGCTCTTCCCTCCTCAACGCCCCGCTCTTTACGCTAAAATGTTTTACTCTTTAAAAAGTAGGATTAAGAGAAAGAGTCAAACTTTGGCTTATTTAATAAAAAAACAAGTTTTTTTAACGGAAAGTAAGGAGCGACATTAAAACTTAAAACGAACAGAAATTACTTCGTATATGAAAGGGGCTGCTTCCTAATCAACGCTCCGCTCTTTACGCTAAAGTTCGACTCTTTCTCTCAACTCTATTTTTTAAAACAGTTAGAAACTTTAGCGTAAAGAGCGGGATATTGGTTATAAAGCAGCCCCTTTCATATACGAAGTAATTTCTGTTTGTTTTAAGTTTTAATGTCGCTCCTTACTTTCCGTTAAAAAACTTGTTTGTTTTTTTTTATTTAATTTCTGAACGTTTTGAATCAATGCATGTTTTGATTTCGGCTCTCCGCAGATGAATAACTAAAACGAAATTTCTATATTTCTTTTTTTTGGCTAAATGGCTTTCTAGTTGCCCTCCGATTTTTTGGTTACTTAAAAGGCAACTAGAACTTTTAATTTTTTACGAATGTTTTTATTAGTAAAAGATATATGCAATTTACAAATTAGCTTACGTAACGAACTTCTGTATTCTCTTGTTTTTATTACGTATATGAGGAGGTTCACCCCCTCGTCAGTACCTCGCTCTTTACACTAAAACTTAAATTTTGTCCCAATTTCTTAAGAATAACCCCTGAATCACAAAAGCCTTAGAATAAATTGTTGAAATTACTAAAAATACTTTAGCGTAAAGAGCGAGGTATTAGGAAGAGGTGAGCCCGTCATATGCGTAATAATTTCTGTTCGTTTTACGTTTTAATGCTGCTCCTTACTTTCAGTTGAAAAAAACTTGTTCTTATTTATTTTTTCATTGTTTTTTTCTTTTTAAATAATGCTAGAAAATCCTGCGCTTCCTTCATGGAAATTGTCATCCCCCATGACAAATTCCTCCAAGGAAAGTTCCCCCAACATACCCCCCTCTTCTCAACCCCCCCCCCCCCCAACCGAAAAATTTCCCTGAAAACGTCTGTACATTTTCAAATAACCACTACTATATTTAAGCACTGGTAAAAGTTTGTAACTTGTAGCCCCTCCCACGGGGACTGTGGGAGAGTAAGTCGTCCTTAAAGACATAGTTATAAGGTTTTTCGACTACGCTGAATAAAATGGCTATCTCAGAATTTTGATCCGGTGACTTTGGGAAAATAATTAGCGTGGGAAGGGGCCTAGGTGCCCTTCAATTGTTTTGGTCACTTAAAAAGGGCACTAGAACTTTTCTTTTCCGTTAGAATGAGCCCTCTTGCAAGATTCTAGGACGATTTGGTCGATACGATCACCCCTGGGAAAAAAAAACAAACAGACTAATAAACACGCATCCGTGATCTGCCTTCTGGCGAAAAATACAAAATTCCACATTTTTGTCGATAGGAACTTGAAACTTCTACAGTAGGGTTCTCTGATACGCTGAATACGATGGTGTGATTTTCGTTAAGATTGTATGACTTTTAGGGGTTGTTTTCTCCTATTTTCTAAAATAAGGCAAATTTTCTCAGGCTCGTAACTTTTGATGGGTAAGACTAAACTTGATGAAACTTATATATTTAAAATCAGCATTAAAATGCGATTCTTTTGATGTAGCTATTGGTATTAAAATTCCATTTTTTAGAGTTTTGGTTACTATTGAGCCGGGTCGCTTCTTACTACAGTTCGTTACCACGAACTGTTTGATTTTCTATTTTCTATTGTCTCTTGTAAATTAAATATAAATGTATTTGTTTAAAATATTTTCTTATTATTAAGATGTTGAATTCCCTCCTGAAGATGACGACTGTTTAAGTCATGAAGCCAGAGAAGTCATCGAAGTACTTTTAACTTTGGACTCGAATCAGCGTGCTGATGGAGTTTCTTTGAGAGCCATGTCCATGTTTAAATCAGTTGACTGGGAAAATCTTCTCAACCAATCGGCGCCTTTTGTTCCACAACCAAAGAATGACTCTGACACTGGATATTTCCATGGTGAGTTAGAAATAGTGAGCAAGATTATGAAATTAGTCTCTAATTCTTGTGAAGCATATATTATATCCGAAACAACGAATGGCTCTGACACGGGAATTTTGCATATTGAGTTAAACCTATTTCACAGGGTTGTGATATTTGTCTACAATTATTATGTCAAGTCGCGATCACCCCCGATTCTGGCCAGTCGGAATGAGTAAGAGTCAAAAATCGTTTTCCTTTTTTTTCTTCTTTTTTCACAAAAAAGATTAAAAATTAGCGGCTTTGTGAACAATTTGAGATGGAAACAGCCTATAAAATCGTGGCTAAACATGACTAGACGTAGGGAATGACAGCATAGCGGGCATTACTGCCGCCGGGGTTACGACACTTCATTGGTGTCACTCTATTCCTACCTTCAGAAACGTATACGATGAATATAATATGTTATGCAAACAAAATAGGAATGTAATACATATAATAGCAGACAATAGTACTTTCCTTAAAATATATCTAATATATTACTAATAGCTACTACTTAACCACGCTTCCACAAAGTGTTAAATGTGTTTTGGAAAAGATAGGGACACAGGCCTATGTTAAGTGTTAAGTGTGAACAAAAAGTCTAGTCTAGTTAAATTATATTCAGATTAGGACTAGATTCGTATCTGTTTCGTAAAATATAATATTCGTAAAACTATTCGTAGATTCGTAAAACATAGTATTGTTTGCATATTTATAATTGTTTTAAAGGAGTAAGATGTTTGTGTATATGGTGGCTCTGAAGATTTATCGCGGTATAAACGTATTTCCTGGGAATTGAATAAAATAACAAGTGAAATTATCTGCAAAATTGTGTTTGTCCTGGAGACCATTGGCACCCTTCTGTCAAATGCTCTCTGTCCCATTGGGGCATGATATATCCCTCTGCCTCCCTCTGCTTTGCTACCATTATATTTGACAAAAGAGTTCTTTAATTTCCTTTTCATTTTTTTTATCTTTAAGGAAAATTTTTTCTAATCTTCTCCTTTTTACAACAACAATAAAAATACTTTGTGATACTGGTATTTCCAAGGTAAGCGTATTCACAATTTTTCAAAGTGGTATTTTCAAAGTGAGCTAAATAACAACTTTAAAATTTCACTGCCCATTCCTTTAGTAGGAAAACTTGTTGATTAGGGGTTAGCACTGTTTTTGTTTTTGGCCAATCCAGAAGCGTTAAAAAACGGAACAGAAATTAGAGAGAGTGAAAAAATACGGAGCTCCGTTTCTGTTTTTGTTTTGTTTTTTTGTCATTGAAAAACAGAAATGACCTATTTTTACGTATTAATAACGTATTTTTTTTACGTATTTTTACGATTAATAAGAAAAAGCATCAAATATGCGATAAGACCGAAAATACAAAAGACCATATGGACTAAAATTTATTCCTTAAAAATGTTCGAACTTCAAGTGTCTTTGTAGTCAATCATGAGCACTGCTTCCACGTAAATCACCCATCAATGCTGAAATAGTACCTTGAAGGTACTGATTGACTCAGTCATAATTCTAGTATCTAAAGTCTGAAAAACCCCTGTAATCTCCTGACCATCAGCACAACTTTGCTTGCCGACACATAATTATATCCACTAGCTATCACAGTTGCCTGTTTGAACGGACGAAGAACCTCAATGACAAATTTGATGTTGGGATGCTCCTTTTTGTTAAATTTGAGCTCTTAGATATTAGCGTCATGAATGCTTTGGTTGACGAAGTCGCTCAGTGACTCTATTCGGGCATAATGCATTGCTATCATGGTAAGACTGCTGTTCCATGAATCAAGTCATTTGTGACGGAGAGACTAAGATTATAAGTATTCCAAATCAAAAAGCTCGTAAAATTTAGAAGATATTTTCAGGATTCGATTCTTACCAGCATTCGTATTTTCACCAGTGCTGCTCCCAGCGGCCATACTTCACTAGAGACGCTCTTTGCTTTGGTACTAAGTTCTCACTATCGATGTCAAGGTCTGGGTCATTTCATTCCGATTTACTAGCATCGTCATTTCCGCAGTCAGTGTATCCAGTTTCTTTTGGGAGCTATCTACTTACCGAAATTAGCCAAAAGGTGGAAATCCAATTAGACTGCTGTAGTTGCTTTAATGATGAGTTTGCTTTAGTAATGGATTGGTTTTTACAGTGGCAAATATTTTTCTTCAGAACATGTAAAGACAACGGTATTTGCTTGATTGCAATTCGCTAGTATCGCAAATCCAATATAAGTCGCTAGACTGCGCTACGATACCATGTGCAATCAAAGCACGGAAAATCAAGAAAAATGGAATAGAAACGAAACGGTACTAAAAAATAACCAATATCTGTTTTCTGGTTTGTTTTTTTTCTATTTCCTAAAGAATAAAAAGAAGCGAAAACGGTAGGAAAAAAATTAAACAGAAACGGTACCGACCCTACTGTCAATTTAATCACTAATGTTTTGTTGCGTACATTTTTAGTTATGACCAAGATTTTTTTCTGGGGGGGGGGCAGTCAAAGTTTTGGTCAGCAAAACGTTCTTACTAACACCAGTTACCTGGATAAAATGTTTTCTCCAGTTCTTGCATTATAATATTTACATACCTATAATACGGATATTTTTCAAGATTCAAGAAATAAATATTTATTGTTTCATGATTTCAAAGATGTTTCTGATTTAAGCATTTTCTATTTAGTGCCTGTAGGTGTTGACATCAAATTTTCATGATTTCCATAATGGTTGACGCTTAGGTTCAATCACATGGGGGATGTGTTAAAACAAGTTCACTCTGAAAACGCTCTAGAGCTTTTTTTTATTAGGAAGGGATTGAGAATAAATTATTCGTTGTGGCTTTGTCCTCAGACCCCCAAAGGTATTGCTATTACTTTCATAGAAGTGCATTTTGACTTTAAATTGATATTGATTAAGTACAAAATATGTTTAGCCACAGATCCAAACAAATGAAAGTCTGATGGGCGTGGTCAGGGCAGTAGCGGTGATTTGGGAAGATTTCCCTCCCCAGTTTTAAACTGTTTCGTGATTTAGCAGTGCTACGTATGGGTGCACATTGTCATGATAAAAAATCACACCTTTGGTCAAGGTGTGATTTAGTCAATCACACTTTTCACCACATAACGTTTTATTCAAATGACAAACCCTAAAGCCATACTTACAGCATTCTGGAATCCACAGGAACTTATCTATTGTGATTATTTTGAAGATCAACGAGCCATCGACAGCCATTACTACAGCTAATTGCTCACAAAAAAGTAAGCCCTGCCATTCAAACGAAATGTCATGGACTCTTGAATAAAGCTATAACTTTTCTTCATGAAAATGTTTGCCCACGTGTGGCACTACTAAATCAAAAAATAGTCAATATTTTCGATCTACTGATTCATGAATCGTTGGAAAAACGTTGGAATTTTGTGTTAGAGGCACACACAAATTAATACACCGACAGAACAGTGAATAAATGTTGCCGAAGACTGTATTGAAAATTAGCCAAAGCTCTGAAGTAATTAAATAAACAGTTTTTGGGCTGCAGCGCTTTTTCTTTTTCGTTATTGAATGGTCCTTGCATGAATTACTCGCATATGTTTTGTCTGGTGACCATTATTACAATAATAGTTTTCTATGGAAAATATGTCATCGGTGGTCTTTAGTCCCCCTAGCCTCCTGCTCACTAGATATGCGCTCTGCCACCGAGCTATTGCATCATTTCTTTTCATTTACTGTGCTAAACCCACATAGACCAAAATTTCATAACAGACCTGTTTCTAATACAAATTTGCAGTATTTTATGACTTATAAACTCAATATGTTGAATTATTGAAAAACTGGTATTTAGACCCCTAACCTCCTGCTCACTAGATAGGCGCTCTGCCACCGAGCTATAGCATCATTTCTTTTCAGTCACCGTGACAAACTCACATAAACCAAAGCTCATAACAGGCCTCTTTCTAATACAAATTTGCTGTATTTTATGACTTAATATAAACTCAATATGTTGAATTATTGAAAAAACTGGTATTTAGACCCCTAACCTCCTGCTCACTAGATATGCGCTCTGCCACCGGGTTATGGCATCATTTCTTTTCAGTCACTGTGCTAAACCCACATAAACTAAAAGTTCATAACATATCTCTTTCTAATACAGCTTTGCAGTATATTATGACTTAATATAAACTCAATATGTCGAATTATTGAAAAACTGGTATTTAGACCCCTAACCTTCTGCTCACTAGATATGCGCTCTGCCACCGAGCTATGGCATCATTTCTTTTCAGTCACCGTGGCAAACCCACATAGACCAAAAGCTCATAACAGACATCTTTCTAATTCAACTTTGCAGTGTATTATGACTTAATATAAACTCAATACGTTGAATTATTAAAAAATGATGATAATCAGTCTAGGAACTACAGTCATTCGACGTAGCATTAAAATTGAAAATTTCAGTTAGGAATTTCAAGGCTAAGGTGAAGAGACCGTGACTTCTTAGTCAAATAAGACGCTGATTTGAGCTATGTTTGAATTCGCTTTATGCACCAATGCTTTTTTGGTACTGGTTTGCACAATATGCTCGCAGAACCTTTTTCTGAGTGTTGATTCGTCTTATTTCTTTTGTAGCAGAGTCAAAAAAACTGTCGTTGAGTTGTTTCTTGTTAAAATATTTCAAAATAAAGCGTTCTGGTCAAATGCTGATATTCTTGGGAATTTTAATTGAACCGTAGCTGTGTTTGGGCCAGAATAATGACAAATTATTCCGCAAAGGAATCATGAAAGTAGTCTCTGTTTTCTTTGTTTAACCTAAAGCTTTGTTGCCAAACTTTCTTCAATGGTGTTCGACTTTTTTTGCTCTTATTTTGAAGCAGGATTGGATGGCCCACTGAAAGAAATTTTACTAAAAATTACTTGGACAACCACAACGATAAGGAAGTATAGATGAACGAACAAATTTATTCTTTGTATTAGCTAAGCTTAAGTCATAAGGAATTTCATTTTATTAGTCATAAGGAATTTCATTTTATTGTAAAGGGAGAAAAATAAAGAGACGGTTACCAAGTAATAGCGCCCTTAAAGATTAACAGCAGAGTCTAAATCCGCTTACCGAATAATAGGAGGCCTACCAACAATCCCTCGGCATGGGGGTGGTGGAACTTGGATCCGCCAAACCAGTGGCGTATCTAGGGGAAAGGGGGCTACTGCCTCCTCTTACCTCTCTTATCTGAGTGCCTTTTTTTGTTCTTCTTGTTTTTTGTGAATTTAGGCAATCTACCAACCCGAAAAATAACTTCATCTTATTCCTAGATCACAAATCTGTCAAGCAAAAAAAGAAAAGTTGTTCTATAAATTCTTTTCCTTCTGCCAAGCCCTCCTCCCTCCTTTAGAAAAATAATAGTAATATCAGATAAAGAAAAGTCTACCAGTTTTTTTTTAATTTTTTTTTTATCTGCCAGTTTTTTTGGTGTTGTACTTTATTTTCCCTGTATTTATCCTTGAATATGGTCATTCTCCAGTACCTTAGCATTCAATCCCTGGGGTCAAAGAGTGTATTTTTTCATACGAGAGATAAGATAAGATAATATTTATTTTCCTATAGCTATCACAAGCTCTAATAGAGCCGAATTCGCTTCATATGTCTATAAAGAAAAATCAAATCAAAGAAACAAATAATGGAGCAGGACAAAGGTAGAAGAAACACAAATCAAGCTTTAAAATTGTCAATAAAATTGAACGCAAAAGAAAAAGAAAAAAGAAATCCAAGTACAGGAACTAAAATGAACTTTATGCGATTAATGGCAAAAACAGAAACAGAAAGGGTGGGGGATTAAACAAAATCATAGGCTTGAAGAAAAACATTACCGTATTCGTATAGTCAAATTAACTGTCAAAATTAAATATTTAGAATTAAAGAAAGGATTATGCCGAAGACAAGGTCAAATATGAAATAGAGCATAAATAAATATCACAAATGCGCAAAATAAAAGTGGCCAAAAAAAAAACTTACCCATGATTATTGTGAGCATACACCAACAACTAAAATAAGTTACTCGTACTCAAATCGTACCAAAAAAGGTACTTTTCAAAGTCTAGGGGTGAGAATGCCTCAGCCCTGATTTTCCCCACTGAACTAGTTTGAATCTATGATTATGCCTGTGGTTTTATTGATTTTTATGGCACTTGGTATTAACCAAGTGACATATAGCAATCGCAAATTCTGTCGGTCTGTCGGTCCCGGTTTTGCTACTTTAGGCACTTCCAGGTAAGCTAGGACGATCAAATTTGGTAGGTGTATCAGGGACCGTATGTGTATCATTAAATTAGAAATAGTCGTTTTCCCGATTTGACCATCTGGGGGGGAATGGGGGGCCCGTTAATTCGGAAAAAATAGAAAAATTGAAGTATTTTTAACTTACGAACGGTTGGTCAGATCTTAATGAAATTTGATGTTTCGAAGGATATCGTGTTTCAGAGCTGTTATTTTAAATTCCGACCGGATCTGGTGATATTGGGGGGATTTGGGAGGGGGAAACCTAAAATCTCGGAAAACACTTAGAGTGGAGGAATCGGGATGAAACTTGGTGGGAAAAATAAGCACAAGAACTAGATACATCATTGACATAACCGGAACGGATCCGCTCTCTTTGGGGTGATTTGGGGGGGGGGGGGGGGGTAAATTAAATTTTTAATTTACGAACAGGAGATCGAATCTCAGTGAACTTGATATTTAGAACTCAGTGAAACTTGATATTTAGAAGGATATCGTGTCTTAGAGCTCTTATTTTAAATCCCGACCAGATCTGGTGACATTGGGGGGAGTTTGGGGTGGGGAAACCTAAAATGATGGAAAACGCTTAGATTGGAGGGATTGGGATGAAACTTGGTGGGAAAAATAAGCAGAAGTCTTAGATACGTGATTTACATAATTGGAACAGATCCGCTCTATTGGGGGGGGGGGGGGGTAATTCTGAAAAATTAGAAAAAATGACGTATTTTCCACTTACCAAGGAGTGATCGGATCTTAATGAAATTTCTCGTAACTCAGATCTCTTATTTTAAATCTTAGCTGGACCCAGTGTAATTTGAAGGGGGCAGTTGGGGGGTACCGGAAATCTTTGAAAATACTTAAAGCGGTCAGATCAGGATGAAACTGGATGGGAAGAATAAAAACCGGTCTAAGATACGTGACTGACATAACCGGATCTGCTCTCTTTGGTGGAGGTGGGGGGGGGGTAATTTTGAAAATTGATGTACTTTAACTTACGAAAGGGTGACCAGATCTTAATGAAATTTGATATTTAGAAGGATCTTGTGCTTTAAAGCTCTAATTTTAAATTCCGACCAGATCCTGTGACATTGGGGGGATTGGAGGGGGAAACTGGAATTCTTGGAAAACGTGAAAATTGGGGTATTTTTATCTTACGTATAGGTGATCGGATCTTAATGAAATTTTATATTTAGAAGGATATCGTGTCTCAAAGCTCTTATTTTAAATCCCGGCCGGATCTGGTGACATTGGGGGGAGTTTGGGGTGGGGGAACCTAAAATGATGGAAAACGCTTAGATTGGAGGGATCAGGATGAAACTTGGTGGATAGAATAAGCAAATGTCCTTGATACATGATTGACGGAACGGTACTGGATTCGCTTTCTTGGGGGAGTTGGGGGGAGGGGTTCAATGATTTTGCGAGTTTGGTGCTTCTGGACGTGCTAGGACGATGAAAATTGGTAGCCGTGTCAGGGAGCTGCACAAATTGACTTGATAAGGTTGTTTTCCTGGATTCGACCATCTGGGGGGCTAAAGGGAGAGGAAAAATTTGAAAAAATTAGGTATTTATAACATACGAGTGGGTGATCGGATCTTAATGAATTTTGATATTTAGAAGGACATCGTGACTCAGAGCTCTTATTTTAAATCCTGACCGGCATTAAGCCTCTTATTTTCCTTTTAAATCAATCTATTGATTCATAGAATTTTGTTAGAGCTCATACCATTTGATCTCTTGGCTCTTAGCTCTTCTCGCCTCGTCACAAGTGCCATATGAGCTCTTAGCTCTTGTTTGGATGGTAACTCTTTGGTTGTCGACCATTTTAATCTTCCACGACTATTAACATATAGAGTGCTTGCCTGAACGCGTGAAGTTTTTTACTCCTGTTCTGGCAGTTTAAACAAGTTTAGGCTTGTTTAGGCCTAATCTTGCCGAGTGTTTCTTCAAGCTCTGTCATTGACTTTGTAGAAGTTAAACGCTTGATTAAGAAAATATTTTTATTACTGCTAATGCTTGTATTACTTTATCTAGGAAGCTTTTCATATTAAACATAACCCAAAAGTAGCTTTAATCAATCTTTAGGCTTAAAAAACAAGGCCTTGTCAACATAAGACTGTAAGCATCAGTTCGTAGTCTTTTTTTGGCTTTACATGGATTACATCTTTATTTGGCTTTATCAAAATGACACTGCACACACCAACTCCTAGTGTCTTTATGGCTTTACATGGCTTACATTGCTATCCTCTTTACATAGTTTTGTCAAAATGACACTGCATACATCAACTCTTAGTGTCTTTATGGCTTTACATGGCTTATATTGCTGGCCTGTTCACATGGTTTTGTCAAAATGACACTGTATACACCAACTCCTGGTGTCTATGGCTTTACATGGCTTATATTTCAGGCCTCTTTACATGGTCTTGATAAAATGACACTGCAAATAACACGTAGTGTCTTTATGGCTTTACTTGGCTTACATCTCTGGCCTGTTTACATGGTCTTGTTCAAATGACACTGCAAACATCAACTCGTAGTGTCTTTATGGCTTTACATGGCTTATATTGCTGGCCTGTTTACATGGTCTTGTTAAAATAACTCTGCAAACATCAACTCGTAGTGTCTTTATGGCTTGACCTGGCTTACATTGCTGACCTCTTTACATAGTTTTGTCAAAATGACACTGCATACATCAACTCCAAGTGTCTTTATGGCTTTACACGACTTATATTGCTGGCCTGCTCACGTGGTTTTGTCAAAATGACACTGCATACACCAACTCCTGGTGTCTATGGCTTTACATGGCTTATGTTTCTGGCCTCTTTACATGGTTTTGTTAAAATGACACTGCAAACATCAACTCATAGTGTCTTTATCGTTTGACATGGCTTAGATCTCTGGACTGTTTACATGGTCTTGTTAAAATGACTCTGCAAACATCAACTCGTAGTGTCTTTATGGCTCTACATGGCTTACATCTCAAGCCTGTTTACATGGTCTTGTTAAATGACACTGCAAACATCAACTCGTAGTGTCTTTATGGCTTGACATGGTTTACATTGCTGGCCTGTTTACATGGTTTTGTCAAAATGACACTGCATACATCAACTCCCATTTTCTTTGTGGCTTGAAATGGCTTATGTTGCTGGCCTGTTCACGTGGTCTTGTCAAAATGACACTGCATACACCAACTCCTGGTGTCTATGGCTTTACATGGCTTATATTTCTGGCCTCTTTACATGGTCTTGTTAAAATCACACTGCAAACATCAACTCGTAGTATCTTTATGGCTTGACATGGCTTACATCTCTAGCCTGTTTACATGGTCTTGTTAAAATGACACTGCAAACATCAACTCGTAGTGTCTTTATGGCTTTACATGGCTTATATTGCTGGCCTGTTTACATGATCTTGTCAAAATGACACAGCAAACATCAACTTGTAGTGTCTTTATGGCTTGACACGGCTTACATTGCTGGCCTGAATACGTGGTTTTGTCGAAATGACACTGCACACATCAACTCCTAGTGTCTTTATGGCTTTACATGGCTGACGTTACTGGTCTGTTCACATGGTTTTGTCAAAATGACACATTGAGCACCTTCTCGTAGTTTTTTATTCTTCCAGTTGCATAAGGATTTCCACTCACTAATAGTGCAACTGTGGTATCTTTTATCCACATGTATGCCAAGGCTTAGTCTCTTGTGTTTATCTTTTAAATGCTTTGTTTATTAATAAATTCGGAAATACATATAAAGGCTCAAGAAACTAGTCCCAAAAAAGATTCTACAGCATTTAAATGAAGAGGGGGGGTAAATTATCTTATTCTGAATCCAAAAGAAAAATTTAAGATAGGTGGAAACTTCGGAAGTATAGGGTAGGGGGAGGGGCTAAGAATCTGTGAAACTCAAAATTTAGTATAGATTTGCGTTGCTTTAGTATGCTTCTTGGCATCATAGATCCCTGTGTCATTGAGATGCAATTCAAAAATCGATATCGGAACTAAAGTCATTTGACATAGTTTTAAAATTGAAAATTTCAACCAGGAATTTTTGGGCTAAGGTGAAGAGACCGTGACTTCTTAGTCAAATAAAACGCTGATTTGAGCCAAGTTTCTAACTTTGTCATTTTTATTAATAAATTCAGAAATACATATAAAACCACAAGAAACTTGTCCCAGCAAAGACTCTACGGCAGGTAAATGAAGGAGCGGAGGGGGGGGGGTAAATAATCTTATTTGAATCCACAAAGGTAAAAATTGAAGAATGGTGGAAACTTTGGAAGTATTGGGTCGGCGGAGGGGCTAAGACTCTTTGAAACATAAAATTCAGAATTAAGTATAAATTTGTTTTGCTTTAGTGTGCTTCATGGCATCAGAGATTCTAGCGTCATTGAGAACCTTTGTACTAGGAAGCAATTCTAAAGTGTTTGAATGTAAGAGGAAAGTCTTAAAATTGTCAACGCATCTGCCAACAAGTTGGGAGGATTATCATTTTATGAGAGTGAAAACACTGCTGTAATCTTAATTCGAATGTCATAATTATTTCCGCTTCCTTTAATAACTCATGCTTGTTTTATCATCGTTGTAAGGTCAAATTTATTATTTGATTTAAACACGAGAAAATAATAGTATAATTGATGATAAAATAGAAAAAAATTAAAGGGAATAGTAAAAGTATGAGTGAGCTGTGTTAGTTACTTACTGAACGCAGGTGGCTAAATCAAGCTTTTAAAATGAATGGTTTTAATTTTGAAGAAATTTATTTTGTTCTTTGAAGTGAAGTTTTACAATGACAAATCTATTCGGCGTAAAGAAATACGTTTAGAATGAAGAAAATATGAATAGAACTTTAGTGTCATTAAACATACTTATTATTCATTATGTTTAGAAAAAAATAGTTGTTTGTTATTAAACATACAACTATTTCATTCATTCGAAAATTAACTCTGCTGAAAACATAGCTTCGCTCTTTACTTTTGTTAAAAAAACTTTTTTTATTTAATTGAAGCGCAAAGAACCAGTCTCACCAAAGACTCCAATGGTATAATAAATAAATTTTAGAAAAAATAATAGCATGCTTAATATATAATAGAAAAAATAGCAAAAGTATGAATAAGGTATATCAATTACTTACTGATCGTATGGTTGTCACTTTGTCCAGCTCCCACCGAGATTCCATGATTTTGAATAGATCCCCCTTTGGATACAAGCAGAGCCATATCCCGATGTACCATTGGAGTCACTAACCCTTCGTATCCCCTCTATTCGTTTGACAAGAGACATATCCATTATTTTAACAAGACACGTATCCCATTACTTTAACAAGACACATAGATCAGTGTATACACATATGGAGTTATCTCAAATTCCTGGCGATTAGGAAATTCTTGGAAATGCATGTCAACTGTTATTTCTCAGTGAAAAGAGCCTTTGGATAAAAGCAGCCAGTCCCCCCTACTCTTTTCTTCCTTAGTTGCCTAAGATCATGACGAAGGTTTAACGGTAATTCTCCCCAATGCTGCCATCTACATAACCAAAATCATAGGTTGTGTTATTGTTAACTACGGTCATAGATGGTGACGTGTTTTCTTTTCCTACAAAACATTTTTTTTTCTAAGCAGTTTTCCATTTATTTTATGAAACTTATGGTTAATGTAAGAATCTAACCTGGGACCCGTTATTTCCAATGGTAAAAGAACGACGCACTACTCGACTGAGCTCGATTGATGCAATTATGTTCTTAGAAATACATTCTAGGCAATCAATGTATTGTTTCTTGGACGCTGGCCAACTGTTGTTAAGGGTCACTTACGTCGTAACAAGTTATATACGCAATCAATTTCTCAATTGGATATATGATAAATATAATCAGTGATTTGTCTCCAGGTACGTTTTTTTTTGTATTATTCCGAGAATATGCATACCACTGTAATTTGAGATGCTTCCTGGAAAGACATATTCTTTTGATGGTTAATGCAACTTATTTCGATCTCCAAAAATTATAATGACTACAACCGGGCAGGTATCATTTTTATAATTTAATGGTCCTGAGCACCTTGGTTTTCCATTATTGGGGCTTTTACATGAGTTTTGGTCCCCACATTCCCATCCAGGACTTCAAGTCTGCCTCCAGGACGACATGTCCCCCTCCAGGACCCTATGCCTCCTCCAGGCCCCGAGCCCCCCTCCCATTTTTTGGCAGCTCTATTGATTATTGATTATCGATTATATATTATTTATTTTTGACATATAATTTTTTTCCGGGCTTAAAATTATTTTGGAACCTATAATTTTTTGCACTTAGAATTTTTCTGGACTTCTTTAGGTTTCAAATGATTCGAAGTCACAAAATAATTCTATGTCTCAAAAATTATAGGTTCAAAAATTCCCTTGATGCATACCATATTCTAACCAAAATGTCGGAGGAGTCTCTTCCTTGGATTTCCCTGAAATATAGATTAAATCATTATTACCATCAACTCATTACTAGCGTTTTCTTTAGTAATTGTCCGAAGTGATGTTACTCTAAGAGATTAAAAAAAACTCTATGTCCCCCCAAAAATTCTGTCCAAAAAATTCTAGGTCCCAAAAAAATTCGTCAAAAAAATTCCCATAGCAATTTTAAGGCTGAAAAAAATTCTATGCCAAAAATTAATAGCTAACAATCGATACTCACTAATCAATAATTGATAATCAATAGTTAATAATCAGTAATTAATAATCAGTAATCAATTGAAGTTGAAAAAACTTGGTGGGGTACTAGGGCCAAAGAGGGGTCTCAGGGCTTTGGAGGGAGGACGGGGCCCTTTAGGGGAACATGGGGCCATGTAGGAGGACATGGGGTCCAGGAGGGGTGACATGAGGTCCTAGATAGGAATGTGGGGACCCAAACTCATGCGTGGGCCCCGGTAATGAAAAACCGATGTGCTCAGAACCATCATATTACAAAAATGATGCCTGCCCGGTTGTAGTCATTACAATTTTTGGAGATCAAAATAAGTTGCATTAACCATTAAAAGAAAATGTCTGTCCAGCAAGCATACCAATCACCGTGGTATGCATATTCTCGGAATGATGTAATAAAAGATGCCTGGAAACAAATCACTAATTGCATTTACCATATATCAAATTGAGAAACTGATTGCGTAAATAACTTGTTACGATGTAGTGACGCTTAACACCAGTTGGCCAGTGTCCCAGAAACAATACATTGATTGCTAAGAATGTTTTTCTAAGATCATAATTTCATCAATGATTTGTTAGCTCAGTCAAATAGCGTCTCGTTCTTTTATCATAGGAAATAATGGGTCTCATGTTCGATTCATACATTAAAAAAGAATTTTTTTTAATTTTTTTAGGCATAAATTTCTGAAAATCAGTAGAAAACTGCTTAGAGGCTTAAATAATGTTTGGAAAACTGCTTAGAGGCTTAAAAAAAACATGTCACCATCTATAATTGTAGTTAAAAATACCGCCATCTATGACTTTATTAAGGTAGATGGCAGCATTGGGGGGAATCACCCTTAAACCTTCTTCATGATCTTAAGCCACTAAGGAAGAAAAGAGTAGGGGGGCTGGCCGCTTGTATCCAAAGGCTCTTTTCACCGAGAAATAACAGCTAACATGCATTTCCAAGAATTTTCTTACCGCCCGAAAGTTTAGATAACGCAATTTGTGTATAGACTTGGCCAGTGTTGGGAAGTACTTCAAGTTTTTGTTTTTCTAGTACTACTTCAGTACAAAATCAAGGTACTTGAGTTTACTTAAGTACTTAAGTACTTTAGTACTTAAGACATAAGTAAAATAAATAGGTACTTGAAACTCTCTCGTGCCTATAAATTCTTAAGTATTTTCAAGTACATTCCTCTTCAATGGAATGGCCTTTTTTTACAGAAAAGGATTTTTCAAAAAAAAAGGAATTTCAAGATTCAAAAGTAGTAGGATTTCAGGATGTAACAAAAAATTGTTTGAAAAAAATTTTCTGGAAGAAAAATGTTTCTTTGGTAGCATTTACCTGACAATCAAGAGCCTTTTGAAAACACTGATCAAGCTCAAGCAATCTGTGAAGTACACTGCTCAATTGGTTAGCGCTCTACTAGATGGTGTTGAGCGGCAGTTTAGCTTTCTGGGGGGTTCTATCCAAAGCTGCAAAGACCACGTCCTCGCAACACACAGTACGCCTATATTCAAGAACAAAATATTCCCCGACAGCTGGAAGGAAGCAGATGCATCAATGTCGGTTAAGGAGGCTAAAAGGATGAGAACAAGTGATCCTGATGACAACAAGTCCAGCCATTTGTCAGGTAATGGTTCTTACGAATTCTCAGAAGATGAGAGCGATTCATAGCAGTCTTACTCTGCAGTTAACAAAGTGACAAACGGAGACAAAGTGGAGACAAACGGAGGGACCTTTGTGTTCTTAAGGATTACCTTTATGTGCAGCAAGTGTTTCGAAAGTACAACTGTGTTTTGCCATCTTCAGCTCCTGCTGAAAGACTTTTTTCTACTGGAGGATCTATTTTGTCTCCAGGAAGGAATTTGCCAGGAGACGTCAGGCTTGAGTGCTTAGCAGTGTTAAAAGCATATTCCCTGTACCAGCATCTCCACCAGAAGACAAATCATTAACCTTGAGCAAGGGAGGCTACACTTCTTTCAATGTTTCTTGACTTAGAACAGTGTAGTTCGGACTAAATGGATAAAGAAGAAAACACCCACTGAAGAATTCCTAGAACTAGCTAGATTTCTGTAATTAGTTGCTTTGGTTAACTGTAGGATGACTTATGTCTAGTGGATACATGTGGCACTGTTACTGTTTAAAACTAGCTAACGTTCAAAGAAGAGGAGCTCTTCTGTCTTTCGTGGTGTTTAATTATATGTTTAAACTGCATAATGCCTTTATTATATGATTTTATTTTATTTCCATTATACAACTAGACTTGACTGAGCTAGAAATGGTGCTAATAGAGCTGTACTTAAGTAATTATTGAAGGACTACTTAAGTACAATTTCTGTACTTAAAGCTCAAGTAATACTTAAGTGCAATTGTGGTCTGGTACTTAATACTTGTTGCTTAAGTACAAAAATTGGAAAGTACTTGTCACAACGCTGGACTGGGCTGTGTCTTGTTAAAGTAATGGGATACGTCTTGTTAAACTTAAGGGATAGGTGTCTCGTTAAAAGAATAGAGGGGATATGAGAGGTTAGTGACTGCAATAGTACATCGGGATAGGGCTCTGCTTGTATCCAAAGCGGGGATACTACTATTTTATCATATTTCCTTTAGTTTTAAATACTTTTTTCATTCTTGTGCTATTTCGACAAAATATCCCCTACCCCCAGAAATAATTCTCCTTAAGGCATATGTTCACTCTAAAACAAGCAATGTTTTGACAAGCCTGAAGTTGTAATTTGCGTCAAGAAGATAAGATACTTCTAT
This sequence comes from Artemia franciscana, assembly GCF_032884065.1. Taxonomy (NCBI): domain Eukaryota; kingdom Metazoa; phylum Arthropoda; class Branchiopoda; order Anostraca; family Artemiidae; genus Artemia; species Artemia franciscana. Next base: position 25,814,034 of record NC_088881.1, read on the forward strand.
AATTGGATTCTTAATCTCAGATCCACCCATTCCCCAAGCTAGAATTATGTTTTTACTTTTTTTTTTTCTTAGCGAAGGATCTAAACTTGATTTAAAAACCGAAAAGTTGTCCCTTTTCAACATTTTTTTTTTCAATCTAAAAACTCGAAATGCACCGCATTTCGGTGAATCTCCTTACCACGAACTGTTTGATTGAAACTGTAGGAAAGCAGAAAAATAGCATAGCGAAACTAGCACAAGAAAAATAAGCCATAAGTGACTTTTTGGGGGTATTCCCCCCTTTTTTCCAAAATAAGGCAAATTTTCTCAGGCTTGTAACTTTTGATGACAAAGACTAAATTTGATGAAACTTATATATTTAAAATCAGCATGAATATTCGATTCTTTTGGTCTATCTTTTAGCATAAAAATTTCATTTTTTAGAGTTTCGTTTACTATTGAGCCGGGTCGCTCCTTACTACAATCCGTTACCACGAACCGTTGATTGAAACTGTAGGAAAGCAGAAAAATAGCATAGCGAAACTAGCACAAGAAAAATAAGCCATAAGTGTATAAGCTTGTCCAAGTATAGCCTGTCTACCAAGACCATATCCAGACAAATATTTCGGGGGGTTCAAACCCCTCCCCCCACCCCCCGAAATGTTCGTCTCACTCGTAAAAACGTAGCAAATATGAATATAAACTAAATTTTGATGCGTTTTTAAAGTTTTTGTACCTCCGAAAATCCTGTTGTACCCCCCCCTCGAAAAAAAAGCCTGGATTTGGCCCTGCTGTCTAATATATCAGTTGGTTGAAAAGAATGCCCGACTGCAATAACGTGTATGGTGTTAAGTTGAAAACCTCTGTCATTACATCTTTCTAGGAGAAGACTTTTTTTATTTTATTACGTTTTACTAGGAGTGCATTGCCCTCACCCCCCTAGATTGTGATTTTTTTTTTGTATTTTCATCGAAAAATTCTTTTTTTCGTATTTTTGTTGAAAAAAAAAAACTGAAGAAAAACTAAGTCGCCCCCTTAGATTTTGTAAAATACATTTTTGCCCTTCCTCTTCCATTTCCGTGAATTGACGCCACTAAGTGCGAGGTTCTTCACTAAATGCCATCCCTCATCGCAGTTGAGATAGAAAAGTGTCTACATGAAAAGGAATACCACCTTAGCTCATAGAAAAAAAACGTTGAAGTGACAATAGTTTTCGCCTTCATATAAAAAAGAAAAGACATGGAAATTCGTGCGATTTAACTTTCTTTGTCGTTAAGTAAAGATCTTGCCAATTGTTTTGCCGCATGGAAGATTTACACAAAAAATAATCTTTAACAGTGTGAAAAGAAGGCTGACATAATGCAATCAAAAGTGTATTATCCGTCTGTTTTTCCTGCTTCCGTCTTTCATTCAAAACAGCTCAATTACACGGTAGCCTTTATAAAAGGTGGGTTACTTTAGTAAATTGCGATATCGGAAAAAATGAAGGTTGGGTTACTCATAAAACAGAAGTCGGATAGAAAAAAGAAAGAAATATACCAACCGATTCTAATTCAATGTCTTTTCCAAATATAAAAAACAATCAGTTTTGCTATTAGATTCTTGTCTTTCTTTTCCTATTATTAAATAAAAAAAACTAGTTTTTTAACTGAAAGTAAGGAGCGACATTAAAACTTAAAACGCACAGAAATTACTTCGTATATGAAAGAGGCTGCTTCCTCATCAACGCCCCGCTCTTTACGCTAAAGTTTGACTCTTTCTCTCAATTCTTCTTTTTAAAACAGTAAAAAACTTTAGCGTAAAGAGCGGGGCGTTGATGAGGAAGCAGCCTCTTTCATATACGAAGTAATTTCTGTGCGTTTTAAGTTTTAATGTCGCTCCTTACTTTCAGTTAAAAAAACTTGTTTTTTTTTTATTTAATTTCTGAACGTTTTTGAATCAATGCATGTTTTGATTTTGGCTCTCCGCAGAGGAATAATCAAAACGAAATTTGCATATTTATTTTTTTTGGCTCAATGGCTTTCTCATAATTTTGATCGAATGATTTTGAGAAAAAAAGAGCGGGGGACGAAGCCTAGTTGCCCCCCGATTTTTTGGTTAATTAAAAAGGCAACTAGAACTTCTAATTTTTTACGAATCTTTTTATTGGTAAAAGATTTACGTAACTTATAAATTAGTTTACGTAAAGAACTTTTGTATTCTCATGTTTTTATTACATATATGAGGGGATTCGCCCCATCGTCAGTACCTCGCTCTTTACGCTAAAGCTTAAATTTTATCCCAATTCATTAAGAATGACCCCCTGAATCACAAAAGCCGTAGAATAAGTAGTTGAAATTACTGAAAATACTTTAGCGTAAAGAGCGAGGTATTAGAAGGAGGTGAGCCCCTCATATGGGTAATAATTTCTGTTTGTTTTAAGTTTTATTGCTGTTCCTTACTTCCAGCTGAAAAAGCTTTTTCACTTTTATTTTTTAATTGTTTTTTTTTTAAATAATGCTAGTAAATCCTGCTCTCCCTTCATGGAAATTTTCTTCTCCCATTACAAATTCTCGAAGGAAAGTTCCCCCAGCATATCCCCCTCTTCTCAACCCCCCCCCCCAAACCAAAAAAATCCTCCTGAAAACGCCTGTATACTCCCCAATAACCATTACTATATGTAAGCACAGGTCAAAGTTTGTAACTTGTTGCCCCTCCCAAGGGGACTGTGGGGGAGTAAGTCGTCCCCAAAGACATAGTTATAAGGTTTTTCGACTACGCTGAATAAAATGGCTATCTCAGAATTTTGATCCGTTGACTTTGGGAAAATAATTAGCGTGGGAGGGGGCCTAGGTGCCCTCCAATTTTTTTGGTCACTTAAAAAGAGCACTAGAACTTTTCATTTCCGTTAGAATGAGCCCTCTTGCAACATTCTAGGACAACTGGGTCGATACGATCACCCCTGGGAAAAAAAAAAAAAACAAATAAACACGCATCCGTGATCTGCCTTCTGGCAAAAAATGCAAAATTCCACATTTTTGTAGATAGGAGCTCGAAACTTCTACAGTAGAGTTCTCTGATACGCTGAATCTGATGGTGTGATTTTCGTTAAGATTCTATGACTTTTAGGGGGCGTTTCCCCCTATTTTCTAAAATAACGCAAATTTTCTCAGGCTCGTAACTTTTGATGGGTAAGACTAAACTTGATGAAACTTATATATTCAAAACCAGCATTAAAATGCGATTCTTTTGATGTAGCTATTGGTATCAAAATTCCATTTTTTAGAGTTTTGGTTACTATTCGTTACCACGAACTGTTTGATTAATTTTCTTCGTTTTTTTTAAGCAAAATATTGATAACTAAATTTTAGTGCACCAGGAAACTAAATTTATTGGAAGTGGGGATTACCAAGCCAAAATATATTCCTAATGGAATAAACATACAACGTCCTTGCGGCATTAATCCCCACAAAGGCTCCTTGGCTTGTAAAAGAAGGGATGATATACGAGTCAATTATAAACAAGTTTATAATATCACCCAGCAAAAAAAAAACACAGAAGAAAACAAAACAGACTAAACAATAAAATTTATTTTCGGGTAAAAAAATCGGATTAATTGTGGGTATTTTTTTTGTGAAAACTTGTATTTCAAGTGTAACATATATTTGATTAAAATGAAGATATGCAGGAGTCTCAGTATTTTAAGGAAGCTCAAACACACTTTTCCTGGATTAGTTTTCTAAGTCCCTTTTCATTTCTTGATCGAATCTTCTGTTTCTTACTGTCCAATAGTATGGATGTCAACTTTTTCCTTCTCTTTTAAAATCCTTTCTAAGGCTATAATGAGGCTAGAAATCTCATTCAGGGATTTTATCGTTTTGAAGTTACCGCTTTAGCGAGGGGCTGTCGCCTCTCAGAAATAGCGCACACCAGTTGGTGCGTGCCAAGCATGGTTGAACCTCGTCTTGGGTGGCAGAACTGTGTGGCATACATGGCGCTATGAGATATACACTATGTGGTGGAAAGCGGAGACCCCCTCGTTCTGTAATTGATCTGGAATCACTATATATTCTTTTTTGTCCATGTTTTATTTTTTCGAAGCTTCATAGTGACCTCTTCTAATCCCTTGGTGTTCTGCCGTCTTTTATGTCTGGTCAGAATAATTATCATCCACGTAATCATTCTTGTCCCGACTCTTTAAGAACGACTCCTGAAACACAAAAGCCGTTTAATTAGAATAAGAAGCTCTTTCAAAATTACTAAAGAACTTGAGCGCGAAGAGCCAGGTATTGAGGAGGAGGGAACTTTACTAATATAAGAAATAATAAACATACATAGGTAAGGTTAGCAACAACAGTGACTTGGCATTTTATGTTTGAAAGGAAAATTAAGTTGGGAATCAAATGATATATTTCTTTAATTTCTATCTAATTTATTTCCTGTAAATAACAAGGTCTAGACTATTATTCAAAGAAAAAGATGCAGCTATACCTTAGACAACATGGCGATCTTAAACCAAAATCCCAAATATGAATTAAGCAGTGTGGTAACTAATGCGTACCGTAGCTTTTTTTTATTCCTGATCCAGCATTACAATGAATTCAACAAGATGAATTCTGATTCAGCATTACAATGAATTCAACAAGAATTCAACAAGATGAATTCTGATTCAGCATTACAATGAATTCAACAAGAATTCAACAAGATGAATTCTGATTCAGCATTACAATGAATTCAACAAGAATTCAACAAGATGAATTCTGATTCAGCATTACAATGAATTCAACAAGAATTCAACAAGATGAATTCTGATTCAGCATTACAATGAATTCAACAAGAATTCAACAAGATTCTGCAACTTTAAAGTGTGTAAAAGAATTTGTTTTTAACACGTTTTGAAGGTACTTCTCCTGTACTTTAGCCCCCACCCCCCACTCCTTTCTGTGGAAATATATAGCCCAGATTACATATTTCTTGTGTGTTTTTTGTTTCTTGATTTTGTCATCGTTGATTCAGTTTATGGGTACACAGTGAAAACAAGAGTGACACATGGCAAAATGAATGGGACGTTAGGAGACTGGGGATAAAGTATAGCGGAAGTTAAAGTTTTTCCCTTAAAATTTATTTAGTTAGTCTAAAGCTTAAAGATGTTTCTCAAAATTTATTTAGTTGACCTAATCTTGACCAATTTTCAACTATATTATGATGCCAGTTCAGAAAATTCACCAATCATTTTTCAATATTTTAAAGATACTTTATGTAATCAAATAATCAGCATATAAAGTAAAACTATATCACATAATAGAATGTAAAAAAAGGAAGAAAAACAACTAAAAGGAACATAGGAAATTGGAAAATTCAAGAACAAAAAGTTAATGTGCATTACCAACATAATGAACAATAATTTTATTTATTACTTCTTGATGAATTAGTTTAGGCACACGGCCTTCAAAAATTGTGTACACCATTTTGTGTTTCATGAATTTCCCGGCATTATTTGAAAAACAATCAGAAATTAAGTAAAAATGAGTTTTTTTTTTGTAACTGAAAGTAAGGGGCTACATTAAAACTTACAACGAATATAAATCATTCCGTGTATGGAAGGGGTTGCCTCCTCCTCAACACCTTGCTCTTTACGCTAAAGTTTTTTATTACTTTAAAAAGTAGAGTTTGTGACAAAGAGTCAAACTTAAAAGCGTAAAAAGCGAGGTGCTGAGGAGGGGCTAGCTCCTTTGATGTACTTAATAATTTCTGTTCTTTTTAAGTTTTACTGTCACTCCTTACTTTCAGTTGATTTTTTGTGGTTAATAGGCTCCTTTCAATCTTACACAAAAAAAAAAGATAGTGAAAAGTCTTGAAAACATCATTTCTGATTGGTTTAGTTTTGTCTACGCTATTGAAAAGGGGTATGGCTTCTGTCAAATGCGCTCTTTATCTTAGTTGACAGTAGAGACTTACTTCAATCTAAAGAATTAGATAAAGGAGTTCTTTACTTTCAATTATTAATGTCAGTTACCTTTTTGTCAGTGATTTAAAGTCGGGAAACGATATTTTTTTTCAGGAAACAAATGTTTATAATCACCTGAGAATACCTCCGGGGAAATCCAGGAAGGTCCTGTATTTAAGGCTCTAGTTCTGGTTTGGAGAACAGTGCAGAAAAGTTGTTAAAACATCATGGATTTCTATGATCCTAAAAAAAAAACTGTAACTGGTCAAATACTCTAAGCTTAGTATTCAAAAGATGAAGCTTTGCTGGCAAACTGCTCAATTCCTTATGTTTTCCTAAAAAAAAGACTATGTTAATATGTCTGCATATAGTTGAGATAGGGGGAACCACCTACCTTGGGATTAGTCCAAAGTATTCTCCTATGAACAAAAGTAGCATAAAATAGTATAAGAAAATAATAATCCAAATATCAAATTTTTCCAATTTTAATTTACATCCCTATCACCGGTCCTGTATTTATCTACGTATAAAACATCAGACAGTTTATTTAGTCGAACTGAAGGTAAATAATTAGATTTTGCTAAATTTTGTGGAATTGCAGCTTTTGTGTTTAATTTTTCTGGAAAAAAATAGTTTGATTAAAAATTATTTATTGTATTGTCGTGTGCTTTTTAGGCGGGGGGGGGTGTCAATTTATAGAAAATATCATTTAAACACCGTTGCAAACTGAAGTACTACTTACTTATAGATATTGTATCGAGTTTTGAGCAGAATATCGAGAGTAGTGTGGGTGGGGATAAGTCTGGGTTTTGACATAGTATCAACTCCCTGAATGTTATGAGAACTACTACCACTACTAATAACTCACTGCAGCACCAAGCCGCCTGGGGCCAACACAGAAAAACTTCGTTAAATTCGGAGATACTTGAAAAGCTGGTTTTGGGGCTACTCTTTCTCCAACTGCCACTTATGTTGTCACTGCCATATGATTCTTCGGGTTCTTTTTCCGGAAATATATTATAAGATTTTCTTGTGAGAACAAGATGAACAGTATTTAGGATTCAAATGTATTTACCCATATTTTCTGTACTTAAGGCTTATGTTCCCTGTCCAATTTTTGGTATGTTGTTTTTCTGCTCTCTTTCTGTTTTGCCAGATCAACGAAAGACAATAGGTTTGCTATCATTACATAGCTGAGATTTAGCTCTGTCCATCTACCGAATGGTTCGATTAGCTTTAACCCGTCCTAGCCGCGTGATTAGCGCGCTAAACTTAAATCTTTTCTCCCTTAAAACAGGGGTTTTTGGTTTGGGATTGGGATCAGCATCGTGATTCTGTAAGTTCAGCCATAGTTGACCCAGCTCTAAGTGAGTACCTAGAGAAATCTGGGGAAGTTATGCAAAAGCACAGGATGGCTGGCCTCCAGCCCCCACCTCGCTTCATGGCTGAAAGACCATGAAACAGAGATCAGCACCGCCAGTAGGGACTGTAAAGTCCACTGCCTTATTCTATACCTTACCTTTACCATCTACAGATTTTTTTATTTGATGCATATGATCTTTTAAATTAATTAAATAAAATAAATAAATAAAAGTTTTTTAGTACTTTTAAAAAAAGCTCCTTATTGTTCGAATTAAATGGACATAGTGTTTCAAGAGTCTTTCTTAAAGAATTGGGAAAGAATTCAAGCTTTACCGTAAAGAGCGAGGTGTTGAGAAAGAGCAACTCTCCTCATATATATAATAATTTTTGTTCGTTTTAAGTTTTAACGTTGCTCCTTACTTTCAGTGGAAAAAACTTGTTTTTGTTTAATTTCTAATCGTTCTTTAAATAATTCTAGCAAGTCTTGCTACGCATCCACAGGAAATTCCCTCCTCCCCACAGATATATTCTCTTGACAATCCTGGTGAAAATATACCCCGAACAAGTACCCTTAACATCTCCACGCGTAAAATTGAATCGGCTAAGAGAAAGCAAGACATAAAACGAATTTCGTATAGGAATTGTGGCAAAGTTCCCCAGAGTAAAAATTCTCCTGAAAAAATTCGCCCCCTGGATACTTTCCTCCTCATGGAAAACTATCCCCGTGGACAATCCCTCCAGCAGAAAATTCCCCCACATCCGAAAAATATAGGCTATGCATTCTTTCAAATAACAAATACTGCACGTAAACAATGGGCAAATTTGTAATTTAAAGACCTTTCTTCCGGGGCTGTGGGGGCTCATGATATCCCCAAAGGCATAGGTATCTAGCCTTTCAACTATGCTGAAAAAAATTGCCATCTCAAAATTTTTATCTATCGTGAAATAAATTTTGTTACGCCTCATTGTTAGTCTTCACGTTTCCTGTGTAAGATGTTATTTTTTCTGCAATCCTTTGGCTTTAATGTTTTGAAGTAAAACTACTATTTTACTATCACTCGATAGCTGAGGTTTAGTCTTGTCCATCTATTGAACTGCATTTTAGAAATTTTTGAAGTAATCATAATTCTAGCGCGGGGGACGCAGGAATTCGAAACTAATGGATTCAGAAATATGATGAGAAAAAAATCAAGCGGAAGAAAAAACGCTGATATTTTCAGTCAGTGGAAGATGTAGGATTATCCCCCAATTCTAAGTTTCAAAAGGAACTTAAACCTTAAGTCTTTAAAATCGCTTACACTGTTTCCCGACGCCGCAACCATGGAGAAATTTCACTTGGTGCCTTTTGAACAACCGCGTTCATTTTCCAATAAGTTTGATTCTCTGTTCTCGGTGGTCAGCGCTTACCCCCCCCCCCTTCCTGGAAAATAACCCACGAGGAAAAACGTCCCTCGTAAAATACCTCCCTGGAAAATCCCCCCTCCCCGTGGGTGGTTGGTCTCCAATGACTTTCGCCTTACAAGAAAAGGACTTGAAGTCGAAATTTCTGATCTAATGACTACCATCTGAAGTTTCTACATGTATGAGGTGGAGCTTTGGATGGGAAAGGGGCAGTCCCCGCCTATACAAAATAAATCCTGTTCATTTTTGGGTTTAATGTTACCCTTTACTTTCATAATAACAGGGTAGACCAGAAGAATTCTCGAAAATCATACGGGAGTAGATATCAATTTTGCATTTTGATGTGCTGTTGAAGTTTCTTTTGTACCCCCTCCTCCTCCCCAAGAAAAATCCTGGTTACGGCCCTGGGGATTATATATCAATTTCTACCTCCACTCCTCTTCTCGTCTCTCCCTTAGAACTAATTATGTAATTATTTGATGGCTCAATGAGAGCTGGGATAGTAGAAGTGTTGCCTATTGTAGAAGTTCAAGTGTCTTTTCAAGTTTTGTAATTTGTCCGTTGCTTACAGATAGTTTTCGTTATTGGGAAACATAGGGACATTTAGAAAACTCGCGGGGGAGTTTTCTGCGGGGCGGGATTGTCTGGGGGGAATTTTCAGTAAGGAGTAAATTTTTGAGAATAGTTTTCCTTCAACGAGTATGTATATTCCGCGGATGGTATTTTCTGGGGGGGGTATATGCCTAGAACCTCTGTTCCCACCTTCATTGGCGGATTTACGTACCCTACTTATGACAAAGTTTACTCCAAAAATTGTAGTGAATGAAAGGATAGAAAATTACCGGGGAAAATTGTTCTATACAATTTGACGTAGATTATATTTCTTGATGTGCAATAGGTACACGTGGAACAAGTTGCTGAACGACTAATAATGATCAAATTACTTTTTGTTCAAGTATTTTTTCTGCCAACACTACATTCTTTTTCAAGTCAGTTACCATGGGTGCATGTTTTTGTGGCAACACTACCTGTTTTGTTTGCACTGGGAAATAAAACTCGTCATAACTTTTGTTAGCTTTTTATAGTATTTGGTATAACCTACCTGAAAGCCTTATTTAATGTTTGATTTTCTTTCTTAATTTCAGCGAGAAACGTTCTTCAAAATTTAGACGTATCTTCCTTGACACCGTGAATTTTGACTTGTATTACTTTTAATTATTTATTTCTTTCTTATTTCACTGTATGATTCTGTTTTTTTTATATCAAATGAATAAAATTTTGAGCGAATAAATTGTATTTTGTATAATGCTTGTTTCCCAAGAAGACAAATTTACTCTTGTCCAGAAAAATTTGAAGTTATACCAATGTTACTACAGATCTGACCCAGTGTGAAACTGCGTGACGGTGAAATACTGACGAAGTTGGGGCCGGTACCCCCCTCCGGAATATTCCCCCATGCGCGAAATTGAGCAGCCACAGAGAAAGTACAAAATAGATACCCAAAACGTCGATTGGATGTCCTAATGGATAACAAAAGGACCAGATATCATAAATGGTCCTAGGACAAGGGCTGGTTGAACTCCAACCACTTTCGACTTAAAAAACAGGACTTGATTTGGCTTTTTGGGGTAATGAACTTTCCATTTCTGGTGGTAACTGGGGCCCTCTTTACACCCCTTTATTCGCCCCTGAGTGCCTACACTAGAGGTTTTTATGTATTTTTAAACACAATTTTCTCGGTCAGAGGAAAGCAGCTTTCAAATTTGGTTTGAAAGCCAACTTAACAAAATAGTAATTCTGAGTGAATTTTGTTTCTTCTATTCTAACATAAACTAAAACCATAATAATTCTCGAACCTCCGGGGATTTTTTCAATATCAGCATATTTGTAATAATGATTTTAATTTTACTAGTCTAATATACAATTAATCATAATGAATTTTTTTTTTCTGTTAAAATTTCTAATTGAAGAAATTATACAAATTAGATGACATGCCTATGCTAAGGACGTCATTATTGCGACTCACTTGAATATACTGGCAAGGATACAGGAGAGTGACAAGAACAATTTGCGCTTTTTCATTTCCTCCACAATGGTACTTGAGCTCCTTGACTGGTCATGCTTCACATATTTTGAGTGATTGTTTTAGGAAAGAGACAGAAATTGTTGTCGCCCCAGGAGGAGTGACACCCTGAATTCAAGCTGGAGATTTGGATAGGTGATAATCTAAAAAACAAAAGATTTTAGGAATATGACTCTTAGAAAAGATAGTAAAATGATACACTCATTATTAGATTCCTATAGCCGAAACTTTTTTAAAAATGAATTGGTTGTGATTTCGGCAAATTTCAGACAGGCTATTTAGTTGTTGTTTAAAGACTAGATATCAGATAGTTGTGTTAGTTGGTCCTTTGTTACAATTAAATAAAAAAAACAAGTTTTTTGAAATGAAAGTAAGGAGCGACATTAAAACTTAAAACGAACAGAAATTACTCCGTATATGAAAGGGGCTTTTCCTCCTCTACATCCCGCTCTTTACGCTAAAGTTTTTTATTGATCTAAAGTTTTAATGTCGCTCCTTACTTTCATTTCAAAAAACTTGTTTGTTTTTTTTATTTAATTTCTGAAAGTTTTTGAATTAATGCATGTCTGATTTTGGCTCTCCGTACATAAATTATTAAAATGAATTTGCATATTAATTATTTTTTTGGCTAAATGGCTTTCTCTTAGTTTTGATCAGACGATTTGTAGAAATAAGGGGTGGGGAAGGAGGCCTAGTTGCCCTCCAATTTTTCGGTTACCTAAAAAGGCAACTAGATCTTTTAATTTTTAACGGACGTTTTTATTAGTAAAAAATATACGTAACTTAAGAATTAACTTACGTAACAAACTTTTATATTATTATATTTTTGATTATATATATGAGGGGGTAGGTCCCCTCGTTAATACCTCGCTCTTCACACTAAATCTTGTTTTGTCCCAATTCTTTAAGAATGACCCCTTAATCAGAAAGGCCGTAGAATAAATAGTTGAAATTACTTAAAATTTTTTTAGCATAAAGAGCGAAGTATTTATCTCCTCCTAAATACCTCGCTCTTTATGCTAAAGTATTTTTATGGCCCCTCATATGCGTAATAATCTCTGTTCGTTTTAAGGCTTCTCCTTACCTTCAATTGAAAAAACTTTTTCATGTTTATATTTTCATTTTTTTTTTAATAGTAATGCTAGAAAATCCTGCGCCCTTTTCATTGAATTTCTCTTCCCCGATGAAATATTCCTTCAAGGAAAGATCCTCCCATATAGCCCACATCCAAACCAAAAATCTCCCCTGAACCCTCCCATCCAAACCAAACATCTCCCCTGAACCCCACATCCAAACCAAAAATTCCCCCTGATAACGTCGGTACACTTCCCAGTAACCATTATTGTATGTAAACATTGGTCAAAGTTTGTAACTTGCAGCCCCTCCCCCAGGGACTGTGGGGGGGGGGGGGGTAATTCATCCCCAAAGACATAGTTATTATGGTTTTTGACTATGCGGAACAAAATGGCTATCTCAAAATTTTGATCCATTGACTTTGGGAAAAAATGAGCGTGGGAGGGGGCCTAGGTGCCCTCCATTTTTTTGGTCACTTAAAAAGGGCACTAGAACTTTTCATTTCCGTTAGAATGAGCCCTCTTGCAACACTCTAGGACCACTTGGTCGATACGATGACCCCTGGAAAAAAAAAACAAAAAAAAAACAAACAAATAAACACGCACCCGTGATTTGTCTTATGGCAAAAAATACGAAATTCCACATTTTTGTAGATTGGACCTTGAAATTTTTTCTATAGGGTTCTCTGATGCGCTGAATGCGATGGTGTGATTTTTGTTAAGATCCTATGACTTTTAGGGGGTGTTACGCCCTATTTTCCAAAATAAGGCAAATTTTCTCAGGCTCGTAACTTTTGATGACAAAGACTAAATTCAATGAAACTTTTATATATTTAAAATCAGCATAAAAATCCGATTCTTTTGATATATCTTTTAGCATCGAAATTCTGTTTTTAGAGTTTCGTTTATTATTGAGCCGGGTCGCTCCTTACTACAGTCCGTTACCACGAACTGTTTGATAGAGATTTAAAATTGGATGCTGCTTTCACCCCCAGAGGCCAAATTCCCTAAATTCAAGCTGCTAATTTTATTGGAAAAGAATGGAAATAATAGTTCTTTAACAACGATATTTGTTAGACAGTACAGTAGAAAAAATTAAAACGTGGGATAAACCAACCTTGGTGAGTTCGCTATTAGCAGATCTCGAAGGACAAGAATATTTATACAAATTTAGTGGATATGTTGTTCAAAAATTTTAGGCAGGTTTCTTAGTCAGCTTTTCTTTTTAAGTTTTACTGTCTGGGAGAATAGAGTTACTAGTAATAGATAATCACAGTGACATACCAATAGAATATACATTTTGTAATATAGTATTCTGTCTCACTAATATCAAGTGGTTGGAAGAAAGTTTTCAAGAATTTTTTTTGTAGAACTTTCCCCATCATTTCTCGAAAGATTTTAGGATATTAGTTCGGGCACATGTTATACGTTATTTTAAAGAAAGGAGTTATTACTTAAATTTTAGGGAAATTCTAAAGAAGGTAGTTATTATTATTTTAAAAAAATGAAACTTTCAGAAATCAGTTCAAATACCAATTCCGGGAAATCTCTCAAATTTTATTCACTCAGCTCAACTACTTCCTTGAAAATAATGAAGATAATAGTGTCCGAAAAGTGATTATCTATTATAAAGAATACTTTAGTCTTCATGTGAGACATGCTCAGTAAATCTTTGTATTATCTTTAGCAATAATCTCGCTTAAAATTAGGAAATAATGACCTTTAAGGGGCTAAAAATGCATTTTTGATTTTAAAAGTACGCTCCCTATTCATGCCATCAGAAGGAACAACTACTCCCCCTTCCCCACTAATAGTTAGTGCACAACTATACATTACTGTGCATGAACTAATGAAGTCCAAATGAACCAGCTTAGTTAAATGAAGCTTAAAAATAATCGTGTATAATAACGTTTGATTTTTTAGTGACTGATCACATCCTTAGGGATGAACGAGCCACCTTGTGGGACTTTGGCCTCCGGAATCGGGACGTTATTTGTATACCTTTGATGCTCCTAAGATAATTTGCTATTTCAGAAGTTTCACTCAATAGCATCTATACCCTTTTTGGTTCAAATTTTTTTTTCTGCAGCACCCTGGCAGAAATTGACATTTTGTTGCGCTGCAATATAATTTGTCAAACAGTTCCTGGTAACGAACTGTAGTAAGGAGCGACCCGGCTCAATAGTAAACCAGACTCTAAAAAACGGAATTTCGATACTAAAAGATACATCAAAAGAATCGGATTTTTATGCTGATTTTAAATATATAAGTTTCATCAAATTTAGTCTTTGTCATCAAAAGTTACGAGCCTGAGAAAATTTGCCTTATTTTGGAAAATAGGAGGAAACACCCCCTAAAGGACATAGGATATTAACGAAAATTACACCATCGAATTCAGCGTATCAGAGAACCCTGTAGAAACATTTTCAAGGTCCAATCTACAAAAATGCGGAAGTTCGAATTTTTTGCCAGAAGACAGATCACGGGTGCGTGTTTATTTGTTTGTTTTTTGTTTTGTTTTTTTCCCAGGGGTAATCGTATCGACCAAGTGGTCTTAGGGTGTTGCAAGAGGGCTCATTCTAACGGAAATGAAAAGTTCTTCTGCCCTTTCAGTGACCAAAACAATTGGAGGGCACCTAGGCCCCCTCCCACGCTCATTTTTTCCCAACGTCAACGGATCAAAATTTTGAGATAGCCATTTTGTTCCGCATAGTTGAAAACTATAATAACTATGTCTTTGGGGATGACTTACTACCCCACAGTCCCTGGAGGAGGGGCTGCAAGTTACAAACTTTGACCAATGTTTACATGCAGTAATGGTTATTCGGAAGTGTACCGACGTTTTCAGTTTTTTTTTGGTTTGGGTGTGGGGTTGAGGGGAGGGGGCTATGTGGGAGGATCTTTCTTTGGAGGAATATTTCATGGGGGAAGAGAAATTCAATGAAAAGGGCGCAGGATTTTCTTGCATTACTATTAAAAAAAAACAATGAAAATATAAACATGAAAAAGTTTTCTTCAATTGAAAGTAAAGAGTAGCATTAAAACTTAAAACAAACAGAGATTTATACGCATATGCTAAAATACTTTAGCATAAAGAGCGAGGTATTTAGGAGGAGATAAATACTTCGCTCTTTATGCTAAAGTATTTTTAGTATTTTCAACTATTTATTCTACGGCCTTTCTGATTCGGGGGTCATTCTTAAAGAATTGGGACAAAACTTATGATTTAGTATGAAGAGCGAGGTATTAACGAGGGGACAAACCCCCTCATACATATAATTAAAAATATAATAATATAAAAGTTTGTTACGTAAGTTAATTCTTAAGTTACGTATATTTTTTACTAATAAAAAACGTTTGTTAAAAATTAAAAGTTCTAGTTGCCTTTTTAAGTAACCGAAAAATTGGAGAGCAACTAGGCCTCATTCCCCATCCCTTATTTCTCAAAATCGTCTGATCAAAACAAAGGGAAAGCCATTTAGCCAAAAAAAAGAATTAATATAACAAATTTCATTTGAATAATTTATGTGCGGAGAGCCAAAATCAATCATGCATTAATTCTAAAATGTTCAGAAATTAAATAAAAAAAACTAATTTTTTTAACTGAAAGTTTTTTAACGCAAGTTGTTGCGGGGACTCTAAAAAGCGTGGTAGAACTGCGTGACACTCCAAAATGTACACAAGGTGGTGGAAATATGTATCCGATAGGATCAATCCTTTTTTGATCCTTTTGATACCTAAATTGTTGTTAAATTCTTTACGATGTTTGGTCATAAAATGACCCATATGTTGACATGGTATTCTCGTGATGGTAAGACAGCAAATCTTATTGATTATGTTACGGTAAACCGAAGACTGGCAGGATCAATGCAAGATACTAGGGTATATAAAAGTGGCAAGAGTGCTGTTATTGATGTTAAAAGCACAGATCACCATCTAGTAGTGTCCAGGGTTAATTTAAAGCTGAAATTTTGGAAGGATAATTACCTCCCAAGAAAATATGATGTTGGTAGATTCCAGGATGAGCATTTGAGAGAAACTGTCCAGGAACAGTTGAATGCTAAACTTGAGAGTTTAAAATTTGGCATGTATAAGATGATTGGAATAATAAAAAAAAAATGTAAAGTTGCTGATGGTGTCTTAGGGAAGAAAGTTAAGACTGCAGCTAGGAATAATAGTGAAAAAGGTTTATGTTTAATTGAGAGGAGAAAGGGTTTGTACCAGAATTATTTGAATGATAGATCAAATGAAAACAAAGGAATGTAAAGAAAGTGGAGAAAGCATTAAAATATGAACTAAGGAGGTGTGAAGCGAGGCCATGGGTAAAATTGCCGAGGATGTGGAAGATGCAGCTAGATGGTGTAATAGTAAAATATTGTACATTAGTTTCTAAATAATCATGTAGTTCATATAAAATAAACGGTTAATGAAGACACTACTTTAAACGTTCCCTGTAACCAATTTGATTCACTTGATGTTTGATAAAATTATGCACAGTAATGAATAGCTTGGCATCAGCTATTGTGGAGGAGGGCCGATAGATCATTGCATAGGAGTGGAGGGATGACTGATCGGCTATAGGTCAGGTTTCTAAGGAAATAATAGAAATAATTTAAAACCAAGTTCTCTTATACCCTCTGTTGTTTTTGGTGGGACAAAGTGTGTCAAAGTAGTTTACATGAACGGGAATAGAACGCAACCCTGCGCGACTCCTGATTTGACACCGAAACACTAACTTTACTTCCTGTTTAGTCCCGTAAATAGCACTTATCACTTTAATATAATTGTCTGGTGTACTATGCAAGGAAAGGACCTTCATTAAAGCTTCTCTATCAGATGAATCAAATCCTGTTTACAACAAATAAAATGGAAGACTAGAGGGTTCCTGTCTTCCATACTTCCCACTTATTTGCCTGGCGCATTTTCTAAAGGGGAAGATGGACCCATCCGTCTTCCCCCTAGATTTTAAGAAGCACATTTTTCCAGTCCCTACATTTTCCTGAATTTGAACTCCCTGTCTCCAGTAAAGGTTGTTATGCTGTTTCTTATTCCAATTTTTCCATGCGAAATTGGCAAAGATCTGACTCATCTCAGTTTCCCATTATCTTTTGTTTAGGCACAGGGAAATCAATACAGTTGGAGCAACAGTGGCATCAATTCACATAAATTACGGGGGGCAATATATTTTCACAATCCAGGGAGGAGGGTAATTTTTTTATTCTCAATTTTTGACGAAAACCCTAAAGGATCTATTTTCCAATGGAAATACGAAAAAGCGTATTTTCAAAATATGGGGGTGGGGACAAAAATGTTGGGAGGAAGGCACCCCCACATTGACAATACCGTGCAGCAGTTTACAATCTGATTGAGAAACGATGCCTGGCATCTATGTATGCTATTTGGCTAGTTATTTTGTCGATAGCTTTGTCCAAGAAAACATAATTCATATCATCAGTATCACGGAGGCCCGAAGGGGGTAGGCCTGGGGGTAATCCCCCCAGAAACCTGGAGTTTTCGTCTATTTCTGATGACCACTTATTCAAATTGTCTAATAATTTGTTTTTATGACTGGATTCGTCTGAAAAAAAAAGTGTTTACGTGCCTGATAAACACCCGTTTGATTAGTTCAGTCACATTCACAAATCCAGGTAGGCTTGGGAACGTGAGCATAAGAATCGACAGTTGACCGCTGAGCAAGAGTCGAAGGACCCTTCTTCGGTGGAGAATCTATAAGAAAAAAGGCGGACAGCTCAATCATCTGTCCATGCTTAGTTGATCATATCATCAATGCTAACAACCTCACGGATTGAAACTGGTCTTCATCTGAGGAAATGATCGTCACGTAATATTTTTCCTTAGAAGCCGCTAATTTTTCCTGAGGTAAAGTATGAGTGATTCAAACTAAAAGCAATGATAAAATTAAAATTGAGAAACAGGTTAAGTAGCGTCACGTACTGCATATTTAATTAAAGTGGATCAAAAACCATGACTTGGCACAGCTACGCGGATGTCTTCGTTTTCGAAATCTTCAATATCAGTTTGTATATTTATCATATTAATTACTGTTTACCAGAACCTCATATTTAATTTGAATGTTTTACTAAAGATAACCACGTTTGCATTTCCTGCTGTGCAAAAAAGGTAATGTAGAGTCTGTTGTAGGTGACCAAGGCACGATGACTACCAAAAAGTAGGTGTAGATTGTTAAATTGAAAATTTATATTTAAAAAGTACTCAAGTATTCATTGGCGGAAGATGCCACTTTTAATATCAGGCCATAGCTTCTTGAAGATGCTACAAAATGTTTGAAAGGATTTTGCTCTATTTCCTCTAATTGCTTAGAAATCTTAGAAAATGTCTAGGTCTTTTTCACAAGTGTACTCGATAAAGGATATTGCTTTTAGAACAAAATCGGTACTATCGTGAGCAGAAGACAATAACCTGTAAGATGATTGGAACCATTTTTCGATTTATTTTCCTGTTTTCTAACAGTCCCCTAGAATATTTTCAGCTACCTGAAATTTTTACAAGTCGGTTGCCAGAAAGAATCTTTTCAGATCACCGATAATACCCCCCAGAGACCAAAATGACAAGCTGGTATAATCAAGCTGGTATAATCAGCTTGGTAGATGTAAATATCCAAAATACCTAATAATGCGGTACGGTGAAGAACTAGACAAGTCAAGAGATTTAGGTCAAGCGACAAACCTTGAGGCGGAGCAGAACCCCGTAGCTTCCTCCCCGTTGCCCTACCGGGTCGTGACTGATGGTAGAAACTTGGATTGCGACGAATTCAAGGATTGCCGGCTAGAGACTTAAGTTTGGAAGCACAGGTGAGGAGGCAACAACCCGTAAAAATCATAGAACCTTAACGAAATTTACACCACCAGATTAAGCGTATCAGAGAATCCTACTGTAGTTTCAAGCTCCTATCTACAATTAAACAAAAAAAGTTTTTTTTAAGTGAAAGTAAGGAGCGACATTAAAACTTAAAACGATCAGAAATTACTCCGTATATGAAAGGTGCTTTTTCTCCTCGACACCCCGCTCTTTACGCTAAGGTTTTTTACTGTTTTAAAATGTAGAGTTAAGAGAAAGAGTCAAACTTTAGCGTAAAGAGCGGGGCGTTGAGGAGGAAAAGCCTCTTTCATATACGGAGTAATTTCTGTTCGTTTTAAGTTTTAATGTCGCTCCTTACTTTCATTTTAAAAAAAATCGTTTTTTTTTTTTTTGTTTAATTTCTGGACGTCTTTGAATTAATGCATGGTTTGATCTTGGCTCTCCACACATAAATAATTAAAACGAAATTTGCATATTAATTTTTTGGGGCTAAATGGCTTTTTCACAGTTTTAATCGGAAGATTTTGAGAAAAAAGGAGCGAGGGAGGAGACCTAGTTGCCCTCCTATTTTTTATTACTTAAAAAGGCAACTATAACTTTTAACTTCTTACGAACGTTTTCATAAGTAAAAAATATACGTAACTTACGAATTAAATTACGTAGCGAACTTCAATATTCGTATGTTTTTATTGCGTATATGAGAGGGCTCACTCATCGTCGATACCTCGCTCTTGATATTAAAGCTTAAATTTTGTCCCAATTCCTTAAGAATGACCCCTGAATCACAAAGGCTGTAGAATAAATAGTTGAAATTACTAAAAATCCTTTAGCGTAAAGAGCGAGGTAGACCCCTCAGATGCGTAATAATTTCTGTTCGTTTTAAGTTTTAATACTGCTTCTTACTTTCAGTAGAAAAAAAACTTTTCATGTTTATTTTTTTTTTTTTTTTTAAACAATGCTAGAAAATCCTGCGCCCCCTCCATTGAAAGTCTCTTCCCCCATGAGAAGTTCGTCCATGGAAAAATCTTTCCCGGTAACCCTCCCCCTCAAATACCCCCCCCCCCCCCAAACCAAAAAAATCCCCATGAAAACGTCTGTACACTTCTTAGTAACCATTACTATATGTACACATAGGTCAAAGATTGTAACTTGCAGCCCCTCCCACGGGGACTGCGGGGGAATAAGTCGTCACAAAAGACATAGTTATTGGGTTTTTCGACTGTGGTGAATAAAATGGCTATCTCAAAATTTTGATCCGGTGAATTTGGGGGAAAATGACTGTGGGAGGGGGCCTAGGTGCCCTTCAATTTTTTGGACACTTAAACAGGGTGTTAGAAATTATCATTTCCGTTAGAATGAGCCCTTTCGCAACATTATGGGACCACTGAGTCGATACGATCACCCCTCGGAAAAAAAAAAAAAATAAACACGCATCCGTGATTTGTCTTCTGGCAAAAAATGCGAAATTCCACGTTTTTATAGATTGGGGCTTGAAACTTCCACAACAAGGTTCTCTGATACGCTGAATCTGATGTGTGATTTTTGTTAAGATCGCATGAATTTTAGGGGATGTTTCCCCCTATTTTCTAAAATGAGGCAAATTTTTTCAGGCTCGTAACTTTTGATGGGTAAGACTAATCTTGATGAAACTTATATATTTAAAATCAGCATTAAAATGCCATTCTTTTGATATAACTAGTTTTGGTTACTATTCAGCCTGGTCGCTCCTTACTACAGCTCGTTACCACGAACTGTTTAAAAATGTGGAATTTTGTGTTTTTTGTCAGAAGGCAGATCACGGATGCGTGTTTATTTGTTTGTTTTTTTTTGTTTTGTTTTTTCAGGGGTGATCGTATCGACCCAGTGGTCCTAGAATATTGCAAGAGGGTTCATTCTAACGGAAATGAAAAGTTCTAGTGCCCTTTTTAATTGACCAAAAAATCGGAAGGCACCTAGGCCCCCGTAGCACGCTAATTATTTTCCCAAAGTCGCCGGATCAAAATTCTGAGATAGCCATTTTATTCAGCGTAGTTGAAAATCCTTACAACTATGCCTTTTGGGATGACCTACTCCCCCACAGTCCCCGTGGGAGGGGCTACAAGTTACTAACACTGACCAGTGCTTACATATAGTAATGGTTGTTGGGAAGTGTACAGACGTTTTTTGGGGCGTTTTCATTTGGTTGGGGGTAGGGGTTGAGAAGAGGGGAATATGTCAGGGGAACTTTTCATGGATGAATTTGTCATGGGGGAAGAAAATTTTCATGAAGGGAGCGCAAGATTTTCTAGCATTATTTAAGAAAAACAATGAAAAAATAAATATGACAAAGTTTTTCAACTGAAAGGAACAGAATATTCCTGTTATTATTTTCCTGTAAATATTAATTCCTGTAAATATTCCAGAATAATTTCTGTTAAAAGGAACAGAAATTATTACGCATATGAGGGGCTCTCTTCCTCCTAATACCTCGCTCTTTACGCTAAAGTATTTTTAGAAATTTCAACTATTTATTCTACGGCTTTTGTTATTCAGGGGTCATTCTTAAGAAACTGGGACAAAATTTAAGCTTTAGCGTGAAGAGTGAGGTACTGACGAGGGGGTGAACCCCCTCATATATGTAATAAAAATATGAGAATACAGAAGTTTCTTTACGTAAGCTAATTTGTAAGTTGCGTATATCTTTAACTAATAAAATTTATTTTTACTAATAATTTTACTAATAAAAACATTCATAAAAAAATAAAAGTTCTAGTTGCCTTTTTAAGTAACCAAAAAATCGGAGGGCAACTAGACCTCCATCCGCGCTTCTTTTTTTTCCCAAGATCATTCGATCAAAACTATGAGAAAACCATTTAGCCAAAAAAAAAATAAATGCGCAAATTTCGTTTTAATTATTCATCTGCGGAGAGCATAAATCAAAACATGCATTGATTCGAAAACGTTCAGAAATTAAATTAAATAAAAACAAGTATTCTTTAACTTAAAGTAAGGAGTGACATTAAAACATAAAACGAACAGAAATTACTTCAAAATGAAAGGGGCTGCTTCCTCATCAGCGCCCCGCTCTTCACGCTAAAGTCCGACTCTTTCTCTTAACTCTATTTTTAAAACAGTAAAAAACTTTAGCGTAAAGAGCGGGGCGTTCACTAGGAAGCAGTCCCTTTCATATACGAAGTAATTTCTGTTCGTTTTAAGTTTTAATGTCACTCCTTACTTTCAGTTATTTTTTTCAATTCAATTCGTAAGAAAACTTTGGTTTTCTGAGAATCCTCGAAGAAAGCTTTCAACTAAGTTTGGTGTTTAGTTTCGAATTAATCAACTGAGGTATTTTAATTAGCCTATTCCTAGGAAAAAAAAGTGGAAGAAACAATAAATTTTCAAATGCACTCTGTGCATGCCGTCACAGTTTCATATACATGGGTATTTTGTATTTGAGAATGATAGTGCTCCTTTGCTCATTTCTCTTCTCCCTTGGTCGGTAACCAAGCTTTGCAAGACGCAGCCCAATATATTACTATTCCTCGGCTGAAGCATCTCACTAAAGGAAGCTGTTTATCAAAACCTCTCACAAGACTTGATAATTGGTACTATTTGAAGTTTTGACATTCGACGGTCTCTAGAGAATTAAAAGACAGAAGACTAACCTAACTTCAATTTTGAAGCTCGATGTTTTCAAGTTCACTTAATCACGGCCTTAAACTCCAGAAGAAAGGAGTGGAATGTTATTTGCGCTTTACTGAAAACTAATACACTGCTTAATTAGCAAGTCCCATGTATTAAATAGTATTTTATACATTCGAAATGAAAGAATTTGAAGGAAAAGAAAACATAGGCGAAATTTTATCACAGATTACGCAGTTCTTGTAAGCGAACTGAGGGCACAGGGAGACCCGTGCCAATAGTAACCAAGACATAGAAATACTACTGTTACTACTGCTAACAACTCACCGCAGCTCCAAGCCACCTGAGGCCAACACAGCTACGCAGGCTCCTCCTCCATTCCAATCTATTCAAAGCCTCCCTCTTTACAACCTCCAAGGAAGTTCCCATTTCCTTCAATTTCCCATTTCCGGTTAGCCTTAGATAGTTAGCCGAAAAGGACAATCTTCGGCAATCTGTCATCCCTCATTCGTAGAGCGTGCCACAGCCATTTCCACCTTTCTTTAATTAAAGCCCTAGAAAGAGGGATTGAACCATGTTTTTCGTACAACCTACTGTTTGAAATACGGTCAGTCAGCTGGGGACCTAGGAAAATCCATAGGCGATTTCTCTGGAAAACATCTAGTAGATCTTCATTCACTTTTCGGAGCACCCATGCTTCAGAGCAATATTTGACCACTGTCATCACTGTACCTTCCAATATTCTAAACTTGGTCTGCAGACTTATATTCCTATTTTTCCAAACTTTTTTTAACTGTGAAAAACACCCTGAACCTTAGCCATTCTACTTTTAACATCTTCACTGCTCCCATCGTCTTTACTAATAATACTACCAAGTTATGTGAAGCTGCCAACCTGATCAATCTTTTCGTTGCTCAACGTTACCTTTTCATCTTCACTTATCCCTAGCCTTAGTGACTTAGTCTTCTTAACATTAATTTTCAAACGTAATCTAGTACCTTGAACTCGCAAAACCTCCAAAATATCATTCATTTTGCTCACATTTACATCGAGGATGCTTGAATCATCGACATAACCTAAGTCCAGGAGAGTTTTTCCTCCCCATTTGATTCCGTGGTCTCCCATTGCCTTTCCTGTGCTCCTTAAGACAAAGTCCATCAAAATGATTCAAGTAAATGGAGATAGAACACAACCCTGCTTAACTCCTGATTTAATACAAGACCAGCTGCTAACCTCGTTTCCTGCCTTAACTGCAGCAGTGTTCTCATACATAGCACTAATCACTTTCGTGTATTTGTCTGGTATACCATACAAGGATAAGACACTCGCTAAAGCTCTTTTATCAAAAGAATCGAACACTTGCCCATAATCTATAAAACTGAGGACTAGAGGTGTTTGACAACTAAGGCACTTCTCAATTATAACCTAAGAGTAAAAATTTGGTCGACACATCCTCTACCTTTCTCTAAAACCGCACTGTTCTTCTCTTAAAGCTTCGTCTACAGCATCGTTCAGTCTAAAAAGTATCATATAACTAATTAATTTGCTATCTACAGAGACGAGACTAATGCCTCAATAATAACGACACTCACTCTTGTCACCTTTATTATACAGTGGTTTAATTAAGGTTTTTCTGAAATCATTAAGTACTTCCCCTTTTTCAAAAATCATATTCATAATCTTCAATAACTGATTTCTAACCTCAGAGCCATCATATTTAAGAAATTCATTTACCACACTTTCAGTACCCGGAGCCTTATTATTTTTTAATCCTTTTAGTACTTTCGCTAATTCTTCCTCAGAAAACATATCTTCCTTCACATTTAAGGTATCACAAACTTTTCTATTTTCCTCTATATCTATTCCTGTAACTGCATCTCGGTTAGCACATTCTCAAAATGATCTGCCCATCTCTGTTTAACTCATTCCTTATCACCAATTGTGGCTCCGTTCCTATCTTTAACTGGGACAAATGCAGATTGACTACTCCCTTTCAATTTATTACCATGCCAGTACAATATTTTACTATTACACCGTCCAGCTGCCTCTTCCACATCTTCGGCAATTTTATCCATGGCCTCCACTTCACATCTCCTTAGTTCATATTTTAATGTTTTCTCCTCTTTCTTTAAATTCCTTTTGTTTTCATATGATCTATCACTCAGATAATTCTGGTACAAGCCCCTTCTCCTCTCAATTATGCATAAAGCTTTTTTCACTAATATTCCTAGTTGCAGTCTTAACTTTCTTCCCTAAAACATTATTTCCTTAGAAATCTGACCTATAGACGTTCAGGCATCCCTTCCCTCCTATGCAATGATCCATCGGCCCTCCTCCACAATAGCTGATGCCAAGCTATTTATCATTTTGTATAATTTTATCAAACATCAAGTGAATCAAATTGGTTACATGGTGCTTTAAAAGTAGTGTCTTCATTAACCGTTTATTTCATATGAACTACGTGATTATTTAGGAACAAATGTGCCACCGAGTGGCATGATTGACTCTGAAACTAAGAAGCTTAATATAGTCTTTCAATCTCACAGAAGTTACAATGGATAGAAACTTGACCCCTTTGAGTCGAAATTGTAGTTTGGTAGTGTAATTGTCGAAATTGTAAAAACTAATAAAAAAAAATAAAAAGGCTACAAAACTAAAAAAACTAAAAAAAACTAAAAAAAGGTTGTGGCGCGCACCTAGTTGGTGGGGCGCTTGGCCCCCCCCCCAAGCCCCCCTGCGCGCGTAAGTCGTTACGCGCCATATTAGTTACGCGCCATTGTAGTTGTGTCCCTGTGTCCCACCTGTGAATATAGATAGATTTATATATGTGTTTCAAACTACGTAAAAATTGCGAATATACAACATTCTTGGCTTTCCCATTGTCTGGCCATATACAAAGCCGTATGTACTAATAATGACGTCATATGCAAACGCTCTTTTTACAAACAAACAAACATGAATACACACAGCTCGTTTTTATATAGATAGATAGATAGATAGATACAATACAAATTAACTACGTAAAACTTGTGAATATACAACAGTTTTCGCTGTCCCATTGTCTGTGCGTATAAATAGATTGTCAGGTTTACCGACCCTCAAAGATGCAACATACAATTGTACATTGGTAAAGCAATCTGTATTAAGATCTATACCGCATTTTTCTAGTGATTGCCCTTGAGCTTTGTTGATGGTGGTTGCAAATGCTAATCGAATTGGGAATTGCAATCTTTTAAATTGAAAAAGCAGATCCGTTGGAATCATGGGAATGCGAGGAATAAGAACAGCCTCACCCTCATAAGGCCCTGTCAAGATTGTGGCCTCTATTAGGTTTTCCATTGTTTTTTTTACGGCAAGTCGCGTGCCATTGCAAAGCTTTGGTGGGTTGATATTTCTTAAAAGTATTATTGGTACGCCTATTTTTAGTTGTAGCACGTGTGGTGGAAACCCTGAAGGATCTATGGAATTTAAAAATTCAGATGGATAATTAACCGCTTCATTTTGGTTCCAAAATACAAATTAACTGCGTAAAACTTGCGAATATACAACATTCTTCGCTGTCCAATTGTCGCTGCATATAAATAGATTGTCAGGTTTACCGACCCTCGAACATGCAACGTACAATTGTCCATGGGAAAAACAATCAGTATTAAGATCTATACCACATTTTTCTAATGATTGACCTTGAGCTTTGTTAATGGTGATTGCAAATGCTAATCGAATTGGGAATTGCAATCTTTTAAATTGAAAAGGCAGATCCGTTGGAATCATGGGAATGCGAGGAATAAGAACAGCCTCACCCTCAAAAGGCCCTGTCAAGATTGTGGCCTCTATTAGGTTTTCCATTGTTTTTTTTTACGGCAAGTCGCGTGCCATTGCAAAGCTTTGGTGGGTTTATATTTCTTAAAGGTATTATTGGTACGCCTATTTTTAGTTGTAGCACGTGTGGTGGAAACCCTGAAAGATCTATGGAATTTAAAAATTCAGATGGATAATTAACCGCTTCATTTGGTTCCAAAACTGTGTCGACTGACTTGTAAAGGACTGCCTGGTCTCGAATCTTTGTCAAAACAATATTGTTGATTTCGTGGACGTCTATATTTTTGGGTGCGAGAATCGCTCTTTCACTTAGCCATTTATTATTTTTATAATTTTTTAGAATATTCGGAAATACTTTTTCAATCAATTCATTTTTGGACGTCACTAAATTACAGAAATCAGCAGGTAGTTGTATACGTCCTGAAATTGAGTCTACTGGGAGCTTTCCGTTTCCCATTGCCAGCAATTGATCTGAAAATGTTTGACCAGAGTCGTCGTTTTGCAATCGGACACGCATATTTGTAGTTAATTTTAATGTTTTTACGTGTGCCCATAAATTAGAATTTTTCAGGCAAGCATTCATTTCGTCTGCAGGAGTTGATCTAGGTATTATAGGTAATGTTTGCCTGAAATCTCCCGCAAGCAATATTAAGGTGCTGCCAAAGGGTTTCGACTTCCCTCGCAAATCTTTCAAGCATTGATCCAGAGCCTCGAGCGATTTTTTGTGTGCCATTGTGCACTCATCCCAAATAATAAGTTTGCATTGCTGCAATACTTTGTTATCGTTGTTATCGACACAATGCATTATCGTATCATAAATGTCTTTTTGTTCCGACGTTAACTTGGAAATTTTATTTTGTACATACGACAATAGATCACTCGTACTGTAACTTCGTTCACGATCCAATTCTACACATGTCGAAACAGCAGCGATACGGTTAGGTGAAGGCATTCCCAAATCCTGAAGAGGTTTGTTTGCCATACTTACGCACAAATCTTCTATAACAACTAAAGTGTAGTTATAAATTTCTGATGTAAAATCAAAAGTCATATCTGACGTCTCTAACTGTTTTCGATGGAGTATATCTTCGGACATTTTTGACTTATATTTTTCCCATAACTCTGTAGGAGCTGATGGAGAGCAAGTTGTTAAAATGATGCCAAACAATGCACGAATTTGACTTGGGGTTGACGTTTCGCACGCGTCATTGATGCAGTTATCCCAGTGTTGGTCATTCTCCAATAAATTCAGAGCTTGGCATGCACTACGGTAAGTGTCATGTATAGTACCATTTACAGTCCTCAAATACTCAAAGGATGTCGGACCGGGTACATTCACCAAAAGCAGGCGTAGAAAGAAGCATTCATGTTGATTGGGGTGAACGGTGTAGAGTCTTCCTATCGTGGTATCTTTGAAGATGGTAGGTTGGCCGTCGACTGACTTACCCTGTTTTCGACGTTCAAATACTTTATTTTTAGTATTCCACGTGTAATACGAAGGCACTTCAGTATACAGCAGTTTTTTTGCAAAAGAATCATTTTTGCAAAGCGAAAAAAAAGCTGTTAATGTTGTATCCGGTGGATTCAGGACTCTTTGTTGCACGTTGGTTCCCGTGAAATAAACACGTTGACCATTCTGTAAATGTACCGCTAAGTGAACAACAGCTGGACTACGTTCATGTATCGAAAATGAAAGAATTCGCCAAACAGCTTCATTACTGCTTATGTATCTTCCAGCCTGATATTCTACGATTTCATCGAAATCTTTGATTTCGGGCTGCAAGCCAATAACTGCCATGTCACTGCCTTTGTTGACGTATTTACATATGTATTTGATTGCCTTTATGGAGTTACAGTATTCAACGTTTATGTGTGCATTAAATGTTTTTGATAATAATGGGGAATATGGAACAACCCACTGGTTATCTACTTCGATGGTGGTACCGTTACGCTTCTTTATTATTGCTGTTTTACCGCCATCTTCAGTAGATCTTCTTCTATATTGTGGGTAACCATCATTGCCAGTAATTGTGTTTGATACTAAAAGTCGAGGATATTGCTTTGTGCACCTTCCTTTGGCCATGCATGGTGAATTTTCGTTCAGTGCACCGCAAGGTCCATGTATCATATTTTTTACAATAATATCATGTAACCCCTTATCGACATTTTTATCAGGTATTTCAGCGGAAATCACATCATCAATTTCGTTCGAAGTAATTTTTTTATGTAGCCAGATTAGTATATGTGCGTGTGGCAAACCTCGTTTTTGCCATTCCACTGAGTACATCCAGCATCGCACTGACCCAAACACTTCATGTTTTACAATGTAGTTTATCAGTGATTTCAACTTTTGCCGGAAGACACGGGCCGTAATGTCATGTCTATGAACCGCCGATTGTCCTTGAAGTAAAAGCTGCAGTATCTCGTCCCAAGATTGATTACATGTAAATGTAATAAATAAATCTGGACGACCATAGAGACGAACATACGCAATAGCATCTTGAGCATATTCATGCATATGACGGGGACTGCCAGCATATGACGAAGGTAAAATTGTTAATCTTCCAACGTTTGTGGTATTACCGTCATTTATAACTGCATCTCGCAAATGAATGTATTGTTCAGAGCGGAGCTTGGTCTGATTCAGGCGGATATATAGCAAACGTTCTGATTCAATTTTAGCATACATATCAACGACGAATTGGTGAAACAATTCACGGCATTTTAAAATATAATTTTCTTCGTCCTGCCGAATCATTAGTCTATAGGAATAATAATGCATTGCACTGCATTTCTTATTCATTTCTTTGTTAGTGGCTGGATTCATCAATTTAATATTAAAGTGATAGCCGTCGGCTCCATCCCAAAAAATGATAGGATATTGTAGGGCATCGTAGCATCGATGAGTTTCAGCAATTCTTAACAACTGAGCGTTTCGGCATGACGTCACCTGATCCACAGACAGACAGACAACTTATTTTTATAGATATACTAGCTGTTGGGGTGGCGCTTCGCGCCACCCCAACACCTAGTTGGTGGGGGCGTCCCGGGCGTCATTTATATTCCTTGTGTCTCGGTGCCCGGTCGTCTCTTTTTAGTTTTTTTATTTTTATTTATATTTTTTTAGTTTTCTTTTTCTCCTTTATTTTTCAGTTTTTTTCCTTTTTTTAGTTTTTTTTTCTTTTTTTAGTTCTTTTAGTTTTTACCTTTTTTAGTTTTTTTTTAGTTTTTTAGATGAAAATTTTTTTTAGTTTTTTACCTTTTTTCTTTTTAGTTTTTTATTGGTTTTTACCTTTTTTTTAGCTTTTTTAGTTTTTTTTCATTTTTTCTTTTTACTTTTTTTTTAGTTTTTATCTTTTTTATTTTTTTTTATTTTTATTCTTAATTTTATTAGTTTTCTTTTTCTCTTCTATTTTTCAGTTTTTTCCTTTTTTTTAGTTTTTTTTTAGTTTTTAGTTTTTTAAGTTTTTTTCCTTTTTTTAGTTTCTTTAGTTTTTTTAGTTTTTCTGCTTTTTTACTTTTTTTATTAGTTTTTAGTTTTTTTTGTAGTTTTTGCCTTTTTTTAGTTTTTTCAGTTTTTTTTTTAGTTTTTAGTTTTTTACCTTTTTTAGCCTAACCAGGATTTGAACCTGGGACCTTCATTCTCCGTTCTGACACCCTCTCTCACCGAGTGACTACTCCAGCATGTTCATTTTGGTGTTTTAAATGGTATATTATTAACCAAATTAATGTGTTTTACAATATACTAAGCATCGTCATAACAAAAATGACGACAACTAATTTCATGACGTCAGCCGACACAGAAACATGACGTCACCTGATCCACAGATCCACAGACAGACAACTTATTTTTATATATATAGATAAATAAGTTGTCTGTGTGTCTGTGTGTCGAGTGACGTCACTGTCCGCATATGACGTCTGAATTATTTCATCACATACCAATTCAAAAACGAATGTATTCAAGCCGAAGTAGTTCAGTTATATAACTACCTGTGTTGGCGCAGTGGGTTTGATCTTAGCGTGGTAATACGGGACCCAGAGATCGAACCATGCTGCAGGAATGCACTACAGGGCCGACGCAGGGACCTTAGTAGTCAAGAAGCGTCGTTAATCCGATACAAATACAATAGCTCAGTTGGTAAAGCGTTATGTTCCAGGTTCTAGGTCCGAGAGGTTCCAGGTTCGAACCTTGGCTTTAGCATTAATACAAAAGAAGAAGAAAAACTAAAAAAGATAAAAACTACAAAAAAAACTAAAAAGAAAATACTAAAAAAAGCTAAAAAACTAAAAAAAACTAAAAAAAGGGTAAAAAACTAAAAACTAAAAAAGTAAAAAAAACTAAAAAAACTAAAAAAAGATAAAAACTACAAAAAAAATAAAAAAAACACAAATAAAAACTAATAAAAAAACTAAAAACTGAAAAATAAAAAAATAAAAAAAGGAAAAAACTGACAAATAAAGGAGAAAAGGAAAACTAAAAAAAAAAATAAAGATTTAAAAAAAAATAAAAAAGGTAAATGTATTCAAGCCGAAGTAGCTGAGTTGGTAAAGCGTTATGTTCCAGGTTCTAGGTCCGAGAGGTTCCAGGTTCGAATCTTGGCTTTAGCATTAATACAAAAGAAGAAATAAAAACTAAAAAACAGTTAAAAACTACTAAAATAACTAAAAAAGCTAAAAAAAACTAAAAAAAAAACTAACAAAAAGGTAAAAAACCAAAAACTAAAAAATAAAAAAAGAAAAAAACTAAAAAAGGGTAAAAACAGCAAAAAAGCTAAAAAGAAAAAAAAACTAAAAACTAATAAAAACTAAAAACTGAAAAAGAAAAAAAAAGCTAAAAAAAGGAAAAAAAACTGAAAAATAAAGGAGAAAAAGAAAACTAAAAAAAATAAAAACAAACTAAAAAAGGTAAAAACTGCAAAAAAAGACTAAAAAGAAAAAAGAAAAAAAACTAAAAAGCTAAAAAACAGGTAAAAACCAAAAAAAAAACTAAAAAGAAAAAAAGGAAAAAAACAAAAAATTTTTTTCATCATATACCAATTCAAAAACGAATGTATATACAGACCGGGACACAGGGAATATAAATGACGACTGGGACACTCAAAGAGAAATTACAGACTGGGACACCGGGACACAAATGACGACTGGGACGTGTGTGTCGACTGACGTCATGTTTGTGTGTCGACTGACGTCATGTTTGTCGACTATAAATGACGACTGGGACACAGGGACACAACTACAACGGGGACGCCGGGGGGCACAGGGGGATATATAAACGACGATGGGGACACAGGGAATGTTTGATTAGCAATCACCATCAACAAAGCTCAAAGGCAAACATTAGAATAATGAGGTATAGATCTGAATACGGATTGTTTTCCCATGGACAATTATATGTTGCATGTTCAAGAGTCGGTAAGCCTGACAATCTATTTATATGTACAGACAATGGGACAGGGAAGAATGTTGTATATTCGCAGGTTTTTGAATGCTTTAAGAGTTCAGGACTTGAGAACAGGTTTAAAAATTCATATTAAGAAGACTAAGTAGCCTAGATTAGGAATAAATGAGGTTGAAGAGGTGATTTTAGAAAACGCGAAAATCGACGACAGATTTCCTTACCTTTGTAGTACAACGAGCAGAAGTCTTAGGAACGTCTAACCTGGAATTCAACTGTCGCTGCTTTATATACTACTAGGGGTCGGAGGAAGAAGTAAGCTAGGCGTTATTAGTAAAGATGGCGGATGCAACGAAGGTGTAAAACAGAATGACAAAGGTGTAGTGATTTTTGGCAATTGGAAGAAGTTTGTAAGAAAAGGAAGATAAGTCTGTAAATCAATATCATATTAGAAGCCACTATAATGCTTGTGGTCAAGCATGGCTCTGAAACATGGGTGCTTCGAAAGGCTGAGGAAGATTTTAAAACTTTTCCAGAGGAATCATCTTAGCGTATCCTTAGGTGCTGGTTTTGCCTAAGCATGTATCAAACAATAACCTGTGAGGAAAATATAGCTCGACTCCACTTTCTAGGTCTACAATGAAAGAAGTGACTACCCTCTGCTTTTAATACCATACCCACTACTCCTTTCTTCCTTTAATGATCTAGGTTGGACGGTGACCCCCTCAAGACGCATGTGTTATTAATTTTGTAGGAGATGCAGCTGTCTGTTGCGTCATAGGCAATGTTTTTTTTATGGTTGTTATGCTTAAAAAACATAAGAGCGTGGGGAAAACCTTCATGGGCGTCTTTACCTTCGGGGTTTACCTAATAGAGAGTCTTTAAAAAACCTATGAGACCCTGCCTAATCAGCATTTCTAAGATTGTTGCGTCATAGCTTCTCTGATTCTTAAGAAAAAAAAACAGCGAGGCCCAGGGCTTCCCTACTTCAGGATTTCTTTGAAAGTTCTTTTAAAAACCTATGAGACCCCCCACCAAATCCTGTTCTCTTTGATCGTTATGATTAAAAACTTAAGGGTGTAGGGAAAACCTTCAGGGGCTTCCTTAACCCAGGAACTCTTTGGTTGTTCCGTAATAGAGTTTAGCTGTTACGCAATAAGGTATGTATGTTACGTAATAGGACTTGTTAGAGGGCCAGGAAGAAAACTGTTACGTAATAGGTTTGTTTTACTTTTGGTTGTTACGTGGTTGGTTTAGTTTGAAATGTTACGTAATAGGGAATGTTAGAGTCCGCTAGTCAAGCGGGGGAATCTTATTAAGACATTTTTCTTCGAGACGTTTTTTCAAAACATTTTTAAGACATTTTTCTTCAAGAAGTTTTCAAGAGGTTTCAAGACATTCTTAAGACATTTTTCTTCAAAACGTTTCAAGACATCCTAAGACCTTTTTCTTCAATACGTTTTTTCAAGACATTTCCAGACATCCCAAGGCGTTTTTTAAAACATTTTTCTTCATAATTTCTTTAGTTCTTACCTAATAGTTTCTCCGATTCTTAAAAACCTACGAAGGCACGGTGGGGGAAAACCTTCAGGGCCCGCTGGTGGAGGACCTTCAAGACGCCAGACCCTAACGAGCTATTACCGCGGGGCCACCTAACATCCAATTCCACCGGGGACTGTCTAACTTAACCACCGGGGAGACTCTAAGATCCAATTTCACTGGGGGGGGACTAACACCCAATCTCATCGGGGCCCTAGCATTCAATTTAATTGGGACCACTAACCTAACCACCGGGGGCCCTAGCAACCATTTCAATTGAGGGGCCTTGGCAGTCAGATCCATTGGGGGACCCTAGCAACCAATTCCAACGCAGCCCCTAGCAGCCAATGCCATCGGGGGCCTAGCAGTCAATTCCAACGGGGCTCTAGTCTCTGACCACTAGCCTCAAGCCTAACCTAACTAACGGGGCCCTAGCAACCATTTCAATCGGGGCCCTAGCGAGTAAACCGACCTGGCGTCTTAGCAACCAATTTCACCAAAAAGACATTTTTCAAGATGTTTCAAGATTTCTTTGGACATCATGTCATAGGGGAATGTTTACTTATGTTAAGGATGATGTAATCTCGCGTGATATGCTAGACTTCAGGGCCCGTGGGGGATCCTCGCTTGTAACTGAGCACGGCACACGCGTGGGTGCTACGTAATGACCATGTACACGCGGGATGCTACATAATACTTTAAGAGATTTTCTTTCAAGACGTTTCAAAGCTTTTTTTCTTGTTGAGATTTCATTTTTCTTTCAATACATTTTTCTCAGAGAAACTTTATATCCTAATGATTTTTGTCCCCGTTAGGATTCGAAAGGGTATTTTCGTCTATTTCATATTCATATACCATTTTTTTCCCTCCTTTATTTTCAGCTCTGGGAACGGCTTGGCTTAGGTCATTGCCGAAATATATACTTTGTATTTTTTTTTCTCCGGCTTAAAATCTTTGCACTTAGGTTTCTCAATTATTCTTACATTTTTTTTCTTCGTTATCATTTGTTTTTTGCCAAAAACCATATCTTATTCTGGTAGGAGGGATGCAAATTCAATAAAACAGCAAACCCAAGGAGGCAATTCTCATCCCTCTTCCTTTGCCTTTTATTATCCTTTGGGTGGATAATGGATCAAATTCAGGAACCATAGCTTGTACTTTGTTTTACTTTGGAAGTCGATTTTCACTCTCACCAAAATCCCAATATGATAGATAAAGACGGGACATTTCTTATCGTTGGTTTATATTCTGTCCTTTTCTTTTGCCTTGCTTCTTATTAAGATAAGGAACGCAATTCTAGGATTTAATACAAAAAGAAACATGTGGCAGAATTCGCATTAGTTTTCTCATTAATCTAGAATCAAATTATCATCTCAGAAAAGATACGATGCTTATAAAAGAAGATTTTAAGCACAAATACGTCTAGGCTATTTTGATACAAAACCGTATCTGGGAACGGGATAGGAGGTTTGAACCCCCCCGCCCGTAGAAATGTTTGTCCAACTCGTAAAAACATAACAAAATGCACGTAAGCAAATTGGTGCATTTTTGTATCCCCCCCCCCAAAAAAAAAAAAACTTGGATACGGCTGTATTTTTACATTTAGTGTTGTGTCTTAAAGATTATTTTTTAAAAAAGTAGCAAATGGTATGGTAGCATATGGTATGAGCTCTAGCAAAATTCTAAGAATCAATAGATTGACTTAAAAGGAAAAACAAAGGCTTAATGCCGGTTGGGATTTAAAATAAGTGCTCTGAGACACGAGGTCCTTCTAAATATCAAAATTCATTAAGATCCGATCACCCACTCGTAAGTTAAAAATACCTCATTTTTTCTAATTTTTCCTCTCCCTTCAGCTCCCCATATGGTTGAATCGAGGAAAACAACTTTATCAAGTCAATTTGTGAAGGTCCCTGACACGCCTACCAATTTTCATCGTCCTAGCACGTCCAGAAGCACCGAACTCGCAAAAGCACTACCCCCTAACTCCCCCAAAGAGAGCGGATCAAGTCCGATTACGTCAATCACGTATCTAAATTTTCTTATTCTGCCCTTCAAGTTTCGTCCCCATCTCTCCACTCTAAGCGTTTTCCAAGATTTCCCTTTTCCCTCCAACTCCCCCCAGTGTCACCAGATCTGGTCGGGATTTAAAATAAGAGCTCTGAGACATAAGTTTCTTCTAAATATCAAATTTCGTTAAAATCTGGTCACCCGTTCTTAAGTTAAAAATGCCTCAATTTTTCCGAATTACCCCCCCCCCCCAAAGAGAGCGGATTTAGTCCGGTTATGTCAATCACGTATCTAGGACTTGTGCTTATTCTTCCCACCAAGTTTCATCCCGATCTCTCCACTCTAAGCGTTTTCCAAGATATCCCGTTTCCCCCTCCAACTCCCCTAATATCACCGGATACGGTCGGAATTCAAAACAAGAGCTCTGAGACACGAGGTCCTTCTAAATATCAAATTTCATTATGAACCGATCACCCATTCGTAAGTTAAAAATACCTCTAATTTTTTTTCAATTTTTCCTCTCCCTCCAGCCCCCCAGATGGTCGAATCGGGGAAACGACTGTTATCAAGTCAATTTGTGCAGGTCCCTGACACGCCTGCCAATTTTCATCGTCCTAGCACGTCCAGAAGCACCGAACTCTCCAAAGCACTAGAAATCCCCCAACTCCCCCAAAGACAGCAGATCCGTTCCAATTATGTCAATCACGTATCTAGAACTTGTGCCGGGATACATAAGATCCTTCTATACATCAAGTGTCATTAAGATCCGATCACTCGTAAGATAAAGATACCTCAATTTTCACGTTTTCCAAGAATTTCGGTTTCCCCCTCCAACCCCCCATGTCACCAGATATGGTCAGGATTTAAAATTAGAGCTCTAAAGCACAAGACACTTCTAAATATCAAATTTCATTAAGATTTGACCACCCGTTCATAAGTTACAAATACCTCATTTTTTCTAATTTTTCCGAATTATCACCCCCGACTCTACCAAAGAGAGCAGATCCGGTCCGGTTATGTCAGTCACGTATCTTGGACTTGTGCTTATTCTTCCCACCAAGTTTCATCCTGATATCTCCGCTTTAAGCGTTTTCCAAGATTTCCGGTCCCCCCCCCCAATGACACTAGATTCGGCCGGGATTTAAAGCAAGAGATCTGAGTTACGAGGTCCTTCTAAATATGAAATTTCATTAAGATCCGATCACTCCTTCGTAAGTTAAAAATACCTCATTTTTTCTAATTTTTCAAAATTAACCCTCCCACCTCCAGCTCCCCCAAAGAGAGCGGGACCGTTCCGGTTATGTCAATCGCGTATCTAGGACTTGTGCTTATTTTTTCAACCAAGTTTCATCCCGATCCCTCCACTCTAAACGTTTTCCAAGATTTTAGGTTTCTCCCAACGTCACCGGATCCGTTCATGATTTAAAATAAGAGCTCTGAGACACGATATCCTTCCAAACATAAAATTTCATTAAGATCTGATCACCCGTTTGTAAGTTAAATATACTTCATTGTTTTCTTTTTTTTAATTAATCGTCCCCTACTCCACCCCTCCAGACGGTCGAATCGGGGAAATGACTATTTCTAATTTAATCTGGTCTGGTTCCTGATACGCCTACCAAATTTCATCGTCCTAGCTTATCTGGAAGTGCCTAAACTAGCAAAACCGGGACAGACAGACCGACAGAATTTGCGATAGCTATGTCACTTGGTAAATACCAAGTGCCATAAAAACTTCACGGCATAGATATCAATACTTTCGACTCTTTGCCCCCTCTCTGCATTTTTTTTATTTGTCAGTTGAAATTCAAAGGAAAGGTATTTTCATTAGAAATACACCCAAAAAGAATCAAAATCAAAGGGGGAGATATGCCCCCCGTTGAAGCCACTCTTCTTCCCTGGAAGCCCCAAAGTGTTTGAAGTTTAAAGTTTATGACATTTGTTGCTACAAATATCTAAAAAAAACAATAACCGTGATACAAATATCTAAAAAAAAGAACACCTGACGCAAAATTTATATCCTTTACTATACTCTATTGTACTATTATAATAAATAAAAAAATTATTTTGGAATGAAATAAACGACGATATCACAGAGGCTGATTGGCCAGTCTATCACACAAGTACCAAATCCATTTTTAGGAACTTTTAACACAATGTTTAGTCTATTTTCTTTTCCCTTTTCGCATAGTAAGTTTTTTCCAAAAGCCTGGTCTTTTCTCACTTTCATCATTTCGTTTAGTAGTTTCTTCATTTTGGAATCGCAGCATGTCCAGTAGAGTCATTTCTTGGCTTGGATCCTTTTTTGGCAAATCTTGCAGTTCAGGGTAATCAACGAAGGCATTTTGGAGATCTCTGGTCATCTTTTTTCGTATCGTCTTCTTCATCGATAAATGGCGCTCAATATTTTGAAGGTTTCGATTTTTATCATAACTGCAAAAAAAAGGAAATTTTAAATAGCATTTGTCTTTCCGTTATATGGGTTAAGATTCAAGTGATAGCCAGAAGCACCAATTAGAGGGATTAAAAATTAATGGTTTACGGCCAAGATGTCACTCTATATGTTTCACCAGCTTCCTAAAAATTCCTATAAAATTTTTAAAAATAATATTTTTTGGTATTGTCACTGATAAATAATTGTTTGGTACTTTCATTGAAAAAATAAGCAACCCCCTAAGACTTGCCACCACCACCCCCTAATTTTTTGAGAATTGACACTACTTGGTACATGTCCAGGACACATTTTTATGTATATCTCCTAGAACATCAATCAGCTAAATTGAAGTATATTTGTTGCCCAGGAAGAAGCTTAGTCGAGACGACCATCCAGGGGTTGACCAGTTTTAGAAATCATGCATGCTAGGCGACGCATTTTCCGCTTAGCAGAAGTTAGCCGTGTGTGGTGGAACAAGTAGTGCTTGGAGATGCTGACCAGGTGGTAGTAGTAGTTGGACTAAGTGGGGGAAAGAGGAAAACCCCCCAACATTAACTTGAGTTGAGGATTGTTCGATTAAGAGACAGAAATCAACACTAAAAGAATTATCCGTCCAATATTGCATACTATGTCGAGTGCTGTGGCCTGAAACTATCTCATTTTGTGCTAAATTAGTGTTTTTAGGACTCACCCACCAGGACCCGTATTTTAAACCAACAGTAACGGCTTCAGAGTATACTGGGTATCCATTTTAAAATAGACTC
Organism: Artemia franciscana; assembly: GCF_032884065.1. NCBI lineage: Eukaryota > Metazoa > Arthropoda > Branchiopoda > Anostraca > Artemiidae > Artemia > Artemia franciscana. The sequence continues at coordinate 25,852,283 of NC_088881.1, forward strand.
CTTTCAAGAATTATAATTAAAATATACTCTATTTAAATATACCAAGTCGATTAGATCTTGTCTAATTTTATTCTAATATTTATAACGAACAAAATAATGATATAAGGAAAGTTCAGTAAACTAGAACTTTATTATTAGCCTTTCAAGTTCCTGCTTTATTTAGAGTAAACGGAATATGAGCACAAAATACATTCAGAAACCTAAGTTCTGTTCGCTATTTTGTATAACGTTTTACCTTATTAGCGTTCTGTAAGTATCGTTTCACAAACCTCCCTACCAGGCACGTACGCAGGATTTTTTGTCGGGGGGGGGGGGGGGGGTCAAAACCTTCGAAATAGCAGATATAAAGTAGCACCTTTTTTTAATTTATTAATGCGAAAAGCATTTATATCGAAAAATACAGACTAACTTTAATCTGTAGTATTGTAGCGGATGGGGGGTGGGGTAGTAGGGACAGTAGTAGTAACAGTAGAACAGTAGTAGGTAGGTAGTTGGCTCAAAGGCTTTTGACTGAAGCGTCAAAAGTAGGTTTTAGGCTCAGGTTATGTTCATAGCGATTTAGAACCAGTGATTAATCTATTATATCCCACTAAAAGGGAAATTTTAGGGTTAACAGTGCAATATGGATGCTCTGGGGGGTATTTCTTTTATTGAAAAAATGTAGATTTTAATTAAAAATGACAGTTTCCAAAATTGATCCATTAAAAGCTGTACTTTATCCTGAAAGGGGGGGGGGGATAAAAGCTCTAAAATCAAGGATAATTCTGTTTTGCTGTGGAAAGCAAACTCTCTTTACAAAAAAAAATAACAGCACAATTGCTAATTACTTCAAAGAGGGTAAAAAGTTAGACAGAAAACGGGTTAATAATTGGGCAGTGACTTGACCGGATAATGACATGCTGTAAAATCCCCCCAAAAAAGGCTTCACACATGTATCTAGATTCTTAATAAATGTTCTACTTTGCCAGAAATCCCAAGAAACCATGGGGAAATTCAACATTTCAAAGTTTCGGAGGGCCCGGGCCCCCCCTGCGTACGTGCCAGCTCCCTACTATCAAACTAAAAAATGGGTGCTAAATGAAATGCTCTGAGAGAGCTAAATCGTATAGGTTTAACAAAAAAAAATCACGGAACGATTATAAATTATACCCCAATTATCATTTGCCATACGAAGAAATTCTCAGAATAATTTAGAAGCAAGTTTTATGAACCTTGTGGATATATATCATTCGTAAGTTGACCGGTTTAAAATCACAATGCCCATGGGCGCCATAGTAAGTAGTGAGTACATTGCCAGTACTTTAATAATTTGACAGGCGCAAAAAATAAGACATCAAAATGCGGCTATTGATTTAACGAAGTATTTGGGCATTGTCCTCTATAGATGTACATTGTGCATACAATGAAATTACACAAGACCCAAAGGCGATAGGATTTCATTAAATAAATAAGAACTAATTTTTTAGCTAAAAGTAAGCAGCGACATTAAAACTTAAAATGAACAGAAATTACTCCGTATATGAAATGGGTTGTCCCCTCCGCAATCCCTCGCTCTTTACGCTAAAGCTTTTAATTATTTTAAAAAGTAGAATTGTGGCAAAGAGTCAAACTTTAGCGTAAAGAGCGAGGGATTGCGGAGGGGACAACCCGTTTCATATACGGAGTAATTTCAGTTCATTTTAAGTTTTAATGTCGCTCCTTACTTTCAGCTAAAAATATTAGTTTTTTTTTTATTTAATTTCTGAACGTTTTTGAATTAATGTATGTTTGGTTTTGGCTCTCCGCACATAAATTATTAAAATGAAATTTGTATATTAATTCTTTTTTTGGCTAAATGGCTTTCTCTTAGTTTTGATCAGACGATTTTGAGAAATAAGGGGTGGACAAGGAGGCCTAGTTGCCCTCCCATTTTTCGGTTACTTAAAAAGGCAACTAGAACTTTTAATTTTTAACGAACGTTTTTATTAGTAAAAAATATACGTAACTTAAGAATTAACTTACGTAACAAACTTTCATAACCTTATATTTTTATTATGTATACGAGGGGGTTTGTACCCTCGTTAATACCTCACTCTTTACACTAAATCGTAAGTTTCGTCCCAATTCTTTAAGAATGACCCCTGAATCAGAAAGGCCGTAGAATAAATAGTTGAAATTACTAAAAATACTTTAGCATAAAGAGCAAGGTATTTATCTCCTCCTAAATACTTCGCTCTTTATGCTAAAGTATTTTTAGAACCCCTCATATGCGTAATAATCTCTTTTCGTTTTAAGTTTCAATGCTACTTCTTCCTTTCATTTGAAAAAACGTTTTCGTGTTTATTTTTCATTGTTTTCTTATAGTAATGCTAGAGAATCCTGTGCCCTTTTCATTGAATTCTTCTTCCCCCATGACAGATTCCTCCAAGAAAAGATCCTCCTACATAACCCCCTCTCCTCAGCCCCACCCCCAAACAAAATAAAATCACCCTGAAAACGTCTGTACAGTTCCCAATAACCATTACTATATGTAAACACTGGTCAAAGTTTGTAACTTGCAGCCCCTCCCCCAGGGATTATGGGGGAGTAAGTCATCCCCAAAGACATAGTTATTATGGTTTTCGACTATGCTGAATAAAATGGATATCTCAAAATTTGGATCCGTTGACTTTGGAGAAAAAAGAGCGTGGGAGGGGGCGTAGATGCGCTCCAATTTTTTCGGTCACTTAAAAAGGGCACTAGAACTTTTTATTTCCGTTAGAATGAGCCCTCTTGCGACATTCTAGGACCACTTGGTCGATACGATGACCCCTGGGGAAAAAAAAACAAACAAATAAACACGCACCCGTGATTTGTCTTCTGGCAAAAAATACAAAATTCCACATTTTTGTAGATAGGAGCTTGAAACTTCTACAATAGGGTTCTCTGATACGCTAAATCTGATGGTGTCATTTTCGTTAAGATCCTACGACTTTTAGGGGGTGTTTCTCCCTATTTTCCTAAATAAGGCAAATTTTCGCAGGCTCGTAACTTTTGATGGGTAAGACTAAACTTGATGAAACTTATATATTTAAAATCAGCATTACAATGCGATTCTTTTGATGTAGCTATTGATATCAAAATTCTATTTTTTAGAGTTTTAGTTACTATTGAGTCGGGTCGCTCCTTACTACAGTTCGTTACCACGAACTGTTTGATATTATGACCAAAATCATTCCAAACTTGTTTTATAAAGATGCATCAGACACGTAAGTGTAGGTTCACAAATATTCTGAGGAGGGACAGCATTCGAAAATATGCAAAAACAGGTTAACACTGAAAATGAAAAACTTAACCAGATTAACCACAAAAAGCTTGAGATTATTGGGACACTTGGGATCATAAGGTATCTGTTATTGTTGCATTGTGATACAAAAATGTCTTCTTTAGCTACTAAATACTGTTGGCATTGCAGGGCGGTTTCTGTCGCTTCTTTAGTCGATAAATCATACATCTGCGTAAATGATAATACTATCAAATGTATATGAATCCAAAAATTACCTCATCTTGGGATATATAAAACGAAATTTTGTTCATAAAATAATTAACAATATGTGAACTATCCGAGTTTATATGCCTTCAGAATTCTATCGTTCCTACTACTGCTCTGAGTAGGGCTGCCACCCGGTGAACAAAAATCACTAGACTCATTGTTTTATTTCTTTACCATTTTCTGTGCAGGCTCACCTACAGCAAGGGATAAAATTACCCCCTAGATGTGGAAAAATACCTTTAGATTGACATTTTGTTTCTTCTCAAGCAAAAATTATCCTCGTAATTTTGAAAAATGCCTTTTTGCATCTTTAGGCAGAGAATAGAACAAAATCCTTGTTTCCTCCCTGTATTTTCCAAAATTGGTACCATTGGCTTATACCCCGATCACTGAAAGTTGGTTATCTGTGATGTAATCGAAATATTTGCTTTTTCTTCTTCTTTTTTTGTCCTTGTCGATTCAAAACCCCAGTTTTTTTCCCAAAAAAATATAGAAACTAATTTATTTTTCCTCTAGTTGACCTACTATAATTACTAGGACACAAGCGAAAATTTTGAAAATGGTCTATATTTCCATGAATAAATTTTTCCCATCCTTATAAATAAGGAGTCAGCATATCAGAGAAGTCTGGTGTAGAGGTTTCAAGCTCCTATCTGCAATAAATATAAAAAAAAACTTTTTTTTAACTGTAAGTAAGGAGCGACATTAAAACTTAAAACGAACAGAAATGACTCCGTATATGAAATGGGTTGTCAGCTCCTCAACGCCTCGCTCTTTACGCTAAAGTTTGACTCTTTGCCACAATTCTACTTTTTAAAACAATTACAAGCTTACCTTTTATATTAATTACCTTTATATGTATATTATTACCTTTTATATAATTACCTACAAGCGCACTCTGCACTTATTGAACACCTTTGTAAGATATTATGAGTTTATTTCGAGGAAAATTTCAAATTTGAGGAAAATTTGAAATTTACAAGTGAATTGTAATTCTAAATTTAACTGATACTACGAATAGAAACAAGCACCTTCATTCCAAATCTAAAACAATAATAATCAACGATAAAAAAAGATAAACTAAAAAGAAAAAGAAAGAAGTTTCTATCACTAGACTAAAACTACTTGGAAAATATGGGACAAACTGGATGGGTGAAGAATTTAAGCAGTATTTTTATCTTCTCTTTCTTCACCAGTTCTTTCTTACCAGTATCAAAATAAACCAATTATAAAAGAAAATAGAGAGAATAGGATATGTTTGATGAAGCATATTAAGCAGCTGTTGTTGCAATAGCAAAAAAGAACCAACTTGAAAGATGGGATGCAATTGGGTAAGCAATAGACAAAAAATGTACTAATGACTTTATTTAATTTTAATAGTTGTTTCTTCGAAAAACAAGCAAATTCAAGAAAAACCAATGATATGAAAAGGAACAGAATTACTCCAAACTAAAATCCCTATATATATTAAACTAAGTAGCTGTATGAAAAGAACAGTTTTAAGGAAGAAGAAGACGAAAAAGAGGCTGTTAAACAGCTTATTTAAAACCATATATATTTTCCAGAGGAGACAATACCTAGAAAAGCGTCATTTGGCTCATGTAAATGGGAGTTTAACAAACCCAATTCTAGGGGAAACCGGGAAAAATTAACTAGCAACATATGAAGCCCTAAAGTGGACTGATGCAATGACAATGCCATTAAAAGAATTGAGTGCTCTATTCTTCCCGACATTTTTCACTGTAGAACCCAATGTGTGAATTGTCTATTCAATCTTGTACATCTTTACTGCATCCATCGTCCCTTACAACAAGTACCGCTGGGAGCTGGGAGCAAGGGTGTCCATTTGGGTGGGGCACTATCTCACCAATTAGATACCATCTTTTTGCACCAGACGAAGAATTATTCAGCTGATTTTAAGATAGTTCTTCTTGCGGCAATCTAAAGTAGAGAGGACAAATTTCTTTGCCAGAAATAAAAAGATACTTACAATGACATGGCATAACACAAAACATTTTGACACGAATTGAATATTAGCTTAAAACTGAGGGTTACCTAGGTGAGGTCTTCCGCGATCCCTCCTCGTCAGTAAAGGAATTAGTACCATCAGTGCTTGGCATTCGAGCATGTACGTGAATGTCGCTAAAAAGTTCTGTGATTTGCTTTTCAGCGTCAAGGACAGACTGACTTGGCCGCCGCTCTTCAAAAATACCACGAACGTCGTTGATAGATCGACTCATCTGTAAACAATATAGTCAGTTAGAAAGTTTAACTCGTGTTTATTTGGAGTTAGGAGTGCCCTTTTGAAGACATGGTTTTAAGGCCATTCGACACCTTAAAATCATTTTTCGCTTCTCAGTGTCGGCTGACCTTCTCAAAGACAAAGGTACCAAATTTTTCCAGTACCACAGAGAAATCCCAAAACAGCCTAATTACTTAAATGAAATATTTCTTTAAAATTATGATTAAAACTGATAGGAGATCTTGAATGTACAGTTCTAAAAGCTAACGAGATATTAGTTTAAAATAAAGAAAAGAACAATCTTTTAATAATTGTTAAGCAAGGCGCTGTCTATTCACTGTGCCTACAACATATATAATACGTCCTCTGTGTTGTCAACGCCTTCAGACAAAGCATGTAACACCTATACGTAACTTTCAAAGCTGTTAAATTGCTCAAATGGTATTTCCTTTGAGCTGATTTTTAACGTTTTCCTAGCACGTATACTCAAACATTTTCAGGTTTCAACTGCTCTTTCCGGAACTTTAAACAGAAAATTATGATTTGTTTAATAAAAAATAGATACCCGCTTTCTAATAATGCAAGTTTTATTAGATCTGAATATCTCTATCCCAAAAACACAATGGGAGAAGTTAAATGAGAGCATTAGGCGTCTGCTTTTAGTTTTCTGTCGTTTATTCCAATCTCTTATCCAGGCTCCATAAGTTATGGCAAGACCGCTCTATCAATTTTGAATAGTCTAGCCACACAAACTAAAAAGAGTTTATAAAGGACTAGATAGAATAATTTTTAAAGGTACCACATCGCCTTAAAACCCAATGTACTTTTCCAGCTACAGTTCTTGCGAAAATTAGGGTATTTTAAGCAATTTTTCTCCTGATCAAGATATGATTTAAGGATTAATGCTCGTCGAGCTCATGTCTTTTTCTGCTCTAGAACTTGTCTTTAAACTTCTTTTCAATAATTTAGATGGCCACTAAAAAGTACAATTAATCTCTTGGAAGGTGTGTACTAAGAAATTTGTTTCTGAGGGGTTCCAATATTTTGAGGGTGGCAAAAATTCAACAAAATGCAAAAAAAAAATGCAAATTACATCAAAAATAGCAAGTAAGAAATTATTTGAACAACAAAACAGTTCTTAATAGTTAGAGGGCACGGCACAAGCCCCAAGACACCCCGCCCCTCATACCTGTCTGCATCTTCTTGCTTTATCATCTATATACCTATGCAGAAGGCCTAGACTACTTTCACTTAATATTAGAACGGGGATGATTCTGTTGTCAATCAATGCAAGGCTACAATGGACCATACTGGACAGTCCATTCAGGACTGAATTGAATATAAGGTGAAGAGTCCTAGTAAAGACAAGTATAGAGATTTGTCATTTTATAGATTGTTGGTATTTCTCGGGCTTAAAATGAACGTACTGAAAACAATTTTTATTACAGTGAAAATTAATACGATTGACTGTGTTCAGTTATCAATGTTTTAATTTAGAAAAACACAATAATATAATTATTTTTTAGTAAATTCCAGAATTCTTCACTGGAGATAATTTAAATTAGACGCAGACACAGAAGATCCCCTATCCCAAGGTTGTTCGGAGGAATTCAGAAAAATTTAGCCCAAAACCAAAACAAATTAATTACTTTAAAAGAATTGGATTTTTATTCTGACTTTAAATATATAAGTTTCATTAAGTTTTGTCCTACCCATCAAAGGTTACGAGCCTGAGAAAATGTTGCCTTATTTTCGAAAAAAGGGGAAACACCCTCTAATAGTCATAGAATCGGAAAGTAAATCACACCATCAGATTCAGCGTATCAGAGAACCCTATTGTAGAGGTTTAAAGCTTCTATCTGCAAAAATGTGAAATTTTGTGTTTTATGCCAGAAGAAAGATCACAAATGCGTGTTTGTCTGTTTGTTTTTCCAGGGGTGATCATATCGACCCAGTGGGTCTAGAATGGGGGGAGATGGCACATTCTAACGAAAATTAAAAATTATAGTGCCCTTTTTAAGTGACCAAAAAATGGAAGGCAACTAGGCTCCATCCCATGCCACTTTTTCCAGCAAAATCGTCCGATCAAAATTTTTTTCATCGTAGTTGAAAGGCCCAATAGCTATTTCTTTGGAGATAACATGACCCCTCACAGCTCCTGGGGAAATTTCTTTAAGTTATAAAATTTGACTACTTTCTATGTATAGTATTTGTTATTGGGAAGTATGTATGCATTTTTTTAGGTGGAGAGAACGATTTTTTGTGCTGGGGGGAATTTTCACAGGGAGAATTTACCAAGGAGATAGAAGTTTCCAGGGGGTGAGCTTTTCAGACGAAATTTTTACTGGGACAATTCGCCAGAATTCTTATACGAAATTTTCTTATGTCTTCCTTTCTCTTTACCGACTCGATTTTGCGCGTGGACATGTTGAGGGTAATTGTCCGCGGTAAATTTTTACCATTTCTGCTCGTTTTTAAGTTTAAATGTTGCACCTTACTTTCAGTTATTTTTTTTTCTTTTTAATAGTCCCATAGAGGCAAAAACATGCCAAAGAAAATTGATCCGTTTCTGTGGATGCTTGAATTACGGATCTTAGCTCTGGCAAGATTTATGAAAAAAAGAAATTCAGCTGGGGTTGTGGGTTTTTTGGGGGAAGCGGTCAAACTAATGTTGGGAGGGGCAGCTGCCCTCTGCCCCATAGAAAATCAAGCCCCTGCATCGGACGAGATTAATTCGCGAAGCCTGGCAATTTGCTCCCATACCCCCTATATTTATCACATAATTCCTCTTGCCAGAAGGGGTAAGGTAATATATTAATGGACTATTCGAGTAGCTATAAAACAAACTTACATGTATAGTCAGAATTGCATCCTGAACCTAATTTTAACATTGATTTGCATCAGAAATAAACTTTACCCCCACCTCCTTAATCTGCAAATTTATACCCTGAATTGGTATACATAGGGTGGGGATAAATTTCATTTCCGACACCGATGAATGTTTTGGATTCATGATGCAATTCTGACTGTGGAGGTAAGTTTATTTCTTAGCAGCTTGAATAGTCTGTTAATATAAACCTTACCCGCCAAAAGCTTTCTACAGAACGTACTAAGGGTTGAAGCAAATATGAAGTACTTACATCATAACAATCTTCATTTTCCATTTTCGCCAAAGCCAAAACCTTTCAAAAGATCTTTTGCTGGCAAATGATGAAAAAATACTGACCTCCCAGGAGAAGTGGCCCTGTTTATTTTCAGGAAGAGAAAAAAGGTCAAATGTTGCACAATATCATGAGTTTCAATGAGATTCTTAATTTAAACTCTGAGCAGATAAGAATCTACTACGAGATAACAGGACTGGTTTGTCTTATGATAATTATTTGAACTAGCTGTCGATTGCTAAATTTGCTAAAGACGCTTATCAACCTGGCAATCAATTTTCAAAGCCACGATTGTTTACAAGCAGTGGTTCCGAATGGGGATCGGGGGGAAATTCGCCCCGATTGCTGAAGTTTAGCTCCCTCGGAAAAAAGCCCTCCGGAAATACCACCCCCACGCGTCTAGTTGGTCTCCAATGGCTTTGGGCTGAAGAAAAAAGAATTAACTCTCAGTTTCTGATCTAATGAACACGCTCCGAAGTTCCTTTAACCATGAGGCGGAGGCGGGGATGAGGAACCCTCCTATACGGAATAAATCCTGCTCTTTTTTGGGTTCAATGTTTGTCTTTACTTTCATAATTACAGCGTAGACCAGAAATATTCCCAAAAAGCATAGGGGAGTAGATATTAATTTCACATTTTATATATATTTTTTTAAAAGTTTCTTTTGCACCCCTCCTCCCAACAAAAATTTTGGTGGCGACCCTAGGATTTATGCATCAATTTCTACCTCACCTTTTCCTCATCTCTCACTTAGAACTAATTTTGTATTTATCTGGTGGCTGAATGAGAGCTGGGATGTTTTGGCATTAAAATGCACCCTTTGAGGTATCTTCGTCCCTTCCAAACTACAAAACAATCAGAGAGCCGTATTGTAGAAGTTTAAGTGCCTTTTTAAGTTTTGTAATTTGTCCATTGCTTACAGATAGTATTTATTATTGGGAAACATACGGACATTTTTTCTTTAGTTTTTTGAACCTCAGTTGGTCCAACACATGTTTTACATTAGGTCATAGTTCTTATACGTCTATGGTTTCCCTTGGCCCAAGAACTTAAAGCTATAAGCTTCAAACTGATAAAGGACCCCTTTTTAACGCTCCATATCCTGGCCCTACCCCCACCCCCCAAAAAAATGTGTCCCCTTGGAAGAAGGAACTAAAAGCTGTGAGCCAATCGGAAACAAAAACTTTTTAGCCCATTTTTAGTGGGCTGGTACCCCCGTTCTATTTTCTGTACAGTATGGTATCTCCTTCAAGTCGTTTGAAATGTTTGCTTGGGTCTTTTTCAGGGCAGCCAATTTTCAGCTGGGACACAGACCACTAAAATGGTGCCTAAGAATAGTCCAAACTCCTATTTTCCTGATACATTGTAAGGAATAGATGTAAGAGGTGGGGGGCCATGCCCTTAAACTGCATACTTGCCTTACCTAAACCATGAGGACAGTTAAGAAATTTTCTTATAACTAAAAAACAAACCCTAAAGCCTGATGAATATTTGGCGTAGAAAGTTTAGCTAAATATTGAGCATTATGGCGACCTTGTGCCTAACTCTGTCATTTCGAAGTCTATTCATTTTTGCATAATAACAATTGTTATATTACAAGCCGTAGGTTGACAGACGATTAGCCAGCGCCATAATCCATAAAGCATATCACTATAATTGAACATCTAAAGCCCTAACGTCCTCACTATTTTTTTAGATTATTAGTTACTTTAGCTTTAAAAACTCGCATAAATATGCCTTTTTTGAAAATGACGCAAAACAGAATAACTTAGACACGCGTCTCGGACCAAGATGTGTCATCGAAGTGGGCCTTTCAGCCTCCTTTATGAAAACATAGTTATATTCCTTTTCCCAACACAATTCATTAGTCAGGGCTTGTTGAAGCTAGATCCTTGGAATCGGGAGGGCTACCATTCTTTCCTACCTCTCTCATCTTCTTGTTCTTCAGATTAATTTAAAAAAAAGTTTGTTTTCAAATGAAAGTAAGGAGCAACATTAAAACTTATAACGAACAAAAATTATTACGTATATGAAAGGATGCGCCCCTCGTCAATACCTCGCTCTTTACGCTAAAGTTCGAAATTTTATTCCAATTCTTTAAGAATGAACCCAGATCGCAAAGGCCGGTTAATTAGAACAAATAGCTCTTTTGAAAGTACTAGAAAAAAATTAGCGTAAAGAAAGAGGTATTGACGAGGGGGAGCACCCCCTCATATACATAACAATTTCTGTTCCTTTTAATTTTTGATGTTGCTCCTTACTTTCAGTTGAAAAACCCTGTTCCCCGAACCCCCCACCAGAAAAATCCCCGTCTGTATGTCTCCCAATAAAAAATACTATATGCAAACAATGGGCGAAGTTCGAAAAAAGGGGAAACACCCTCTAATAGTCATAGAATCGGAAAGTAAATCACACCATCAGATTCAGCGTATCAGAGAACCCTATTGTAGAGGTTTAAAGCTTCTATCTGCAAAAATGTGAAATTTTGTGTTTTATGCCAGAAGAAAGATCACAAATGCGTGTTTGTCTGTTTGTTTTTTCCAGGGGTGATCATATCGACCCAGTGGGTCTAGAATGGGGGGAGATGGCTCATTCTAACGAAAATTAAAAATTCTAGTGCCCTTTTTAAGTGACCAAAAAATGGAAGGCAACTAGGCTCCATCCCATGCCACTTTTTCCAGCAAAATTTTTTTCATCGTAGTTGAAAGGCCCAATAACTATTTCTTTGGAGATAACATGGCCCCTCACAGCTCCTGGGGAAATTTCTTTAAGTTATAAAATTTGACTACTTTCTATGTATAGTATTTGTTATTGGGAAGTATGTATGCATTTTTTAGGTGGAGAGAACGCATTTTTGTGCTGGGGGGAATTTTCACAGGGAGAATTTACCAAGGAGATAGAAGTTTCCAGGGGGTGAGCTTTTCAGACGAAATTTTTACTTGGACAATTCGCCAGAATTCTTATACGAAATTTTCTTATGTCTTCCTTTCTCTTTACCGACTCGATTTTGCGCGTGGACATGTTGAGGGTAATTGTCCGCGGTAAATTTTTACCATTTCTGCTCGTTTTTAAGTTTAAATGTTGCACCTTACTTTCAGTTTTTTTTTCTTTTTAATAGTCCCATAGAGGCAAAAACATGCCAAAGAAAATTGATCCGTTTCTGTGGATGCTTGAATTACGGATCTTAGCTCTGGCAAGATTTATGAAAAAAAGAAATTCAGCTGGGATTGTGGGTTTTTTGGGGGAAGCGGTCAAAATGATGTTGGGAGGGGCAGCTGCCCTCTGCCCCATAGAAAATCAAGCCCCTGCATCGGACGAGATTAATTCGCAAAGCCTGGCAATTTGCTCCCATACCCCCTATATTTATCACATAATTCCTCTTGCCAGAAGGGGTAAGGTAATATCTTAATGGACTATTCGATTAGCTATAAAACAAACTTACATGTATAGTCAGAATTGCATCCTGAACCTAATTTTAACATTGATTTGCATCAGAAATAAACTTTACCCCCACCTCCTTAATCTGCAAATTTATACCCTGAATTGGTATACATAGGGTGGGGATAAATTTCATTTCCGACACCGATGAATGTTTTGGATTCATGATGCAATTCTGACTGTGGAGGTAAGTTTATTTCTTAGCAGCTTGAATAGTCTGTTAATATAAACCTTACCCGCCAAAAGCTTTCTACAGAACGTACTAAGGGTTGAAGCAAATATGAAGTACTTACATCATAACAATCTTCATTTTCCATTTTCGCCAAAGCCAAAACCCTTCAAAAGATCTTTTGCTGGCAAATGATGAAAAAATACTGACCTCCCAGGAGAAGTGGCCCTGTTTATTTTCAGGAAGAAAAAAGGTCAAATGTTGCACAATATCATGAGTTTCAATGAGATTCTTAATTTAAACTCTGAGCAGATAAGAATCTACTACGAGATAACAGGACTGGCTTGTCTTATGATAATTATTTGAACTAGCTGTCGATTGCTAAATTTGCTAAAGACGCTTATCAACCTGGCAATCAATTTTCAAAGCCACGATTGTTTACAAGCAGTGGTTCCGAATGGGGATTGGGGGGAAATTCGCCCCGATTGCTGAAGTTTAGCTCCCTCGGAAAAAAGCCCTCCGGAAATACCACCCCCACGCGTCTAGTTGGTCTCCAATGGCTTTGGGGTGAAGAAAAAAGAATTAACTCTCAGTTTCTGATCTAATGAACACGCTCCGAAGTTCCTTTAACCATGAGGTGGAGGCGGGGATGAGGAACCCTCCTATACGGAATAAATCCTGCTCTTTTTTGGGTTCAATGTTTGTCTTTACTTTCATAATTACAGCGTAGACCAGAAATATTCCCAAAAAGCATAGGGGATTAGATATTAATTTCACATTTTATATATATTTTTTTAAAAGTTTCTTTTGCACCCCTCCCCCCAACAAAAATTTTGGTGGCGACCCTAGGATTTATGCATCAATTTCTACCTCACCTTTTCTTTATCTCTCACTTAGAACTAATTATGTATTTATCTGGTGGCTGAATGAGAGCTGGGATGTTTTGGCATTAAAATGCACCCTTTGAGGTATCTTCGTCCCTTCCAAACTACAAAACAATCAGAGAGCCGTATTGTAGAAGTTTAAGTGCCTTTTAAGTTTTGTAATTTGTCAATTGCTTACAGATAGTATTTATTATTGGGAAACATAGGGACATTTTTTCTTTAGTTTTTTGAACCTCAGTTGGTCCAACACATGTTTTACATTAGGTCATAGTTTTCTTATACGTCTATGGTTTCCCTTGGCCCAAGAACTTAAAGCAATAAGCTTCAAACTGATAAAGGACCCCTTTTTAACGCTTCATATCCTGGCCCTACCCCCACCCCCCCAAAAAATGTGTCCCCTTGGCAGAAGGAACTAAAACCTGTGAGCCAATCGGAAACAAAAACTTTTAAGCCCATTTTTAGTGGGCTGTACCCCCGTTCTATTTTCTGTACAGTATGGTATCTTCTTCAAGTCGTTTGAAATGTTTGTTTGGGTCTTTTTCAGGGCAGCCAATTTTCAGCTAGGACACAGACCACTAAAATGGTGCCTAAGAATAGTTCAAACTCCTATTTTCCTGATACATTGTAAGGAATAGATGTAAGAGGTGGGGGCCATGCCCTTAAACTGCATACTTGCCTTACCTAAACCATGAGGACAGTTAAGAAATTTTCTTATAACTAAAAAACAAACCCTAAAGCCTGATGAATATTTGGCGTAGAAAGTTTAGCTAAATATTGAGCATTATGGCGACCTTGTGCCTAACTCTGTCATTTCGAAGTCTATTCATTTTTGCATAATAACAATTGTTATATTACAAGCCGTAGGTTGACAGACGATTAGCCAGCGCCATAATCCATAAAGCATATCACTATAATTGAACATCTAAAGCCCTAACGTCCTCACTATTTTTTTAGATTATTAGTTACTTTAGCTTTAAAAACTCGCATAAATATGCCTTTTTTGAAAATGACGCAAAACAGAATAACTTAGACACGCGTCTCGGACCAAGATGTGTCATCGAAGTGGGCCTTTCAGCCTCCTTTATGAAAACATAGTTATATTCCTTTTCCCAACACAATTCATTAGTCAGGGCTTGTTGAAGCTAGATCCTTGGAATCGGGAGGGCTACCATTCTTTCCTACCTCTCTCATCTTCTTGTTCTTCAGATTAATTTAAAAAAAAGTTTGTTTTCAAATGAAAGTAAGGAGCAACATTAAAACTTATAACGAACAAAAATTATTACGTATATGAAAGGATGCGCCCCTCGTCAATACCTCGCTCTTTACGCTAAAGTTCGAAATTTTATTCCAATTCTTTAAGAATGAACCCAGATCGCAAAGGCCGGTTAATTAGAACAAATAGCTCTTTTGAAAGTACTAGAAAAAAATTTAGCGTAAAGAAAGAGGTATTGACGAGGGGGAGCACCCCCTCATATACATAACAATTTCTGTTCCTTTTAATTTTTGATGTTGCTCCTTACTTTCAGTTGAAAAACCCTGTTCCCCGAACCCCCCACCAGAAAAATCCCCGTCTGTATGTCTCCCAATAAAAAATACTATATGCAAACAATGGGCGAAGTTCGAAAAAAGGGGAAACACCCTCTAATAGTCATAGAATCGGAAAGTAAATCACACCATCAGATTCAGCGTATCAGAGAACCCTATTGTAGAGGTTTAAAGCTTCTATCTGCAAAAATGTGAAATTTTGTGTTTTATGCCAGAAGAAAGATCACAAATGCGTGTTTGTCTGTTTGTTTTTTCCAGGGGTGATCATATCGACCCAGTGGGTCTAGAATGGGGGGAGATGGCTCATTCTAACGAAAATTAAAAATTCTAGTGCCCTTTTTAAGTGACCAAAAAATGGAAGGCAACTAGGCTCCATCCCATGCCACTTTTTCCAGCAAAATTTTTTTCATCGTAGTTGAAAGGCCCAATAACTATTTCTTTGGAGATAACATGGCCCCTCACAGCTCCTGGGGAAATTTCTTTAAGTTATAAAATTTGACTACTTTCTATGTATAGTATTTGTTATTGGGAAGTATGTATGCATTTTTTAGGTGGAGAGAACGCATTTTTGTGCTGGGGGGAATTTTCACAGGGAGAATTTACCAAGGAGATAGAAGTTTCCAGGGGGTGAGCTTTTCAGACGAAATTTTTACTTGGACAATTCGCCAGAATTCTTATACGAAATTTTCTTATGTCTTCCTTTCTCTTTACCGACTCGATTTTGCGCGTGGACATGTTGAGGGTAATTGTCCGCGGTAAATTTTTACCATTTCTGCTCGTTTTTAAGTTTAAATGTTGCACCTTACTTTCAGTTATTTTTTTTCTTTTTAATAGTCCCATAGAGGCAAAAACATGCCAAAGAAAATTGATCCGTTTCTGTGGATGCTTGAATTACGGATCTTAGCTCTGGCAAGATTTATGAAAAAAAGAAATTCAGCTGGGATTGTGGGTTTTTTGGGGGAAGCGGTCAAAATGATGTTGGGAGGGGCAGCTGCCCTCTGCCCCATAGAAAATCAAGCCCCTGCATCGGACGAGATTAATTCGCAAAGCCTGGCAATTTGCTCCCATACCCCCTATATTTATCACATAATTCCTCTTGCCAGAAGGGGTAAGGTAATATCTTAATGGACTATTCGATTAGCTATAAAACAAACTTACATGTATAGTCAGAATTGCATCCTGAACCTAATTTTAACATTGATTTGCATCAGAAATAAACTTTACCCCCACCTCCTTAATCTGCAAATTTATACCCTGAATTGGTATACATAGGGTGGGGATAAATTTCATTTCCGACACCGATGAATGTTTTGGATTCATGATGCAATTCTGACTGTGGAGGTAAGTTTATTTCTTAGCAGCTTGAATAGTCTGTTAATATAAACCTTACCCGCCAAAAGCTTTCTACAGAACGTACTAAGGGTTGAAGCAAATATGAAGTACTTACATCATAACAATCTTCATTTTCCATTTTCGCCAAAGCCAAAACCCTTCAAAAGATCTTTTGCTGGCAAATGATGAAAAAATACTGACCTCCCAGGAGAAGTGGCCCTGTTTATTTTCAGGAAGAAAAAAGGTCAAATGTTGCACAATATCATGAGTTTCAATGAGATTCTTAATTTAAACTCTGAGCAGATAAGAATCTACTACGAGATAACAGGACTGGCTTGTCTTATGATAATTATTTGAACTAGCTGTCGATTGCTAAATTTGCTAAAGACGCTTATCAACCTGGCAATCAATTTTCAAAGCCACGATTGTTTACAAGCAGTGGTTCCGAATGGGGATTGGGGGGAAATTCGCCCCGATTGCTGAAGTTTAGCTCCCTCGGAAAAAAGCCCTCCGGAAATACCACCCCCACGCGTCTAGTTGGTCTCCAATGGCTTTGGGGTGAAGAAAAAAGAATTAACTCTCAGTTTCTGATCTAATGAACACGCTCCGAAGTTCCTTTAACCATGAGGTGGAGGCGGGGATGAGGAACCCTCCTATACGGAATAAATCCTGCTCTTTTTTGGGTTCAATGTTTGTCTTTACTTTCATAATTACAGCGTAGACCAGAAATATTCCCAAAAAGCATAGGGGATTAGATATTAATTTCACATTTTATATATATTTTTTTAAAAGTTTCTTTTGCACCCCTCCCCCCAACAAAAATTTTGGTGGCGACCCTAGGATTTATGCATCAATTTCTACCTCACCTTTTCTTTATCTCTCACTTAGAACTAATTATGTATTTATCTGGTGGCTGAATGAGAGCTGGGATGTTTTGGCATTAAAATGCACCCTTTGAGGTATCTTCGTCCCTTCCAAACTACAAAACAATCAGAGAGCCGTATTGTAGAAGTTTAAGTGCCTTTTAAGTTTTGTAATTTGTCAATTGCTTACAGATAGTATTTATTATTGGGAAACATAGGGACATTTTTTCTTTAGTTTTTTGAACCTCAGTTGGTCCAACACATGTTTTACATTAGGTCATAGTTTTCTTATACGTCTATGGTTTCCCTTGGCCCAAGAACTTAAAGCAATAAGCTTCAAACTGATAAAGGACCCCTTTTTAACGCTTCATATCCTGGCCCTACCCCCACCCCCCCAAAAAATGTGTCCCCTTGGCAGAAGGAACTAAAACCTGTGAGCCAATCGGAAACAAAAACTTTTAAGCCCATTTTTAGTGGGCTGTACCCCCGTTCTATTTTCTGTACAGTATGGTATCTCCTTCAAGTCGTTTGAAATGTTTGCTTGGGTCTTTTTCAGGGCAGCCAATTTTCAGCTGGGACACAGACCACTAAAATGGTGCCTAAGAATAGTTCAAACTCCTATTTTCCTGATACATTGTAAGGAATAGATGTAAGAGGTGGGGGCCATGCCCTTAAACTGCATACTTGCCTTACCTAAACCATGAGGACAGTTAAGAAATTTTCTTATAACTAAAAAACAAACCCTAAAGCCTGATGAATATTTGGCGTAGAAAGTTTAGCTAAATATTGAGCATTATGGCGACCTTGTGCCTAACTCTGTCATTTCGAAGTCTATTCATTTTTGCATAATAACAATTGTTATATTACAAGCCGTAGGTTGACAGACGATTAGCCAGCGCCATAATCCATAAAGCATATCACTATAATTGAACATCTAAAGCCCTAACGTCCGCACTATTTTTTTAGATTATTAGTTACTTTAGCTTTAAAAACTCGCATAAATATGCCTTTTTTGAAAATGACGCAAAACAGAATAACTTAGACACGTGTCTCGGACCAAGATGTGTCATCGAAGTGGGCCTTTCAGCCTCCTTTATGAAAACATAGTTATATTCCTTTTCCCAACCCAATTCATTAGTCAGGGTTTGTTGAAGCTAGATCCTTGGAATCGGGAGGACTACCATTCTTTCCTCCCTCTCTCATCTTCTTGTTCTTCAGATTAATTTAAAAAAAGTTTTTTTTTCAAATGAAAGTAAGGAGCAACATTAAAACTTATAACGAACAAAAATTATTACGTATATGAAAGGATGCGCCCCTCGTCAATACCTCGCTCTTTATGCTAAAGTTCGAAATTTTATTCCAATTCTTTAAGAATGAACCCAGATCGCAAAGGCCGGTTAATTAGAACAAATAGCTCTTTTGAAAGTACTAGAAAAAAAAATTAAGCGTAGAGAAAGAGGTATTGCCGAGGGGGAGCAACCCCTCATATACATAACAATTTCTGTTCGTTTTAATTTTTAATGTTGCTCCTTACATTCAGTTGAAAAACCCTCTTCCCCGAACCCCCCACCAGAAAAATCCCCGCCTGTATGTTTCCCAATAACCAATACTATATGCAAACAATGGGCGAAGTTCATAACTTGCAGGCATTCCTCCGGGGACTGTGGGGCATTAAGTCGTCCCCAAAGACATAGTTACTAGATTTTTCGAATATGCTGAATAAAATGGCCATCTCAAAATTTTTATCCTTTGACTTTGGGGAAAAATAAGCGTTGGGAGGAGGGAGGGGTTCTTGTTACCCTTCAATTTTTGTTCATTTAAAAGGACACTAGAACTTTTAATTTCCGTTCGAACGAGCCCTCTCGCAACATTCTAGGACCACTGGGTCAATAAGATCACCTGGGGAAAAAACAACAAATAAACACGCATCCGTGATCTTTCTTCTGGCAAAAAGTTCCAAATTCCAGATTTTTAAAGATAGGAGCTTGAAACTTCTACAGTAGGGTTCTCTAATATGCTGAATCTGATAGTGTGATTTTCATTAATATTTTATTATTTTTAAGGGGTGTTTCCCTTTTTTTGGAAGGTAGGGCAAATTTTCTCAGGCTTGTAACTTTTGATGAAACTTATATATCTAGAAGGAGCATTAAAATCCAATTCTTCTGATTGGTATCAAAATTCCGTTTTTTAGAGTTTCGGTCACTACTGAGTAGGGTCGCTCCTTACTTACAGTTCGTTACCACGAAATGTTTGATTGTAGCGCTTATAAGTAAGGTCTATAGCTAGCTACTCTACGCACTCTGACTCAGAATCACAAGACTCTGAGCATAGGGGAAACTCAATCCTTTAGAATAGTAACTTTCAGGCGAAAGCCTTTCCCTTAGGAGGGATAAAACTATAGTCTTCTAACCTGAAACTGGAAGCCTAGCTGCTTCACCGGTGATGTGTTTGAAGCGATTGAAAAAACTGTTATTTGTCACTATTGATATTATCTTGCATTACTCGGTTTACGTTATTGGTTTGCACAACATGGGCAATGATGTTAATTCAAGAAAATTTAGAGAGGGGAGGGGGTGCACACTGTATTTTTCGAAATCTATGAACTTCGTTCTTTCTTTTCATGTTTTTCTAATAAAATACCAAAATATTTTATTTTATTTTTAATCTAAGGGGAAAGATGCCCTCCTATCCCCTTAATTAACTCCCGCTGGATATCGGTATGAAGCATTCACACGGGGCTAATTCTGAAAATAATCCTTTTTAGGGCTTGTCTCCCCCTCCCTTGGAACAAAGACTCGGATACCCTCTCCTTGCTAAGGTCGAAATGACTGAAGTACATCGTCAGCACTCTGTTCCGAGAAGGAGGGAAGGTGGGAAGGGTAATTTCAAGGTGGGAAGGGTAAAGAACAAAAATTCCAAGACGTCGCATAATCGATTTTTTCTTGCTTGGTGGAGAGGGGTCATAAAGAGTATATCTTTTCCTAATTACACCATTGTAAGATACATTTGGGATTTACGAAAGTAGTAATTAATAAAGGAAAATACCTTTAATTTGTTAATCTAGTTATAACAAATATTCTAGTGTGCATTCCATACCATTGCACTCATGAAATACGTTTCCTTCCAAATCCACAAAATCTTAAAAAGAAGCCCGTGGACAATTCTTTATCTAATCTCACTTCAAACTTTTTGTTTGAAACTGGCACCATTTTATTAAAGCAATGTCAATAAAGTAAATGAATAACAAGATTAAAACAAACCAGGAGACAAGTTTTAATTTTTTTATTCTTCGGCAGTAGTTCTGCCGTAGACTCAGCTGAAAGACTACGCGATGACTAATTAGGGTCAGCAAAATTCATTACTACAACTAACGACTCGCCGCAGCACCAAGCCACCTGAAGCCAACACAGCTACGCACGCTCCTCCTCCATCCCAATTTATTTAAAGTCTCCCTCTTTACACCCTCCCAGGAAGTTCCCATTTATCTTAAATCTTTCTTTATGACATCCTCCCATCCCAATCGCCGACGACCTACTATCCGTTTAGCCCTAGACGTTTGGACGAAAAGGACAATCTGCAAAACGTGCTTCATCCGCAGAATTAATTATTACAGGAAAAATAAGAAATATCGTAAACTAGCCTAGTGAAAGTGGGAATTTATGGGAACTGTAAAATGATACAATATATATATTTTTTTTAAGCCCAATTCATATCTATGGCCTGCGTTACGAACACTTGTCACTTTAGGTTTTAATCGAAAGCTATTCCACCATGCTATAAATCCGATCACTTAATTGTGCCTAGTTTCCGCTATGATTTGCTCCAGTGTCACACTGAAAAATTCAATTTACCCAATTCCCCACACCTTCTTAGCACCGACATTGGGTAGAGATTAAATAAAAAAAAAAAAAAAATTTTTTAGCTGAAAGTAAGGAGCGACATTAAAACTTAAAACGAACAGAAATTACTTCGTATATGAAATGAGTTGTCCCCTCCGCAATCCCTCGCTCTTTACGCTAAAGCTTTTAATTGTTTTAAAAAGTAGAATTGTGGCAAAGAGTCAAACTTTAGCGTAAAGAGCGAAGGATTGCGGAGGGGACAACTCATTAAGTTTTAAGTTTTAATGTCGCTCCTTACTTTCAGCTAAAAAAATTTGTTTTTTTTATATTTAATTTCTGAACGTTTTTGAATTATTGCATGTTTGTTTTTGGCTCTCCGCACATAAATTATTAAAATGAAATTTGTATATTAATTCTTTTTTTGGCTAAATGGCTTTCTCTTAGTTTTGATCAGACGATTTTGAGAAATAAGGGGTGGAGAATGAGGCCTAGTTGCCCTCCAATTTTTCGGTTACTTAAAAAGGCAACTAGGACTTTTAATTTTTAATGAACGTTTTTATTAGTAAAAAATATACGTAACTTAAGAATTAACTTACGTAACAAACTTTCATAACCTTATATTTGTATTATGTATACGAGGGGGTTTGTACCCTCGTTAATGCCTCGCTCTTTACACAAAATCGTAAGTTTTGTCCCAATTCTTTAAGAATGACCCCTGAATCAGAAAGGCCGTAGAATAAATAGTTGAAACTACTAAAAATACTTTAGCATAAAGAGCAAGGTATTTATCTCCTCCTAAATACCTCGCTCTTTATGCTAAAGTATTTTTAGAACCCCTCATATGCGTAATAATCTCTGTTCGTTTTAAGTTTCAATGCTACTTCTTCCTTTCATTTGAAAAAACGTTTTCATGTTTATTTTTCATTGTTTTCTTATAGGAATGCTAGAGAATCCTGCGCCCTTGTCATTGCTTTTTCTTCCTCCATGACAGATTCCTCGAAGGAAAGATCCTCCAGCATAGCCCCCTCTCCTCAGCCCCACCCCCAAACAAAATAAAATCCCCCTGAAAACGTCTGTACACTTCCCAATAACCAATATGTAAACACTGGTCAAAGTTTGTAACTTGCAGCCCCTCCCCCAGGGATTTTGGGGGAGTAGGTCAACACCAAAGACATAGTTATTATGGTTTCGACTATGCTGAACAAAATGGCTATCTCAAAATTCTGATCCGTTGACCTTGGGAAAAAAATGAGCGTGGGAGGGGGCCTAGATACCCTCCAATTTTTTTGGTCACTTAAAAAGGGCACTAGAACTTTTCATTTCCGTTAGAATGAGCCCTCTTGCGACATTCTAGGACCACTTGGTCGATACGATGACCCCTGGGGAAAAGAAAAAAAACAAACAAATAAACACGCATCCGTCATCTGTCTCCCTCTTGAGGGAGAAGGAGTGGAGGTGTGCACTTTAAAATACCTACCTGGGATATGCTTTAGCCTGTGGACCCATCCCCGAAAGTTTCATTTTCCTAACCTAACCCCTTTCCGAGATTAAATAAAAAAAACAAGTTTTTTAAATGAAAGTAAGGAGCGACATTAAAACTTAAAACGAACAGAAATTACTCCGTATATGGAAGGGGCTTTTCCTTCTCAACGCCCCGCACTTTGCGCTAAAGTTTGACTCTTTCTCTTAACTCTACATTTTAAAACAGTAAAAAACTTTAGCGTAAAGAGCGGGACGTTGAGAAGGAAAAGCCCCTTTCATATACGGAGTAATTTCTGTTCGTTTTAAGTTTTAATGTCGCTCCTTACTTTCATTTAAAAAACTTGTTTTTTTTTATTTAATTTCTGAATGTTTTTGAATCAATGCAATTTTTAATTTTGGCTCTCCGCAGAGGAATAATTAAAACGAAATTTGTATATTTATTTTTTTGGCTAAATGGCTTTCTCATAATTTTGATCGAATGATTTTGAGAAAAAAAGAGCGGGGGAGGAAGCCTAGTTGCCCTCTGATTTTCGGTTAGTTTAAAAGGCAACTAGAACTTTTAATTTTTTACGAATCTTTTTATAAGTAAAAGATATACGTAAATTATAAATTAGCTTACGTAAAGAACTTTTGTATTCTCATGTTTTTATTACATATATGAGGGGGTTCGCCCCCTCGTCAGTACCTCGCTCTTTACACTAAAGCTTAAATTTTGTCCCAATTCATTAAGAATGACCCCTGAATCACAAAAGCCGCAGAATAAATAGTTGAAATTACTAAAACTACTTTAGCGTAAAGAGCGAGGTATTAGGAGGAGGTAAGCTCTCATATGGGTAGTAATTTCTGTTCGTTTTAAGTTTTAATGCTGCTGCTTACTTCCAGCTGAAAAAAAACTTTTTCATATTTATTTTTTAATTGTTTTTTTTTAAGTAATGCTAGTAAATCCTGCGCTCCCTTCATGGAAATTTTCTTCCCCCATGACAAATTCCTCGATGAAAAGTTCCCACAGCATATCCCCCTCTTCTCAACCCCTGCCTCCAATCAAAAATTCCTCTTGAAAACGCCTGTACACTTCCCAATAACCATTACTATATGTAAGCACTGGTCAATGTTTTGAACTTTTAACCCCTCCCACGGGGACTGTGTGGGAGTAAGTCGTCCCCAAAGACATAATTATAAGGTTTCTTGACTACGCTGAATAAAATGGCTATCTCAGAATTTTGATCCGTTGACTTTGGGAAAATAATTAGCGTGGGAGGGGGCCTAGGTGTCCTCAAATTTTTCCGGTCACTTAAAAAGGGCACTAGAACTTTTCATTTCCGTTAGAATGAGCCCTCTCGCAACATTCCAGGACAACTGGGTCGATACGATCACCGCTGGAAAAAAAAACAACAAATAAACACGCATCCGTGATCTGCCTTCTGGCAAAAATATAAAATTCCACATTTTTGTAGATAGGAGCTTGAAACTTCTACAGGAGGGTTCTCTGATACGCTGAATCTGATGGTGTGATTTTCGTTAAGATTCTATGACTTTTTTTTATTCTAAAATAACGCAAATTTTCTCAGGCTCGTAACTTTTGATGGGTAATACTAAACTTGATGAAACTTATATATTTAAAATCAGCATTAAAATGCGATTCTTTTGATGTATCTTTTAGTATCGAAATTCCGTTTTTTAGAGTCTGGTTTACTATTGAGCCGGGTCGCTCCTTACTACAGTTCGTTACCAGGAACTGTTTGACAAATTATATTGCAGCGCAACAAAATGTCAATTTCTGCCAGGGTGCTGCAGAAAAAAAAATTTGAACCAAAAAGGGTATAGATGCTATTGAGTGAAACTTCTGAAATAGCAAATTATCTTAGGAGCATCAAAGGTATACAAATAACGTCCCGATTCCGGAGGCCAAAGTCCCACAAGGTGGCTCGTTCATCCCTAAGGATGTGATCAGTCACTAAAAAATCAAACGTTATTATACACGATTATTTTTAAGCTTCATTTAACTAAGCTGGTTCATTTGGACTTCATTAGTTCATGCACAGTAATGTATAGTTGTGCACAAACTATTAGTGGGGAAGGGGGAGTAGTTGTTCCTTCTGATGGCATGAATAGGGAGCGTACCTTAAAATCAAAAATGCATTTTTAGCCCCTTAAAGGTCATTATTTCCTAATTTTAAGCGAGATTATTGCTAAAGCTAATACAAAGATTTACTGATGATAGCATGTCTCACATGAAGACTAAAGTATTCTTTATAATAGATAATCACTGTTCGGACACTATTATCTTCATTATTTTCAAGGAAGTAGTTGAGCTGAGTGAATAAAATTTGAGAGATTTCCCGGAATTGGTATTTGAACTGATTTCTGAAAGTTTCATTTTTTTAAAATAATAATAACTACCTTCTTTAGAATTTCCCTAAAATTTAAGTAATAACTCCTTTCTTTAAAATAACGTATAACATGTGCCCGAACTAATATCCTAAAATCTTTCGAGAAATGATGGGGAAAGTTCTACAAAAAAAATTCTTGAAAACTTTCTTCCAACCACTTGATATTAGTGAGACAGAATACTATATTACAAAATGTATATTCTATTGGTATGTCACTGTGATTATCTATTACTAGTAACTCTATTCTCCCAGACAGTAAAACTTAAAAAGAAAAGCTGACTAAGAAACCTGCCTAAAATTTTTGAACAACATATCCACTAAATTTGTATAAATATTCTTGTCCTTCGAGATCTGCTAATAGCGAACTCACCAAGGTTGGTTTATCCCACGTTTTAATTTTTTCTACTGTACTGTCTAACAAATATCGTTGTTAAAGAACTATTATTTCCATTCTTTTCCAATAAAATTAGCAGCTTGAATTTAGGGAATTTGGCCTCTGGGGGTGAAAGCAGCATCCAATTTTAAATCTCTATCAAACAGTTAGTGGTAACGGACTGTAGTAAGGAGCGACCCGGCTCAATAGTAAACGAAACTCTAAAAACAGAATTTCGATGCTAAAAGATATATCAAAAGAATCAGATTTTTATGCTGATTTTAAATATATAAGTTTCATCGAATTTAGTCTTTGTCATCAAAAGTTACGAGACTGAGAAAATTTGCCTTATTTTGGAAAATAGGGGGTAACAACCCCTAAAAGTCGTAGGATCTTAACAAAAATCACACCATCACATTCAGCGCATCAGAGAACCCTATAGAAAAAATTTCAAGGTCCAATCTACAAAAATGTGGAATTTCGTATTTTTTGCCATAAGACAAATCACGGGTGCGTGTTTATTTGTTTGTTTTTTTTTTGTTTTTTTTTTCCAGGGGTCATCGTATCGACCAAGTGGTCCTAGAGTGTTGCAAGAGGGCTCATTCTAACGGAAATGAAAAGTTCTAGTGCCCTTTTTAAGTGACCAAAAAAATGGAGGGCACCTAGGCCCCCTCCCACGCTCATTTTTTTCCCAAAGTCAATGGATCAAAATTTTGAGATAGCCATTTTGTTCCGCATAGTCAAAAACCATAATAACTATGTCCTTGGGGATGAATTACCCCCCCCCCCCCCCCACAGTCCCTGGGGGAGGGGCTGCAAGTTACAAACTTTGACCAATGTTTACATACAATAATGGTTACTGGGAAGTGTACCGACGTTATCAGGGGGAATTTTTGGTTTGGATGTGGGGTTCAGGGGAGATGTTTGGTTTGGATGGGAGGGTTCAGGGGAGATTTTTGGTTTGGATGTGGGCTATATGGGAGGATCTTTCCTTGAAGGAATATTTCATCGGGGAAGAGAAATTCAATGAAAAGGGCGCAGGATTTTCTAGCATTACTATTAAAAAAAAAATGAAAATATAAACATGAAAAAGTTTTTTCAATTGAAAGTAAGGAGAAGCATTAAAACGAACAGAGATTATTACGCATATGAGGGGTTCTAAAAATACTTTAGCATAAAGAGCGAGGTATTTAGGAGGAGATAAATACTTCGCTCTTTATGCTAAAAAAAATTTAAGTAATTTCAACTATTTATTCTACGGCCTTTCTGATTAAGGGGTCATTCTTAAAGAATTGGGACAAAACAAGATTTAGTGTGAAGAGCGAGGTATTAACGAGGGGACCTACCCCCTCATATATATAATCAAAAATATAATAATATAAAAGTTTGTTACGTAAGTTAATTCTTAAGTTACGTATATTTTTTACTAATAAAAACGTCCGTTAAAAATTAAAAGATCTAGTTGCCTTTTTAAGTAACCGAAAAATTGGAGGGCAAATAGGCCTCCTTCCCTACCCCTTATTTCTACAAATCGTCTGATCAAAACTAAGAGAAAGCCATTTAGCCAAAAAAATAATTAATATGCAAATTCATTTTAATAATTTATGTACGGAGAGCCAAAATCAGACATGCATTAATTCAAAAACTTTCAGAAATTAAATAAAAAAAACAAACAAGTTTTTTGAAATGAAAGTAAGGAGCGACATTAAAACTTTAGATCAATAAAAAACTTTAGCGTAAAGAGCGGGATGTAGAGGAGGAAAAGCCCCTTTCATATACGGAGTAATTTCTGTTCGTTTTAAGTTTTAATGTCGCTCCTTACTTTCATTTCAAAAAACTTGTTTTTGTTTTATTTAATTGTAACAAAGGACCAACTAACACAACTATCTGATATCTAGTCTTTAAACAACAACTAAATAGCCTGTCTGAAATTTGCCGAAATCACAACCAATTCATTTTTAAAAAAGTTTCGGCTATAGGAATCTAATAATGAGTGTATCATTTTACTATCTTTTCTAAGAGTCATATTCCTAAAATCTTTTTTTTAGATTATCACCTATCCAAATCTCCAGCTTGAATTCAGGGTGTCACTCCTCCTGGGGCGACAACAATTTCTGTCTCTTTCCTAAAACAATCACTCAAAATATGTGAAGCATGACCAGTCAAGGAGCTCAAGTACCATTGTGGAGGAAATGAAAAAGCGCAAATTGTTCTTGTCACTCTCCTGTATCCTTGCCAGTATATTCAAGTGAGTCGCAATAATGACGTCCTTAGCATAGGCATGTCATCTAATTTGTATAATTTCTTCAATTAGAAATTCTAACAGAAAAAAAAAATTCATTATGATTAATTGTATATTAGACTAGTAAAATTAAAATCATTATTACAAATATGCTGATATTGAAAAAATCCCCGGAGGTTCGAGAATTATTATGGTTTTAGTTTATGTTTGAATAGAAGAAACAAAATTCACTCAGAATTACTATTTTGTTAAGTTGGCTTTCAAACCAAATTTGAAAGCTGCTTTCCTCTGACCGAGAAAATTGTGTTTAAAAATACATAAAAACCTCTAGTGTATGCACTCAGGGGCGAATAAAGGGGTGTAAAGAGGGCCCCAGTTACCACCAGAAATGGAAAGTTCATTACCCCAAAAAGCCAAATCAAGTCCTGTTTTTTAAGTCGAAAGTGGTTGGAGTTCAACCAGCCCTTGTCCTAGGACCATTTATGATATCTGGTCCTTTTGTTATCCATTAGGACATCCAATCGACATTTTGGGTATCTATTTTGTACTTTTTCTGTGGCTGCTCAATTTTGCGCATGGGGGAATATTCCGGAGGGGGTACCGGCCCCAACTTCGTCAGTATTTTATCGTCACGCAGTTTCACACTGGGTCAGATCTGTAGTAACATTGGTATAACTTCAAATTTTTCTGGCCAAGAGCAAATTTTTCTTCTTGGGAAACAAGCATTATACAAAATACAATTTATTCGCTCAAAATTTTATTCATTTGATATAAAAAAAACAGAATCATACAGTGAAATAAGAAAGAAATAAATAATTAAAAGTAATAAAAGTCAAAATTCACGGTGTCAAAGAAGATACGTCTAAATTTTGAAGAACGTTTCTCGCTGAAAATAAGAAAAAAAAAACCAAACATTAAATAAGGCTTTCAGGTAGGTTATACCAAATACTATAAAAAGCTAACAAAAGTTATGACGAGTTCTATTTCTCAGTGCAAACAAAACAGGTAGTGTTGCCACAAAAACATGCACTATTGAGCCGGGTCGCTCCTTTACAGTTCGTTACCACGAACTGTTTGATTACTCCGTATATGAAAGGGGCTTTTCCTCCTCGTTACCCCGCTCTTTACGCTAAAGTTTTTTATTGTTTTAAAAAGTAGAGTTGCGAGAAAGAATCAAACTTTAGCGCAAGGAGCGGGGTGTCGAGGAGGAAAAGCCCCTTTCATATATGGAGTAATTTCTGTTCGTTTTAAGTTTTAATGTCGCTCCTTACTTTCATTTCAAAAAACTTGTTTTTTTTATTTAATTTCTGAAAGTTTTTGAACTAATACATGTCCGATTTTGGCTCTCCGTACATAAATTATTAAAATGAAATTTGCATATTAATTCTTTTTTTGGCTAAATGGCTTTCTCTTAGTTTTGATCAGACGATTTTGAGAAATAAGGGGTGGAGAAGGAGGCCTAGTTGCCCTCCAATTTTTCGGTTACTTAAAAAGGCAACTAGATCTTTTAATTTTTAACGAACGTTTTTATTAGTAAAAAAATATACGTAAGTTAAGAATTAACTTACGTAACAAACTTTTATATTCTTATATTTTTGATTATATGTATATGAAGGGGTTGGTCCCCTCGTTAATACCTCGCTCATCACACTAAATTTTGTTTTGTCCCGATTCTTTAAGAATTACTCCTGAATCAGAAAGGCCGTAGAATAAATAGTTGGAATTACTTTAAAAATTTTTAGCATAAAGAGCGAAGTATTTATCTCCTCCTAAATACCTCGCTCTTTATGCTAAAGTATTTTTAGAACCCCTCATATGCGTAATAATCTCTGTTCGTTTTAAGTTTTAATGCCTCTCCTTACTTTCAATTGAAAAAAACTTTTTCATGTTTATATTTTCATTGTTTTGTTTTTTTAATAGTAATGCTAGAAAATTCCCCCATGAAATATTCCTCTAAGGAAAGATCCTCCCATATAGCCCCCTCCCTGAACCCCACACCCAAACCAAAAAAATCTCCCTGATAACGTCGGTAGACTTCCCAGTAACCATTACTGTATGTAAACATTGGTCAAAGTTTGTAACTTGCAGCCCCTCCCCCAGAGACTGTGGGGGGTAAGTCATCCCCAAAGACATAGTTATTATGGTTTTCGACTATGCAGAACAAAATGGCTGATCCGTTGACTTTGGGAAAAAATGAGCGTGGGAGGGGGCCTAGGTGCCCTCCAATTTTTTGGTCACTTAAAAAGGGCACTAGAACTTTTCATTTCCGTTAGAATGAGCCCTCTTGCAACACTCTAGGACCATTTGGTCGATACGATGACCCCTGGGAAAAAAAACAAAAAACAAACAAACAAATAAACACGCACCCGTGATTTGTCTTCTGGCAAAAAATACGAAATTCCATATTTTTGTAGATTGGACCTTGACATTTTTTCTATAGGGTTCTCTGATGCGCTGAATGCGATGGTGTGATTTTCGTTAAGATCCTATGACTTTTAGGGGGTGTTACTCCCTATTTCCAAAATAAAACAAATTTTCTCAGGCTCGTAACTTTTTATGACAAAGACCAAATTTGATGAAACTTATACATTTAAAATCAGCATAAAAATTCGATTCTTTTGATATATCTTTTAGCATCGAAATTCCGTTTTTTAGAGTTTCGTTTACTATTGAGCGGGGTCGCTCCTTACTACAGTTCGTTACCACGAACTGTTTGATAGCAGGTCACCAAACCGTGGCCATCAAAGGTCAGGACCCCCTAGTGGGAGAGGGAGTGGAGGTAGGTACTGCAAAATACCTTCCCGGGATATACTTCAGCCTGTAAAACCCATCCCTGAAAGTTTCATTTTCCTAACCTAACCCTTTCCGAGATAGCAAGCAGTCACTAAACTTACCCAAAATACCTTCCCAGGGCATACTTTAGTCCATTGATCCTTCTTTGAAAGTTCTATTTTCCTGTGTCGGCCTCAAATAGTCCAAAACTTCTTAAAATATGAGTAAACCACCCGATATTGGGTTTTGAGTTTTATTCAAATTTCAACTCTCCCTCTCAGGAACGTCCTTTGCCCTTATCACTTCTCCTCCCTAAGGACAAATTTGAACACGTTTTTGGGGCTTCGACGGTCGAAATATTCCTTAATGACAACAAAATCTTACCTTTAATTTGCTAATCCGCCTATCCCTATTTGATATTTCACACAGCCAACCTCACATAAACTTATTTCTTTATTTTCCATAAAACTGCTGGAAAAATTCAAGCATGGTTCCTTATCTAATCGAACCTAAACACCTTTTGTACATCCTTTTGCATAAAACTGGCACCGTTGAATAACAATCAGACAGTCAGCCGCAGTTAGCAATCGTGGATGTGACTATGAATTAATCTCAAAAGGACCTGACTGTTATTTATTCATAAATAATTACTGGAACAGCTCCAAATTACTTTTCTTCCACCAGTGATAATAGCTATTATAAACGAATTTGACAACAAACACATTAAGTCAGGCACGTACAGGGGAATTACCTGGTGAAAGGGGAAGGAGGTAGTTCGTATACAATAATAAACATAGGAGAACTGCATAGAAATTCGCGTAAACGGTTTCTTAAGAATTACAAGATTCCAGAGCGCTAGACAAAGATACCCGCCTCCGTGGTTTTCTCCTGCATCACGGGTGTCCTACTCGAAATTCAAACCGTCCTTTAGCCCCCTACCCCCTATGCCTACTTTCAGGCAAAAATTGTATTCAAGCTATTTTCGGCTTTGTTCAGAGACTCACTATAGTGAATTTTATGCTTTTCAGAAAAAAAAATTGTTTGCTTTACTTGGCCATATTTTTAGCTGAACCAATATTATAATAAGAAAATGTTTTGGCACTCATGACTCCTCTCTCAAGCATTAGATTTAGAGATCTCTAGCCATGTCCATCCCAGCTCTTTGAAATTTTTGACTTGACCTCCCAAATTATTCCCAAGGTATTACAAATAAGCTATTTTGATAGCCTGGATACATATATTGCAGATACACTATTTTGTTGAATTGGGTTAACATAGCTTCTTCTCCCGTACTGGAGATAAGAGATTTATACACCTTCTCCCTGAAACCCCTCCGCCAAGTCAAAATGTGTTGTCTTACCTCCCCTAACACTCCTTTAAAGTATCAAATTGATCACTATGTCAAGTTTCTATAATTTTTTCCTAATATATTTTCAAAATTGCTATTTTGAGAAATTCGGAAAAAAAAGTCTAAAAATTAATTTTGTCTAACATTTCCCGTGTATGAATATACATTTTTTTTTTCCTTTACTTCACATAAATCGGGAATATTTTGATTTTTTTTTTAATTCTAGGCTCTCATTAAAAGATTTAGAAATTTTTGCAAATTATATTAACGCTATTTAGTATCTCCGAGCATATTTCGAACGTGTTTTCACCGAGTACAAGGAACTTTTACAATACCTTGGAATCTTACCACACGTGAAGTTGGCGTCGGCTGAGACGTTATGGATATACGCAGTTTCAAATCCGAATCATGTATCCCTCATGTATTATTTGTAATTATATTATTTCATTTTTATCTGATCCGCTTAAAAATTACAAGGCGTGCAGACAGGGTCAAGGGAACTTTATATATATACAGAAAAAAATTATTAGCATCACTAGATAGCCACTGAATTAATAGCCTATTTAAATTCTAGGGGGAATTCTGCATTTTTCGGAAATAATTATTTCGGCACTGATATATCTAAATTAAACGGTACCAGCAAAGATACCCACAACGCTAGAATTCAAGGGCTGAAAGAATTCATTATTAGGTATGTCCATAGAATTATACTTCAGAGACAAGTTCGTAACCATCTGAATGATTGAAGATTCAAAGACCCAGAGGAGTTCCTCTCGTGTTTTAACCTTGATAGCTACGATTGTACGCAGGGGCGTAGCTCCAGCATTTTCATTGGGGGAGGGGGACAAAAGGCATCCACATCTGGAGAGTCAAAGGGCACTGGCCCCTTGATCCCTCCAAACGACGCAACTGATTGCACCTTAGAGAGGCTAGAAGCAATATTTCTAATGGTGCGTCTTAGGGTAAGTGGCAAATAAACATTATGGTGCACGTATAAGCTATCATTTTATCAAAAAAAAATAATCTGAAATATTTTTAATGATTATTCTCTTCTTGGAAAAGGTAAGAAATGAAGTGTGACAAGCTAATAGATTATGATGAATTCCCAGCTGGTGGGATTTTAAATTACTCTGTCTTCCAGGTATGAAAAAGAAATAAGCAAAAAGGTAAAGAGGAGCAGCGATTTAGGCGAGGTACCAGCATAGTAGAGTCTGCCGATAAGAACACAATGTTAATGAGGGGTCCGTGCTCTTCTTTTCTTTTATCTTCACATTCTAGTTACAGTAGCGGACAATTTATATGGTAATCTGGTATGCTTTATCTGAAAACCTTTTTCAACGCTACTCGGTTCACAAATATTGTCAAACGACTATATCTTTATATATTTTTTCTTAAGCCTGCAGTATGTAAATCAAATCCGTTTTAATCCAAAAAATAGACCTAAAATCTGGAACATGCCATTTTTTTATATATCACAGTAAAAAGAACGAAAAAATGTGCAAATTAAAAAATCAAAATAAAAAAAATCATAAAGCAAATTCAGTGTTAAATTCACAAAGGTTAAAAAACTCATGCCTTAGTTACTGTCATATTTTAGAAAAAATTAAATTTTACAAAAGCAGGAGCGAAACAGTATTCTTATCTCGTTCTCGCATTTGACAAAACAAAAGGCTGTAGCTGGTGAACAGGCTGCGGCTTGATGACAGAGTCTTAACCTCGGGGGAAGTAGACAAATTCAAAAAGATGTTTCGGTTAATAAGGTAGTTCGAAAGGGACAATCCAAAGTTTTTCTATAGAGTTCTTGACGACAGTCAGACAAGATTTCAAGCTTAAGGGTCCCAATCAAACCCCTAATAAGGAACCTTGGGCAAAAAAAGGGTTAAAGGGTACGGCACTAGACCCTTGAAGGCCAAACCAGTGGTGTTGATTTTTGTCTCAAGGCCCTTCAGCCAGGAAGTGCAAGGGGGGCTGGGACCAGCAATCCTGTGTTTTAGCACATCCTTTCTGCTTACCTTCCCCAGATTTCTCCAGGTATCCATTTAGAGCTGGGTCGATTTTGGCTGAGCTTACAGAGTCACACCACTGAACCCTGTCCCAAACCAAATAACTGGCGAGACCAGAATTCAAACCCTCACCCTTCGAGCAAAGGATTTCAAATCCAGCACGCCATCCACTTGGCTGGGACGGACCCTTGAGCTCCCTAATGCAATCACTAGTATTCTAAACTGAATCTTTGCAAACAAGTCAGACTCCCAGGATATAAGACCAAAGTGCTATAATAGATAAAAATGCTCTTTTAAGGGACGGTATAAAGTATCATCGATATTGACGGGGTATGGGGAAGGGACCAGTACCCATACTGCGTTTAGTGACCGGTTCTCAATCTCCTCTTTTAACATAGCGTTAACTTGTTTTTCGCAAGGAACGTGAGAACCTAAATGAGCCCAGAAGGACATTATTTCATCAGTCCTTTTAGACGTCAGAAAAGGTAGGCTGATATCAACACTATAATTTCGAAAGGAGATATAATACAATAGAGTTGTCTATATTAACAAAAATACCAATTATATTAGCTGCCCCACAACTGCTTTTAAATATGTGATCTGCTTTGCTGGGGATACCTCCAGAGCATTTCTCTAGCAGGGAAAGATCGGCCATATATATGAACATATCTGGATATCCTATTGCCAATTTCATTAGCATAACACAAAATAAAATTCACCCTAAAAGAGGATCCCTACCTTGTGACACACCTCAGTTAATTTGTGGGCTATAGAAAAAAGTCAACTTATTATTTAGTCTTTTGCTTTATATTATTAAGGAAGCTAGCGACAATTATTGTCAGAAAAGGCTCGATATTGGATTCAGCAGATATTTTAGAAGGACACTATGTCTAATAAGGTCAAGTGCTTTACGCAAGTCAATTGCAATAAGTTTGAATCATGTTCCAAGAATATTTACTCCTTCAAGAACATTATAAAGCAGACCGATCACCACCAGGATCAAACTTTATAAATGGAGCATCTGTTTTAGTATCGGCAAGGTAAATTATTAAGGCAGCGGAAGAAAGGGTAATTATTGGTGAAATATCAATCGTTCAGTTTATTGGAGTTGATTAAGGTTCGGGTAGAACGGAACTGAATTCAGAGTGGCCTGAGGAAGGATATTCCGTCATGATAGTGGTGAAAGAGTTAGCTGAGGATTTTTGAACATTAGCCAAAGGAATAGGAATAGACCCTCACCCAGCACCTACACAAAGCCAGCAAAAGAGCACCGATTAACCACAATAATGTATCTGTGAGGATGAGTTAGCTATAGGGACTGGACAAGAGCAAGTAGGCATTGAGTGATTCATAACAAGGGAGGTATTGGGATATAATACTCCAAAAGAATGTGGTGTTTTACGTTGTAGTTATGACAGGTTTTAGCAGTGGAGGCTGCCTAAGCCAGAACATTTGGTGTGTACCTTCGAGTTGATTTTCTTGGAAAAAAAATAGGGAAAATGGAAGTGTAAGCAATCATACACCCTAACAATGACGGTTTGATGCTAACATTCACACACGAACATAGTCAAAATTCCACTTTACTGTATAAAATTGTTCAATAAGACAAAAACGACAAAGAATTGCTCAAATTTTCATGCCTACTCATTAAAAAAAACTCTTTAACCTAGGATTGATCTATCCCTCATAAAAATTGGATTTGAAAATTAAACACAATCCAACTCACCAAATTACATACGGTGTACTAACCCTAGCCATATTTTCAGCTAGACTTAACCCAGACTATAGTCGTAACTGCCGATAAAAAAAAAATGGAAAATCCAAAATCCATTTGGATTGGTGTTCATTTTCCAACTATTTGATCAAAGTGTGTTTTTTTGGAGTACAAAGTGATTCATTTATTCTCAGTGAAGAACAGTACGATTGGAGGAAAATAGGAGTCCTAAACGTAGATTCTGTTTTTCTGTTCCAGAGGCCCTACAACACTTCTTCTGTATCTACAATAGTATTACCAAGTCAGCAAACGACATACGAAAAATTGTCTCAAGATTGAACTAAGAGCTGACATTAATGAGCTGATTAATAAATAGTCCAAAAAGGAAGAAAGGTGGTTCTTCCGCAAGATTGTCCACTTATTAAGTTATAATGATATGGAATAGAGTAACTCCAAACCTAAGACTTCTCTTACTATGGCTGATTGTGAATAATAAAGAAGAAGAAGATAAATAGGATTTTTACCACAGAATCCTTGCACGCAAAAAAAGAGTCAGACTAGACTTTCCTACTACGCTATTTGATGCATCGTTTCTGCTATTATCTTTTCTGTTGATAAGCCACATAAAACAAACAAGGCTTTTGTGTGTTGTGTTTTCTCCCTGGGCTCACAAAAGTTCCTTATTCTTTCATGCAATACAGCTCATGAATGACGGATGCAACAAGAACGCGAAACCGACCGTAATACCCCGAACATCCGCTAAATCGCAGAAATCAAAAACGGGGTTTAGTTAAACCATTGGTAACCTTAATATTTTGTAAACTATTTTTATAGCCAAAGTGCACTTTCAAGCAATCAGGATGTTTCTGATTTTTTATGTTTGCCTTACATCTTACAGAAAACTTAATTTCTCAGTATGCTCCATTTTTAAAATTGCATGCATCTTACCGGATAAATATAAACATTTCAATGAATGCGTCCCTCCGTCCTAATAGAATATATTTGAACCTTGAGCTATGGTATTTACGCCATAGTTGAGTTAATTACAGCTCTGGTAAAGTCCATATATTGAAAGTTTATTTCTTTGTGAGTTAGGCAATTATCAGTTTTTCAGAAAAAAAAAAATTCCGAGGAATCTGAATAAAGCCCTTAAATTCCTTATGAATGCCTTTGTCAAAAATTCAAAATCCACAAGCAGAATTTTCGACATTATTTATTAGCTACGTGATACCTCTACTCAGTGACAAGACTTACGAAATTCTAACTAGAGTTTTATGGTAAAATGATCATAGTAACTGTGGCTGCTGTGAGAAAACACTTGAAGTTGAACATAGTTCACCAATAGTCAACTGAAAACCAACATCTGATTGCATTCATACTGCTTTCCAATAAATGGGAAGCTTTTAAGAGTTGGGTCTTTGTTGAATCAACATACGAAGATGGGAATTACTAATGCTACAAAAAGTCTTTTTTCTGACGACTTCGTTGCGTAAGTAAAGGACTTAAAGGAAAATCGGGTAATATGTGCGATTAGTCTGCAATTTTTCAGGATAAAGACTCAAATTTCTCTGCAATTGATAATTAATCAGCCTTTTTTAAAATTAGATTTGATTTTGATTTGACTTGAAATGAGTAATCATTTCAAGTCAAAATCTAATCAAGACAGAGTTAGATAAGGTTAGCTTGAGGAAGTTTTGGCCAGTTAAGTAAGCTAATTGACTTTAAGCTGGTAGGTCTACTGACGTCAAAGTCTGTTTTCTTTATCCTTCCCTAAATTTTGAAGTACGATTTTTTTGACCTTCCAGGTTTTTCTTTTGGGGAGGGGACTTCCAGGTTGACACTAAGTCATTTTGTATGAGTAGTTTATATAATTTTTTTCGTTTTCATTATATTTGATGCTAACTGACCGTTTTGAAATGGACTTACAAGGCGTCTTTTAGTCAATAATACAACTGAGAAAAAAATAACTTTATTTTTTGAGTTTTCAAGATGGACACAATTAGCTAGAAATGACATATTTTTGAATGCTCAGTGGATGAAGTCGTAGATGGAATGTTGGCAACCCTGTCATCATAGGATTTCAAGAAGAAATTCCGGGAAGTTGCATTAGCCTAGGATAAATTCTAGATAGGCTACAACAAAAAGGTAGGGTACTGTTCGTTTACTATCTTTTGAATAGTATCAAATATGTCAAGATAAAATGTAAGAAATATTTTAGACAAGAATAAAACCTCTTCTTATCTGCATGCTTTGGGTAGGCTAAACAATTGCTTTTTGGATGAGCCTATCTTTAGCAGCCTATGACTATGTGGGGGCTATCTTAGGTAAATTGACTCGCTAATGAAATTATTCTGAGGTTAACAAGTTGTGTGGTAGGAGACTTGAGCAGCTTAA
The DNA here is from genome assembly GCF_032884065.1 of Artemia franciscana. Taxonomy (NCBI): domain Eukaryota; kingdom Metazoa; phylum Arthropoda; class Branchiopoda; order Anostraca; family Artemiidae; genus Artemia; species Artemia franciscana. Next base: position 25,889,985 of record NC_088881.1, read on the forward strand.
CTTCAATCTAACCCCTGTCCCCTGTCATCAGGGGACTTTAAGTGCCCTGATATTACTGCCAATAATCTAAATAAATTCCTCAGTTCTGTTGTCCAGAACCTTCTAGGATTGTCAGACCAATTAACCAACAGGAGCCTTTCCCCCTTCTTTTCCCACTGTTTCCCTATCTGAGGTAGAAAGAAGAATTGGTAAACTAAGAAAAACAATTATTTGTCCTTGGATATACCATTTCCTCTTATTAGTGCATTCAGTGACTATCTTTCTAAGACCTTGTATATCCTGTTTAACAAGATTACCAAGTTGGTGCAAATCCCAACAATTTTGAAACAAGGTTTCATAACCCTTTTGAAAAAGAAAATAGAAAGTCTGGTTTTGAAGGTGTTTGTCCTATTACTCTTTCTTCTATTTTCTCTAAACTTTATGAATGATTCCTTGCAGATTTGCTAAAGGATAAAATCCAACCTCTTACTGATCTGAGGCAATTTGGAAACTTAAAATCCACTGCTAACTCCCACTACCTTGTTTCCCTTATTAATCACATCAGAAAAATCCTCAAAAAGCCTAATTCCTGGCCAAATTTAATTTCCATTGAGCTTCAGAAAGCATTTGACCTTGTTAACTGGAATGTTTTAGTTGAGAAACTTGTCAGCAAGTTCAATATTGATCCCTTACTTGTGAAAATGGCTGCCTCCTTCTTAACAAATAGATCACATGTTGTTAAACACCTGAATCATTATTCAATTCCTCTTGCTGTCCACAGTGGCATACCCCAAGGTACCAAGGCATATCACAAGTGACCCTGTGAGTATCCTCTGTGAAATTGGAGATGAGGCCTCAGCCTTAGGTATGACAGTAAACCCCTCTAAGTATAATAATGCTGATATGTTTCCTCAAATCCTTGCACTGTTTTCTTGTAATTGTATACCTCCTAAAATTTATGTGTCCTCCTTTAAATTGCTTGGCATCACAATTTCTTCAACTTTAAAGTAGGATATCCATGTTAAAGACATCATGCATAGAGCTAATATGTCTAATACCCTCCTTAACTTCCTAAATAAATTTGAGATCCCCCCTTTTCATTCCTTAGGGATTTACAAGTCTTTTGTCTGCCTGCATCTTGAATATGCTTGTCTAGTTTGACACCCTGTTATCTCTTGAGAAGAATCAGAAAGAAATGAATCAATCCAAAAAAGCCTTGCAAATAATTTTTTAAGAAGGCAAGGTGCCATACTCTCTGCTCCTAAAAAAGCTAGTCTGGAATCTTTTGAGTGCAGGAGGGTCTTGTTGTGCTGCCATTTTGCAAAACAGCTATAATAAGCCCTTGGATGGCAAGTATTTTCCCCAAATATCACTCCTCATTCAGATTACAGCTGCCTCAAGCTGCTTCTGAACCCATCCCTATATTCTCCCCCATGCACTGCAATACTTCCAGATATGAAGAAGCTTTTGTCCCCCCTCAATACAAGAAAAATGAATAAAATATCCCACTAGTTTCTCCCCTTTTATCTTTTTATGACACTTTGTATTTACCAAGTGACATATAGCAATTGCAAATTCTGTTGGTCTGTCTGTCCTGGTTTTCCTAATTTAGGCACTTCCAGATAAGCTAGGCAAGGAAATTTGGCAGGCATATCTGGGACCAGACCAGATTAAATTAGAAATACACGTTTCCCCAATTCAACTATCTAGGGGGGAGTGGAGGATGATTAATTTCGAAAAATTAGAAAAATGAAGTATTTTTACCTTGCAAACAGGTTATTAGATCTTCATGAAATTTGAAATTTAGATTGATATTGTGTCTCAGAGCTCTTATTTAAAATCTTGACTGGATCTGGTGACATTGGGGGAGCTGGGGGGGGGGGTGGCTGAAATCTTGGAAAACATTTAGAGTGGAGGGATCCAGATGAAACTTGGTGGGAAAAAAAGGGGGAAAACAGTACTGGAACCAGAGGAAATTTCTTCTTCAAAATTTTTGTTCAACTCCTTGGTTTGGCTAGTTGCCTGGTTATGAATGGATTTTAAGACATGATAATTTTCTGAGGTTTTCTTTTTCCTGTATTGATTTTATGCTTGATATTTTCTGTTAATAAGTTTACTAATTTCTGAAGATGAAAATGGTAAACTTTTGGCCTGTTTGTCCAAAAAAATTGTTACAAGACTTTTCAGCAAGAAAAATTTTAGTTTTCATGTTGGACCAACTCTCATCAATATCAGTATAAGTTGATCCCAACTGACTTGGAAAGTGTTTCAGAGACTGCATTGTTTCAATGCCAAATTTTGGTAGGATTTGCTTATAGGACGGAAATTTAATAGAAAACAGGTGAAATTCTAGTATGTAAGGCCAAGTCTTTTCTAAAGGAATTACTACAATAACAAAAGAGTTGCTATCCCAAAGTAAAAGTATGTATATACACTTTTCACTATCCAGGAAAAAAATCTTCAAAGTTTCTCAAGTTTTGTGATACTTTTTCCACCCATTTTGCAACAATAGACAAATGATGTCTATTACCTAATTTAAGGTATGGTTTAAGTGAAAAGTTATTAGGATTAGTTTTAGACTGTATTCTATTTTTGTGTTACTAAAATAAATGTCAGGGTTTGATGACACCACTAAAAATTTGAAAAGCTCAGCCATGGAAATAATGGAAAATATTTCCAGTAATACTGCACAGGCAGATATGACTGTAAATGCCAAAAAGTCAAATATCATGACTATCAGTCTCTTGAAGAGCGCACCTTTGTTCAAGCAACCAATCCCTCCAGAGATGTCCGTCCAGCAGTTTAAACTCCTTGGTATCACAATCTCAAGCAACCTGAAGTGGGAGGTCCACAGTACTAACATCACAAAGCAAGCTAATTTGGAACTTCCTATGCTTAAACTTTTCTTCAAGTTTTCTTGCCCTGCATTCCACCTTTTAAGAATTTATACTAGTTTGATTAGCCCTGTTCATGAATATTTTTGTCCAGTCTGGCATTTTGCCTTAACTACTTCCCAATCTTATTCAAGGGAGTCAGTCCAGAAGCAAGCATTAAGAATTATCTATGGTCAAGGTAAACTCCCTTATCACTTTCTTCTTAAGCATCTCCAGCTCACTACCCTATCAGAAAGGAGAACCCTCCTGTGTACCCGGTTTGGCAATAAAGCCATGACAAACCCCCGTTTCCAAGATTTGTTCCCCCTGCCCTTTCAACCCTTAAGATCCCAACCTCTAAGACCAAACTCCCAGAAAGTCCCCACCTTTCAACCTCTCCCACCAATCCATACGAGATACTGGAAGAGTTTCATTCCTGCATTTGTAAACGTTAATAATCAGTGAATTTGTTGTATTGACTCAAAGTTTTAGTTGATGATCAGTTTTTTTAATCTGACAAGTGTCTGTCTAGCACTGTGTTTCTGTGTTTTTCCTTTTTTTTATTTGACAAGTTGTATCTGACTATAATATCTGACATAAAGCGCTAATTTGGCGCCATTCGCCGTGAAAGTCGTTTTAAAATAAAAGTCTCTCTCTTTACTTTTCTGTTTCTTATTTCTTGCTTTCATCTGAACAATTGGGTCATTCAAATCTTCTGCAACAATCTCACTTGTTTGTCTTTCTTAGCTTTCATATTCACTAATGATCAACAGATCTACTAATGGTTCAATGCCTTGTCTTTCTTGAGTGTCATGTTCTGTTTGGGGCAGCTCTACAATTGGTTTAACACCTTCAATGCAACCACCATATGGGAACATCCATATTGCCAAGGAAAGTATCATTGTTATCACACATTATTTGGTCTGTCTTCTTTGGCTTCGAAATTGATAGAGACACAGTACTAGGAAATGGTAAAAGTTCCATATCCTTTGAGGCATTTTTGACTGACTTGCTATAGACATCCACACTCTCACTTGTGTTGCTGCTGTCATTACCATGGTTAGTATCAATGTCCCCACCTCAAGCGCTACTGAACAAACAGTAGAGCCAGATAGTGGATAATCCTTCTCACCACTTGGAAACACATTTCATCATTGATTTTTTAAAAGCAATTGTTTTGCTGACCCATAACTTAAGATTGATAGATGGGTAGATAAATTTTTTTGCAACAATTACATAGATAGATATGACAAACCAGTGCACATGCCTGGTGGTATACTTTAACACTAACGATGTTACAATGTTAAACTACGAAAATAAAAACTAGCACTGACAATGCAACATACTTTGGCACTTACAATGTTACACTACGAAAGTAAAACTAAGAGGGAAAAAAAATGTAATTAGCAAGGTTGCTCCATCTCCTCTGCTACATTCATCTCTCTTACAACTAGCGATTCACCAGTCAGCTCCTTACATTGGTAATAGATTCTCAAGATATATTTTGAATCTTTCATGAATTTTGGGTCTAGTGTTAGTGTTTACCTTTAAGCTAACAAGTTAGATTAGTAAAGGAGACATAAAAAAACAAAACAAGAGGTTGTGAATGCTGGTAGTTTCTAAATAGCTATCTGTGTTTCCTGTACGAAAACTTTTTTGCTTGAGTGCAAAAGTGCCATTGGGACACCCATGAATTTTGGAAAGGTTGGAAAAAGAAAATTGCCTACTCATTCAGACCAAAATTTTGCTTGATTGGCACCAATTTTGGAATGATCATACCATCTGCATGCTGCAAAATAAAACTCTGTCCAAATCATCAATGACATCAAGAACATCAGAAAATCTTTCATAAAGAGGTGCTAAGGAAGGCACCTGGATTAATATAATATACATAACAAATAAAATCCACTGGGCCACCATGGAGATACAGAGCTCGTGATTGTGGTGACCCATCAATATTTATAACATAAACAATATTAGTTGAAGATCCAAGTGTCAACAGTTCAACTTATTCAACAAGTAATCTTTATGACCTATGCATGAATGATGCTGAACACAGAGCTTCTGACAAAACAGCATGCACTAAATAAAGATACTGTTAGGATTTAAGATTCTTTGGTTGGTTTTATCAATACCGTATGGATTTTGGTCTTACATGTTCTTTACTACAAAAAAGTCCATCATCTATCTCAATCATGTCTATCTCAATTCTACCTTGGTAAGTTGCAAATAAATCCGAACTGAAGTACTCTGGAGTTCAAACATTGACCTTGTTCACTAGGGGTAAGATATATCCAAGAAATAAATAGTTCAATTTCACCTCCTGTCAAGCCTTTCAACAAAGCATTTGCTCTTAAAATATTATCACCCATCAAGCCCTGAAATTTTTCACTCTCTAGACATTTTCAGTCAAAATACCAAGAAACGGTATTTTTCGATGAAGATATCCCTCCCCCTGCCCCCAATGGATGTTTAAAAAATGTAGAATGCACAAAATAAATACACCATTGTATTCTTGATCCAGTGCTCATTCCAAATTTAATAGCCAATACTATTACAATTGCATCCCAGCCCACCCCTCTCTAATAGGGCCAGATAGCTCAAATAGGACATACGCTGCATGGTAACTAAACGAATCCATTTAATGGATTTCCAGGATTGTATCTAGCTTAATTTTATCCTTGTCAACCCTTCTCTAGGCTATACATGAGCTTTTTTATAAACTGGCATTATGTACCAATCCCTATAAGAAATAATTGATAAAAAAAGATAAAAAAAAATAAACCAGCACTTGCAGCATTTTAGAACTATAATGTTGAGTTCAGAAAGGGACTTAAACTCTTATGTTGCCTTAGTTTCTTTAAAACATCAAAGAAAGTGTGTCTTTAAAGATATTGTTTATACTTACTGCTTCTTGGATAATTCTTTAAAAAAATCTGTTTTAACTTCAAATAAAGATAGTTGGATTTGTAACCTACTAAAATTCAAGAAACACCTAAGGGTGCAGAGTACACACTCTATGGGTTTTAAAAATTTAGCTTCAACAAATGTACTGCTGCTATGGAGATTTTAGCTGCCCCAAAAACTAGGTAAACTTCATAAAAGTCTTGAGTATTTCTTGGCAATTCCCCAAATAAATTTGCGCAATACCACATAGCATGGAATGCTGATAGAAAGAGCAGTTTTCTTTTTTCCTCCAAGGAAACGAGTCATTAAATAATTACAAACAATGGGAAAAAAGAAATGTCTTTTAAATCTTGAAAAAAATTGAAGCTCCAGGTTGTACTTGCTGTCCTCTCTTGGTAAATTTCTTTTGTGTTACTCATGCTTTATATAATCCAAGAATGAAAAAAAAAAAACAGCCTTTAAAGAATATTAATTAAAGTCTGAACCTAAAGAAAAACTATACCAAAGAAGTAAATTCGAAATGTTGCAAACAAGACAGTGCTTAGCTTACTATGATAGGCTGAGCACTATTAGATGGTGGCTGGGGAAATGGGAGCCCGCTGGTAAAGAAATACCTAAATTATGATGGGATAATTTCCATTTCCCTCTTTATAGAGATTTAGTTCTTATGAGTAGATCTCTAACCTTATAGACAAATAGAAGCAATATTATTAATTACTCAAACTAAGAAATGTTATACTTTGGTGGGAGCAGATAATCCCTATGAATAATACAAAATTTGGAAGACTTCATTTTCTCAAATAGGGGGGGGGGGCTCAAATGCCTCAGAAGTAGATTTGTTTTAATGGTTTTAGTTTGGGGGACCTATCAGCTAAAAGGTTCCAGCAGTTTGAAAACTTATTAGCAACACAATCTATTATTGTTAGTCTCCTTCTCTGTAAGCATTCATATGTAAGGTTAGTATTATTTATTTATTACTATGATACAACAAAAGATTTTAATCAACCAAATAGAAGAGTTCTAATAATAAATATTACTATAGGCCTACTATATCAGATACAAAATTACACTATTATTATTAATGCTTATTATATTGTATAATGTTGCAAATTCTTTCCAAAGTTGCTTAAAACCACTAGTATCCACCATGTCATCTTGGTATGTGTCACATGGCACATGGACACATATTGTCCTCTTGCCTATTCAGTATGTCCTCTCTCGTTTGATTCTGTAGGCATGATTCTGCTACTTCAAGGTGCTCAGTAATCCTGATGATAACTAGATTTCTACTAGTTGAGGAGGTAGTCCCTACCAAGTTTGTTGCATATCAGAAAAAAAAGGTTCAAATTCTTATAATTTTGTAGATTTGGTTTTATTTTGTTGAGGGTTTTTTGTTATAGACTTGGTCAATGTTTTGGAAACTTATTGTTTTGTATTCCTAAAGTTTTTAGTCATGGATTGACATTTTTTTATGACACTACACTATTGTTTTTTTAGTATTCATTGGCTATGAATAAGTTTTACATATTTGATTTAAAGCTTGTGTCACATTTTAAAATTTGCTTTTTAACAATTTTTCAGTAAAACTCTAGATGATTGGCATTTTGCTGTCTTGAAAACCTGTGGGCATGAGTGGCTAAAGTTTCAGGAATAAATCAAGAATAAATTTCAGAATAAACAAGGTGCTGTCCACTTTCAGAAATCACGTACATCAGGTGGCGCATGCCAAGCGTGGTGAAAGTGTGGCTTGAGATAGAACTGTGCAGCACGTGTGTTTCTGCGAAATGTACACCAGATAGCGGGCAGTGGGGGCCCTCTTGAGAATAGATTCACAACAAAAATGATGCTCCTGCATTTGCTATTTTCTGACTTGTAAGATTTTAAAGATATTCAAAGATCTGTTGTTTAAAAAGTAAATTGTGACAAATCCTATTCAAGTCAATGGGATTATGTTTCAAAAACATAATGGTCAATGAAAGCAAATAGGAAAAGGGATAGGAAGAAGAAGTTCCCCTTAAGATTGGTCTAGAAGACCAATTTTATAAGAGAACTCTGAGATAGATCAACCCAAATATAGTAGGGATCAACTTAATTTTTTTTTTTTTTTGATTAAAAAAAATAAACTAGCCCTCTTTCTTAGACAGCTCTTTAAAAATCATTGAAACAAGTGAGAACACTATATATCATTGGTTCCTGGCTGGCCACCAGAAGACCAAGCTAGTGAATTTAATGGGAAAATGGCCCCATTTATCATATAAAAATGTCTTTAATATTTGAATTGGATCAACAGTGTGAGAATTGGCAAAGATTGGTGAATTTTGCTCTCCTGAATTGCCTTAAGATCACTGTTGATGTTTTTCATGACGGACTTAGTCATCTACTAAGATGACATTCTAGCATTGGTTGTCAGTTGGACTAATTTTTTATTTCATTTTTTTTTTCAAATCCAACAGTATAGAATAAAATTTACTTAACAATGTTTATATTTTATGTATTCTATTAAAATTGTCTTTTACAGTGATTGTCATAAAAATTCCACATGGGATGTTTCATTAAATATAAATAGTTATGCAACATCAAAATGTATTTATGTGCTACCCACTTCCTAAAATTTCATAACACCCTTTTTTTCATTACTCCACTTTCAGAAGTTGCGTTACTCTCCTTTTACACTGGAGGATACATATCACGTTCAGCTTCTTCTTTTGCTAGAGCAAGCAAAACTGCAAATTATTACAGAAGCTATGTGTATACAAGGGTGACAGTAGAGGAAGGAAGGGGGCGCTTTAGCCCGTCCTTTCCCTAGAAGCCCAAACATATATAAATTTTGTAAAACTTTTTCTTTTACTTTGGGAGAAGTATACTACTTTTTCAAATATTATCTCCTCTCTTTGAAAAAAAAAATGCTTGGACCCCTCCCCCCATGGACAAAATTCTACAAAAATCCTCTTTTGAATAAAAGTTGGGCTTTTGTATTGGGAATAAAATGCAATTAGATTCATGCTTACATGTAGAGAACTTTCTGGTACACATAGATATCATTTGTCTGTGGTCCTATAATTTTGCTTATTTCCCGAAATTTTTCTATTTAGAGAATTGTTTCCACCCACCAACCCTCCTAAATACATTTGTATCTGCATCGCTCACAAATATTTGTTTTAATTAATTTTTTTTAACTGGAAAACTTTTTTTTTATAGAAATTTACAATCATCAACAAAAAGGAAACCTGCATGCAAGGGGGGGAGCTGTCATTGGTCTTATTAACTAGAATTATGTAACAATGTGTAAACATTTTGATTAAGACGGCAAGTAAAATAAAATAATATGCCAAAGTGCTTATGATTCATATTTATGAATCTTTGATATTTGTATATGACCCTTTTTGTGTGTACCCAGAGGATTTATAAGCATGTATAACTAATAAAATACTTGAATCCTGGCATTAAAAGCCCCCTTAAAAAACTCATTTTTAAAGATCTAGTCTATGTCTACAGATATTTTAGCCCCCTCCCCTTTTTAAATGAATAGTTTCTTTTTTAATTTGTTCAAGCATTTCTTGTGTGTTTCAGACAATGGGACCCAAAAAAGGTAAAAAGCAGATGGATGATTGGCCAGAAAGTGATAAAGAAGATAAAAAAATGCTGAACGAGCCCACTGCTAAAGCCAAAAAGGGCAAGGTTAGGTTTAATCAGGAAAAAGCTGAGGAACAGAATAACTTACAGAGACAGAAGCCAGTTGATAAGTTAATTAATGATTCAGACAGAGATGAAGTCCCTTCTAAAGGTAAAGAGAAGAAAAAGGCAAAACCAATAGGAACTAAAAAGAAAGCAGCCAAAACATATAGTGACAGTGAAGAAGATTCTGAAGAAGAAAATAATAAAGGAAAGAAGAATACAAAAGTCATAGAAAGCAAAAAGAAAGGAAGGAAGGAACTTAGTGATGTAGAAATAGATTCAGAAGAAGAAAGTAGTAAGAAAACAAAAGGAAAGAAAAATGTAAAAGTAGCAGATCAAAAGAAGAAAGGGAATAAAGATGACATAGATGAAGAAATAAACTTAGATAGTGACAAAGAAGAAGTGGTCTCTAAGAAGAAGGGAGGTAGAGCCAATGGGAAAGGAGCCGATCTTGAGACTGAAGTTGCCATATCCAAAGAAAGTGCTCCTAAAAAAAGTAAAACAAAAAAAGGCAAAGGGAAAACTGTAGACACTGGATTTGAGTCAGAAGATGAAGCTGATTTACTTTCTCAACAACTGAAAAAGATGGAATTAGCTGAAATAAAGGAAGATGAATCTGAAGGTAAATAAAATTCTTTTTAATTCATGTACATGCCAAATATTATAGGAAACTCATAACGAAATGAAATAATTTTTCTTTGGCAGCTACTAAAACTAAAAAAACTAAAAAAACAAAAAAAACAAAAAAAAACTAAAAACTAAAAAAGAAAAAACTAAAAAAAAGGAAAAAACTGAAAAATAAGAGAAAAAGAAAACTAAAAAAATATTAATAAATATAAAAAATATAAATATAAATATAATATAAATTAGCAATCAACAAAGCACCGAGACACAAATGACGACCGGGACACAGGGAGTATAAATGACGACCAGGACATAAGTAAAAAAAAAAAACTAAAAAAACAAAAAAAATGGTAAAAACTACAAAAAAAACTAAAAACTAATAAAAAAACTAAAAAATCTAAAAATCTAAATAAACTAAAAAAGAAAAAAAAGAAAAAAGGAAAAAAATAAAGGAGAAAAACAAAACTAAAAAACGAATGTATATACAGACCGGGACACCGGGATACAAATGACGACCGGGACACAGGGAAGATAAATGACGACCGGGACACAGGGACACAACTACAATGGGGACGCCGGGGGGCACAGGGGGATATAAATGACGACCGGGACACCGGGACACAAGGAATATAAATGACGCCCGGGACACTCAAAGAGAAATCACAGACTGGAACACCGGGACACAAATGACGACCGGGACACAGGGAATATAAATGACGACCGGGACACAGGGACATAACTACAAAGGGGACGCCGGGGTGCACAGGGGGATATATAAATGACGATGGCGACTCAGGGAATGGTCGATTAGCAATCACCATCAACAAAGCTCAAGGGCAATCATTAGAATCATGAGGTATAGATCTGAATACGGATTGTTTTCCCATGGACCATTATATGTTGCATGTTCAAGAGTCGGTAAACCTGACAATCTATTTATATGCACAGACAATGGGACAGCAAAGAATGTTGTATATTCGCAAGTTTTACGTAGTTAAAAACATATATATATATATATATATATATATATATATATATATATATATATATATATATATATATATATATATATATATATATATATATATATATATATATATATATATATATATATATATATATATATATATATATATATATATATATATATATATATATATATATATATATATATATATATATATATATATATATATATATATATATATATATATATATATATATATATATATATATATATATATATATATATATATATATATATATATCACAGGTGGGACATAGGGACACAAGTACAATGGCGCGTAACGACTTACGCGCGCGGGGGGGCTTGGGGGGGCGCGCAGCGCCCCCACCAACTAGGTGTTGGGGTGGCGCTTCGCGCCACCCCAACAGCTAGTATATATATATATCTATATATATAAAAATAAGTTGTCTGTGTGTCTGTCTGTCTGTCAGGTGACGTCATGTTTCTGTGTCGACTGACGTCATGAAGTTAGTTGTCGTCATTTTTGCTATGACGGTGACGTCATTAAAGATATTTAAGACATATATGTTCACGTAGAAATCTATTAATGTTTAAGTTTAAAATGACTGATGAACTTACAATGGCAAAAGCCGATGAAGATGCTCAAAGAGTCTATGCCAAAAAACTTGCTGCTGATAGAGAAAGTCAGAAAAGAAAGCGTGCCGAGGAATCATAAGAACAGCAAGGAAACAGGCTTGAGGCTAAAGAACGCAAAACCGCGCAGTTAGATGAAGATCCACCTGGAGAGCGAGAGTCAAAACATATCAAAACTGAAAATGATAGCGATGATGATTGGGTTTGGGATTTTGACTTGGATATGGTCATCAATGCCTACCAGATTTTAGTTAAAAAAGACAAAGGTTCGGTGATATGTTTTTCATAGTGAAGCTGAAAAATAAAGAAGAAAAAGAAAACTGAAAAAAGAAAAAATGTAAAAAACTAAAAAATACTAAAAAGAAAAAACACTCAAAGAGACCGGGACACAAATGACGACCGGGACAGAGGGAATATAAATAACGACCGGGGCACTCAAAGAGAAATTACAGACTGGGATACCGGGACACAAATGACGACCGGGACACAGGGAATATAAATGACGACCAGGACACAGGTATTTAAGAATATCGTTCAAAGACAAATTTTTAATTGTAAGAAGACCGTTGAAAGAGAAATTTCTAATTGTAAAATGACTGAAGAACCTACAATGGCAACACCCGAGGAAGCTGCTCAAAACGAATGTATTCAAGCCGAAGTAGCTGAGTTGGTAAAGCGTTATGTTTCAGGTTCTAGGTCCGAGAGGCTCCAGGTTTGAGCCTTGGCTTTAGCATTAATACAGAAGAAGAAAAAAACTAAAAAAGGTAAAAACTACAAAAAAACTAAAAAGAAAATATATATATATATATATATTTATATATATATCTATCTATATATATAAAAATAAGTTGTCTGTCTGTGGATGGATGGATCAGGTGACGTCACCTGAAAAAACTGGATCAGGTGACGTCAAAACTGAAAAAACTAAAAAAAGGCAAAAACTACAAAAAAAACTAAAAACTAATAAAAAAAACTAAAAAAGCTAAAAAACTAAAAAAACTAAAAAAAGGCAAAAACTACAAAAAAAACTAAAAACTAATAAAAAAGCTAAAAAACTAAAAAAACTAAAAAAAGGCAAAAACTACAAAAAAAAACTAAAAACTAATAAAAAAAATAAAAAAGCTAAAAAACTAAAAAAACTAAAAAAACTTAAAAAAGGTAAAAAACTAAAAAAACTAAAAAAACTTAAAACTAAAAAAAACTAAAAAAAAGGAAAAAACTGAAAAATAAGCTAAAATAAAGGTAAAAACCAATAAAAAACTAAAAAAAAAACTGAAAAAACTAAAAAAAGGCAAAAACTACAAAAAAACTAATAAAAAAAAGTAAAAAAGCTAAAAAACAAAAAAAACTAAAAAAAAACTAAAAAAAGGTAAAAAACTAAAAAAAATAAAAAATAAAAAAAAAACTAAAAAAAAGGAAAAAACTGAAAAATAAGCTAAAATAAAGGTAAAAACCAATAAAAAACTAAAAAGAAAAAAAGGAAAAAACTAAAAAAAATTTTCATCTAAAAAACTAAAAAAGGTAAAAACTAAAAGAACTAAAAAAGAAAAAAATAAATGACGACACTCAAAGAGAAAGCGACCAGGACAAAAGGAATGTTCGATTAGCAATCAACAAAGCACCGGGACACAGGGAGTATAAATGACGACCAGGACATAAGTAAAAAAAAAAAAATAAAAAAACTAAAAAAAAGGTAAAAACTACAAAAAAACTAAAAAGAAAAAAAAACTAAAAACTAATAAAAAAACTAAAAAATCTAAAAATCTAAATAAACTAAAAAAGAAAAAAAAAAAAAATAAAGGAGAAAAACAAAACTTAAAAAAAGGCAAAAACTACAAAAAAAAAACTAAAAACTAATAAAAAAAATAAAAAAGCTAAAAAACTAAAAAAACTAAAAAAAACTAAAAAATGGTAAAAAACTAAAAAAAATAAAAAATAAAAAAAAATAAAAAAAAGGAAAAAACTGAAAAATAAGCTAAATAAAGGTAAAAACCAATAAAAAACTAAAAAGAAAAAAGGAAAAAAACTAAAAAAAATTTCATCTAAGAAACTAAAAAAAAACTAAAAAAGGTAAAAACTAAAAGAACTAAAAAAGAAAAAAATAAATGACGACACTCAAAGAGAAAGCGACCAGGACAAAAGGAATGTTCGATTAGCAATCAACAAAGCACCGGGACACAGGGAGTATAAATGACGACCAGGACATAAGTAAAAAAAAAACTAACAAAACTAAAAAGAAGGTAAAAACTACAAAAAAACTAAAAAGAAAAAAAAACTAAAAACTAATAAAAAAACTAAAAAATCTAAAAATCTAAATAAACTAAAAAAGAAAAAAAAAGGAAAAAAATAAAATATAAATGACGACCGGGACACCGGGACAGGGAATGGTCGATTAGCAATCACCATCAACAAAGCTCAAGGGCAATCATTAGAATCATGAGGTATAGATCTGAATACAGATTGTTTTCCCATGGACCATTATATGTTGCATATTCAAGAGTCGGTAAACCTGACAATCTATTTATATGCAAAGACAATGGGACAGCAAAGAATGTTGTATATTCGCAAGTTTTACGTAGTTAAAACCATATATATATATATATATATATATATATATATATATATATATATATATATATATATATATCTATATTCACAGGTGGGACATAGGGACACAACTACAATGGCGCGTAACTATTATGGCGCGTAACGACTTACGCGCGCGGGGGGGCTTGGGGGGGCGCGAAGCGCCCCACCAACTAGGTGTTGGGGTGGCGCGAAGCGCCACCCCAACAGCTAGTATATATATAAAAATAAGTTGTCTGTCTGTGGATCTGTCAGGTGACGTCATGTTTCTGTGTCGACTGACGTCATGTTTTCGACTGACGAAATTACAGACCGGGACATCGGGACACAAATGACGACCGGGACACCGGCACATAGGGAATATAAATGACGACCGGGACACAAGGAATGTTCGATTAGCAATCACCATCAACAAAGCACCGGGACACAAATGACGACCGGGACACAAGGAGTATAAATGACAACCAGGACATAAGTAAAAAAAAAAATTAAAAACTAAAAAAAGGTAAAAACTACAAAAAAACTAAAAACTAATAAAAAACTAAAAAAGCTAAAAAAAAACTAAAAAAGAAAATAAAATGAAAAAGGAAAAAAAATAAAAAATAAAGGAGAAAAACAAAACTAAAAAAAAAAAAAAACAAAAAAAAAGGTAAAAAACTAAAACCTAAAAAAAGATCAATTCAAAAACGAATGTATATACAGACCGGGACACAAATGACGACCGGGACACCGGGACATGACGACCGGGACACAGGGACACAACTACAACAGGGACGCCGGGGGGCTCAGGGGGATATATAAATGACGATGGCGACACAGGGAATCGTCGATTAGCAATCACCATCAACAAAGCTCAAGGGCAATCATTAGAATCATGAGGTATAGATCTGAATAGCCTACGGATTGTTTTCCCATGGACCATTATATGTTGCATGTTCAAGAGTCGTTAAACCTGACATTCTATTTATATGCACAGACAATGGGACAGCCAAGAATGTTGTATATTCGCAAGTTTTACGTAGTTAAAAACATATATATATATATATATATATATATATATATATATATATATATATATATATATATATATGCATACATATATCTATATTCAAAGGTGGGACATAGGGACACCAACTACAATGGCGCGTAACTAATATGGCACGTAACGACTTACGCGCGCGGGGGGGCTTGGGGGGGGCGCGAAGCGCCCCCACCAACTAGGTGTTGGGGTGGCGCGAAGCGCCACCCCAACAGCTAGTATATATATATAAAATAAGTTGTCTGTCTGTGGATCAGGTGACGTCATGTTTCTGTGTCGACTGACGTCATGAAGTTAGTTGTCGTCATTTTTGCTATGGCGGTGACGTCATTAAATATATTTAAGACATATATGTTCACGTAGAAATCTATTAATGTTTAAGTTTAAAATGACTGATGAACTTACAATGGCAAAAGCCGATGAAGATGCTCAAAGAGTCTATGCCAAAAAACTTGCTGCTGATAGAGAAAGTCAGAAAAGAAAGCGTGCCGAGGAATCAAAAGAACAGCAAGGAAACAGGCTTGAGGCTAAAGAACGCAAAACCGCGCAGTTAGATGAAGATCCACCTGGACAGCGAGAGTCAAAACATATCAAAACTGAAAATGATAGCGATGATGATTGGGTTTGGGATTTTGACTTGGATAAGGTCATCAATGCCTACCAGATTTTAGTTAAAAAAAAACAAAGGTTCGGCGATATGTATTTCATAGTGAAGCTGAAAAATAAAGAAGAAAAAGAAAACTGAAAAAAGAAAAAATGTAAAAAACTAAAAAATACTAAAAAGAAAAAACACTCAAAGAGAAATTACAGACCGGGACACAAATGACGACCGGGACAGAGGGAATATAAATAACGACCGGGACACTCAAAGAGAAATTACAGACTGGGATACCGGGACACAAATGACGACCGGGACACAGGGAATATAAATGACGACCAGAACACAGGTATTTAAGAATATCGTTCAAAGACAAATTTTTAATTGTAAGAAGACCGTTGAAAGAGAAATTTCTAATTGTAAAATGACTGAAGAACCTACAATGGCAACGGTACCACCATCGAAGTAGATAACCAGTGGGTTTACGGCCAACCTACCATCTTCAAAGATACCACGGTAGGAAGACTCTATACCGTTCACCCCAATCAACATGAATGCTTCTTTCTACTTCTGCTTTTGGTGAATGTACCCGGTCCGACATCCTTTGAGTATTTGAGAGCTGTAAACGGTACTATACATGACACTTACCGTAGTG
This sequence comes from Artemia franciscana, assembly GCF_032884065.1. NCBI lineage: Eukaryota > Metazoa > Arthropoda > Branchiopoda > Anostraca > Artemiidae > Artemia > Artemia franciscana. The sequence goes on from NC_088881.1 coordinate 25,906,542, forward strand.
CATGCCAAGCTCTGAATTTATTGGAGAATGACCAACACTGGGATAACTGCATCAATGACGCGTGCGAAACGTCAACCCCAAGTCAAATTCGTGCACTTGCTCTCCATCAGCTCCTACAGAGTTATGGGAAAAATATAAGTCAAAAATGTCCGAAGATATACTCCATCGAAAACAGTTAGAGACGTCAGATATGACTTTTGATTTTACATCAGAAATTTATAACCACACTTTAGTTATTATAGAAGATTTGTGCGTACGTATGGCAAAGAAACCTCTTCAGGATTTGGGAATGCCTTCACCTAACCGTATCGCTGCTGTTTCGACATGTGTAGAATTGGATCGTGAACAAAGTTACAGTACGAGTGATCTATTGTCTTATGTACAAAATAACATTTCCAAGTTAACGTCGGAACAAAAAGACATTTATGATACGATAGACTCAATTTCAGGACGTATACAACTACCTGCTGATTTCGGTAATTTAGTGACGTCCAAAAATGAATTGATTGAAAAAGTATTTCCGAATATTCTAAAAAATTATAAAAATAATAAATGGCTAAGTGAAAGAGCGATTCTCGCACCCAAAAATATAGACGTCCACGAAATCAACAATATTGTTTCGACCAAGATTCGAGACCAGGCAGTCCTTTGCAAGTCAGTCGACACAGTTTTGGAATGAAGCAGGTAATTATCCATCTGAATTTTTAAATTCCATCGATCTTTCAGGGTTTCCACCACACGTGCTACAACTAAAAATAGGCGTACCAATAATACTTTTAAGAAATATCAACCCACCAAAGCTTTGCAATGGCACGCGACTTGCCGTAAAATAAAAAATGGAAAACCTAATAGAGGCCACAATCTTGACAGGGCCTTTTGAGGGTGAGGCTGTTCTTATTCCTCGCATTCCCATGATTCCAACGGATCTGCCTTTTCAATTTAAAAGATTGCAATTCCCAATTCGATTAGCATTTGCAATCACCATTAACAAAGCTCAAGGTCAATCATTAGAAAAATGTGGTACAGATCTTAATACTGATTGTTTTTCCCAAGGACAATTGTACGTTGCATGTTCGAGGGTCGGTAAACCTGACAATCTATTTATATGCAGCGACAATTGGACAGCGAAGAATGTTGTATATTTGCACGTTTTACGCAGTTAATTTGTATTGTATCTATCTATCTATCTATCTATCTATATAAAAACGAGTTGTGTGTATGCATGTTTGTTTGTTTGTAAAAAGAGTGTTTGCATATGACGTCATTATTAGTGCATACGGCTTTATATATGCACAGACAATGGGAAAGCCAAGAATGTTGTATATTCGCAATTTTTACGTAGTTTAACTCCTTCAGACGAAATGAATGCTTGCCTGAAAAATTCTAATTTATGGGCACACGTAAAAATATTAAAATTAACCACAAATATGCCTGTCCGATTGCAAAACGATGACTCTGGTCAAACATTTTCAGATCAATTGCTGGCAATTGGAAACGGAAAGCTCCCAGTAGTGTGAAAGCCAAAATTGTTGTATATTCGCAATTTTTACGTAGTTTGAAACACATATATAAATCTATCTATATTCACAGGTGGGACACAGGGACACAACTACAGTGGCGCGTAACTAATATGGCGCGTAACGACTTACGCGCGCGCGGGGGGGGGGCTTGGGGGGCGCGAAGCGCCCCACCAACTAGGTGTTGGGGTGGCGCGAAGCGCCACCCCAACAGCTAGTACTAAATAATACATCCTGCTAGTTTCCCTTTTCTTATTACTTGGTAGAGGCACTGCCCATGTTTTATATTTGTTCTATCGTTTTTTACCTTCCTTCTTCATGTCCCTTTTAATTTTGTTTATATTTGTTTGGGTTTTATAAAGTTTTACTCATTTTTACCTTTCTGACATGTTATGCTCAGTTTAAGTAATGTCTAATGAATAGATTTTCATTCAGACAAATTTTATCGCAACATTCTTTTACTGGTGTTTTAGTTTTAGTTGCTATTTATGTTTTCTTTTGTCCTGTTGTTATTTATTCACCCCAGAATAGGAATTCAGCCCTTTGGGACTTTTGATAGCAAATTTTTCAAATAAATATCTTATATAATTAAAATAAAATGCAAATACACATTGTTAAAGATGGGAAATTTGTTCTATTATTGGCAACTCTATTTAAAGTGAAAAAAATTGTCTATTTCTCCTTCTACAACTAACGATTTTTTTTTTAGCATATTAAGTGCTTTTTTTGTGAGAAACAAGTTTCTTTTCTTACATTGTTGTTTTCAATAGGAAATCTCGTTTTGCCATGTTCAGTTGCTTTTTTTGTCATTTTGATGTACTAAATAAAAATCTTCAGTAGTTAGCAGTAGTTTTTGCTGCATTTACCTCTCAAATCATCCATTTTTTGATCAGAGCTTAGAGCTTACTAGTCTGGGTCAAAAGTCATTTAACTTGAATTACAAATAGGTCATTGAACATAGAATTTTCATTATATTCTCATCAAAGTCCTTAGGTCATTGATGAGAATTTCTTGATCAGAGCGCAATGCTATAGCATTGCCTTTAGTAAAGGACATAAAGCTACAATGTTTTATTATTTTTTCTCCAGAGGCGCCTCATATGGAAAGGATGGTCGTATAAACTTCGGAAGGGGGCTCATTCGATTGAAGTTCTAGTGCCCCTTCTGAGAATCAAAAATGATTGGGGGGCAACTAGCCTGTCCTCCCACGCCTTTCCCCCAAATGCATCCCAAAATTTTTTAGATAATCATTTTGTTAAAAATAGTTCTAAGATCAGATAACAAAAACTCTGGGGTCAACACAACCCCGCAGGGCCCAGGGGCAGGTGCTGCAAGTTATGTCCTGGGGGTATTTATGGTTCTTATGGAAGTTGTGCTCGTTTAAACTTCAGAAGGGGGCTGCTTTGATTGGAAATTGAAAATTCTAGTTAACTTTTCAATAGTCAAAAGATAGAGGGCAACTTGCCCCTCCCCACGCCTGTTTTTCCACAACCTCATCCAATAAAAATTTTGGGATAGCAATTTTGTTAAAAGTAGTTAAAACATCAGATAGCAAAAACTACTGGGTCAGCACAACCCCTCAGAGCCCTATGGCAAGGGTTTGAAGCTATGCCCCAGGGGCATATAAGGTTTATGTAAGGGCCGGTCGTATAATCTTCATAGGTGGCTCATTTTATTGGAAATTGAAAGTTCTAGTTACCCTTTGAAGAGTCAAAAGTGATTGGTAGGCATCTACCCCCCCCCCCACACACACACACTCTTTTCCCCAAAATATATCTGATCAAAATAATTTGAAATAGTCAAGAATCAGATACCCAAACTTTGAGGTGAACATTCCCCCCCCCCCAGAGCTCTGGGAAAGGGTTGGAACTTGTGCCCCAGGGGCATACAAAGTTTATGTGGAAGAGGTGATCGTATGAACTTTGGAGGGGACTCAAATGTCAATTAGAAATTGAAAGTTCTAGTTCCCTTTTTAAGAGTCAAAATTGATCTGACGGCAACCAGTCCCTCTCCCCAACCAACCCTTTCCCCCCAAATATGTCCTATTGAATTTCTGTAGCCATTTTGTTCAAAACAGACAAACAACCAGGGATAACAGAACTACCAGGGGCATATAAGGTTTTTTCGAGGGGATGGTCGTATAAACTTTGAAGGGCACTCACTCGATTGTAAATTGGAATATATAGTGACCCTTTTAAGTCAAAGTTGATGAGAGGGCAACTAGCCCCCCCTCTCCGTTTCAAGGCCACTTTTTCCCATTTGCATCAGATAAAATTTTGAGATAACCGTTTTGTTCAAAATAGTCAAAAGATCAAATAACAAAAACTCTGAGGTCGACACCCCTCCGCCCAGAGCCTGGGGGCAAGTTATATAAGATATGCCCCAGGGACATATACGGTTTTATGTGATGGGTGGTCGTTTAAACTTCAGAGAGGGCTCATTTGATTGGAAATTGAAAGTTCCAGTTACCTTTTTAAGACTTCTCAAAATTAATTGGAGGGCATCTACCTCCCTCCCCTCCACACATCTTCATTCTTTCCGCCAAATGCACCCAGTCAAAATCTTGAGATAACCAATATATTTGAAATAATTCTATGATCAGGTGACACATACTTCAGGGTCAACATAACCCCCTTATACCCTGGGGGCACGTAAGGTTTTTATGGAAGATACCCCTCCCCCACCCTGTTTTGTTAAAAATAGTGTAAACATCAGATAACAAAAACTCTAGGGTCGACACAACCCCGGGGTTAACATACCCCCTCCCCCCAGAGCCCAGGGGAATGATTGTAACTTATACGCCGGGGCATATAAGTTCTTTTTATGGAAGAGTAAACTTCAGAGGGGACTCAAATGACAAGAAATTGAAAGTTCTAGTTTCCTCTTTGAGAGTCGAAAGTGATCCGATGGCAACTAGCTCCCCTCTTCCGAAAACCCTTTTTTCCCCAAATATGTCCGATCGAATTTTTTAGATATTCATTTTGTCCAAAATAGACCAAGGATGATATAATGAAAGCTGGGTGTTAAACAACACGCCAGAAACACGGGAGGCAAGTGTTGTAAATTATGCTCCAGGGGCATATAAGGTTTTTATGGAAGTAATTGTTGTAAAAATTCGGAGGAGCTCATTCTAGTGTAAATTAAAAGTTGTAGTTCCCTTTTTAAGAGTCAAAGGGGACCGGATGGCACCCTTTTTTCCTTAAATGCATCTGTTCAATTTGAGATAGCCATTATTTTAAATACTCCAACGATCAGATAAAGAAGACTTTGCGGCCTATACCCACCAGAGCCCGAGGAAGGGTTGTAACTTTTGCCCCAGGGGAATGCAAGGTTTTTATGGAAGAGGTAAGATTCGGAGGGGACTCAAATGACAAAGAATTGAAAGTTCTAGTTTCCTTTTTGAGAGTCAAAAGTGATCTGAGGGCAACAAGCCCCCCCCCCACCATTTCTATTTTGGCTGAAATAGACCAAAGATCATATAATAAAAGCTCTGGGGTTTACACAACCCCCCAGAAACCCCGGGGGGTCAAGTGTTGTGAATTATGCCCCGGGGTGCATATAAGGCTTTATGGAAGGAATGGTCATATATATTTCGGAGGGGCTCATCCCTGGAAATTGAAAGTTATAGAATGGCACCTATCCTTCCTACCCCAAATCCTTCCGATAGAATTTTTGAGATAGCTATTTTGTTAAAATAAGTCAAAAGATCAGATAACAAAATCTCCGGGGTCAACACAACTCCCCCGGAGCCTGGGGGAAAGTGTTGTATATTATGCCCTTGGGACATATAAGGTGTTTATTTAAGGGTTTTAAAAAGAGATCAAAGATCAGATAAGCCCAACCCCCATCCCCAATCAAAAACTTATTAACTATGGTTTATTTCAAAATTTAAGGAAACTGGCCCCTGCCCCTCCCTGCATCCCCCCAAAAGATAATGTGTCAGCGTTATTTTATTCCAAAATTATGAGAACTCTCCCCCGGCCCTCCATGGACTGACCCACTCAAAAAAAAATTATTAACGATGTTTCATTCCAAAAATCCTGGGAATTCAGTTTAATTTTATTAGCTCTTTCCAAAACTGTTCAAGACATCTATATTCTTCACTACAAACAAGAGTTTGGCTACTGTCTGTTTCCTTAATGGTAAAAGTCAAGGCCTACTGCGTTTTTGGCGCTTTACTAGAACGAATTATGTATTACATATATTTTCTTTTGTACTTATTACAACGTTGAAAATTGCAATGAAACCAGGCCAGGATTTACCAATAGGCCCACTAGGCCTTGCGGCTTTCACTATCCCCGCATGTTTTGGGGATTTCCTCGAAAATCTTGCAAAAACGGAGCGGCAAAACGCTTGGGCCCAAAATCGTCAAAGATTTAAATCTGGTCCTGAGTGAAAGCGAATCTTGAGCCGGTGAGCTTTCAGCAAACAAAATCGTTATATATCAAATATTCAGTTCGATTTTATTAGTTTTTTCCAAGACTGTTAATTTATTTTGGAATAACAATTTATTTTGAAATAGGGAATTTTGAAAAGCTTGAAACTTTGGCAATCAAAAACGAACAGAAATTAATTTTAAAAAACTTCCAGAAAGGTAGTTTTTAAAGAAATGTAAAGGCCATATTAAACTTAAGACCATAAGAAATAGAAAGCAATAATAACTCAAATTCAGAACGACCAGGAATTATTATTAAAGAATAAATGAAAACCAAAACGGACAGAAATTAAATAAACAATCATAGCAAAAAAAATATACATCAGGTAGTAATATAAATGAATAAATAAATATTAAAACGAGTAAAGCTTAAATTGAATATGCATTTCAAGCTTGAAACGAACAAAAATCAATGCAAACAAGAGTTCGGGTTTAGCTAAAACAAGAGTAGGTTTTAGACTTTTAAAGTGAAAGAAGGAGGCAAAACCCAAGCTTGCTGAAATTGCTGACTAACATAAAAGGGGTACATATCGTATACAGAACATTAAAAGACAGTATTTCTTTGATGAAGAAACAGCTATCATGTCATTATTTGCCATAACTTGTAAAATTAATCAAGATCATAAAATCATAAATCAAATCGTCACAAATGACTGACGTTGCAATTGTTGAGGATCTTAAGAAAATGGAGACACCCGTCCAAAATAGGACCAATTTCATCTTAAGAATAAATATTTATGAAATCTAAGACTTACCTGTCTGAGACGCTAAATGATATTGGTGGCAAAACTGTCATCAAATCCGATGAACGTATTTGTCAGATTTACTTGTCTCTTTAGCTACGTAAGTATGTCTAAATGTATACCTGCTTATAAGGAGGAGGGATAGTGATCAAAATTATTCCAAAGACCCTCCGCCCCCCTAAACCTACTATCCCCAGAAAAATTTATAAGTTATAACCTTAAAATTCTGTTGTTTTTTTTTGTATCTTGATCTCTCAGGTAAGACCTGTGTCTACTTATGCCAAGAAAAAACAGCCTTTTAGATTTTAGTACATGAGGGCAAGGGCTCGGTTCTCAGCCTAATTTTTTTTCAACTCTGCCATATATTCGGAGACGAGAAATGTAGCTGGGAGTCTTTTGTTTCATATTCAGATGACCTTCTGCTTTTGAACTCATGTTTATTAGATTTAAAAGAGATATTCTCTCAAACCGTTGAGCTATACAATAGTATCGGCCTAAAGGTAAACCCTACAAAAACGGGTTTTCTTGTATGCTCTTGTATGCGAATACACGATCCTTGTATTCGCACACCATCGGGAGAAATTATACGTCAAATTGACTTGTTGAGATACCTAGGAGTTGAATACGACAGCGATTCAAGGATGATGCGCAGGCTTATCTGGCAAAATGTTTACAAAAATTTGTGCTCTGGGTATGGAAAACTAGTCTTACTGAAGAATGATGTATATCGCCGTGTTCGAGTCGCCTATTTAATGCGCTTGTAGCGCCTCATTCTTTGTATGATGAGCATTGGGAAATGTTCACTATCACCAAAAGACGGGAAACGTGCACTAGCGATCAAATGTTGGCTATGTTCCTGCATAGTTTGCCGCCTTGGCATTCACATTCTGATCTTAGCATAAGATATTCTGCCATAGATCCTAGTACTAAGTGTATCCAAATCGAACGACATGCATGTAAATGAGCTGGAGGTCTTTTGTACAAGTCTCCGCTAACTCGTTTGTCATTGATGTAGTTCGTCCCATGAAGTGATATTTGTATTTATTTGAAGTGTCCTTTGTTTGTTTGTTTATTAGTGTTTTTTTTTTCTTTATTAGTGTTTTTCCCTTATTATAGTTTTTTAATCTCTATTAGTGTTTTTTTCTTTATTTTCTTTCATTACTCCACCTGTGATTTTGTATCTTTAAAGTGGGTATTAAAACACAATCATTCGTTAATTTTTCAGCAGCCGTAAGTAAGAAAAAGAAACCAAAGAAAAAAGAGAAAAAGGAAGAAAAGGTTTCGGATCATGAAGATGAAGGAGACGTAAAAGGGATTGAACCCCCTAAGCTGCCTGAAAAGCCTGCTGGGAAGAAGTCGAAAAAGAAGCTGAAAAAAGAATCATCTGATGATGACGATGATGTGTATGATCCAATCGAGGCTTTAGAAGAATTTGGTGCTCCTAACGAAAAGGAAGAGGAAATGAAAGAAGATATAAAGGTTGCTGTTGAGAAAGGTATGGTTCTGTGACAAATTGCTTTCTTGTCAAAGAATCTAGGTTGTGCTCTAGCTAAATGTCTAACATATATACCTAAAAAAGCAAAATTTCATTTTCGTAGTCTTTTTTTTCTCTGGGAGCAATTAAAAATATAATCCGACAAAATATAACCCAGTGCGTTCTTAGGGGAAGGGGCGTCGATGACCATGATAGAAGTCACAAAGTATTTGGAGCGTATTAAAAATAAAACTATTTTGTATAATGTTTAAGTCTGTATTATGTAATATAACATATTGTAGCGTATGTAATGGAGCCTATATAAGCCTGTATTTTGTAAAACTAAATCTATTTTGTATAGTGTAACCTTTGAAATGCTTTTCATTTTTGACAGAAGCTTTTTTGGAAGAGATTTTAAACAAAATATACTAGTTTTGCCTGTAGAAACAAAATATTTGTTACCTTATAAGCTATAGAATTTGAACCATCCTTCACGCTTCCATGAAAGGGCTACAGAACCCGTTTTAGTTTCCATTAAAATATTTTCAATCAAATGTTTATTTTTAGATGATATTGCAGCATAACTTGTTATGATTTGTGGCCTCTGAAATCCCTTATACATAATTTCTATAGCGTGTAGCTTCAAGGACAGCCTTTGTGTTTTAAATTGAAAGAGCTTGTTATTTTCATAATTTGAGACACTGTCAGCTAATGGCCCGGATGAAGGACCAATCCCTGGTTACAAAGGGGCCAAAATTTTTATTTGCTACCATTAAGTTTGTTTGTGTTGAAGATGTAGTTTTGGTATTAGTTTATGCATCATAGCAGCAAAAGATCTGACGATAACCGATTTAATATTGGAATAAAACTATTTTTTCCAGCTAGAAAAAATAAGAAGTGAATAATAAACAAAGATATTAAAATAGTTTAGTCAAAAATGAAAATGATTCTAGTTTTCATAGTTATAAGAGTAACTGAGTCACTGAGCAATTAAAGGAAATTTAGCACATGCGCCACAATCTAAGATATAGAAATTTTTTATTCTTTGGAAATAATTAAATAATAAAGTTTAACATATATTGCATATTGCTATCTGGCCGTTTAAATTTACTTAGGTGAAAATTGTACTGCCAAATATCTTTTTAAAATAAGTTTCGTTTTAAATTAAATAGAAAAAAATACAAGCAAACGAAATTAACTAATAAGCACATTGATTTTTTTTTTCTTTTTGTCATTGACAATCAACACACAGGGATTACAAATAATCCCATTGTGTTGTTGAAAAAAAAACTGGTGTATACTAAAATATTTTGTATTTAAAATATTTGTCCTAAATGAAAATCTTGAGTAGTTAGTAGTAGTAGTTTTTGTGTTTACCTCTTTAATCTTCCATTGTTTTGATCAGCGTTTCCTTTTTTTTACATCATCAAAGTGCTAAGATTTTAGAGCTTACTAACGTTGGTCAAAAGTCTTTAAATTCATTTTTTTAGCCAACAGGCCATTGAACATAGAACTTCCTTTGTATTCTCATCAAAGTCCTTAGATCTGTGATCAGAATACTTTGATCCTTTGAAAGAACTACCTGAGAAGTAATATCAGAATCCTCATTTTAATTTTAATTTTTCTGTAAGCAGATAGATTTAAAAATACTGGCCTATTATCTATTGTATCAGATTGCCGACGCTTCTTGACTACTAAGGTCCCTGCGTCGGCCCTGCAGTGCATTACTGCAGCATGATTCGATCTCAGGGTTCCGTATTACCAAGCTAAACCAGATTTGTAAACCGTTACCGTACACTGGTTTGAACTCATATCCTAGTGTCTCTAATTCTTATTAGCCCTTCTTTCAGCCTACTCACCATTATCAAGGTCTATAGAACTTACATTGCTGACTAACGTGACATGGGTACATCTCATACAGAACATTAAAAGGCAGTCTTTCTTTGACGAATAAACAGCTGTCTTGTATTATTTGCCATAACCTCTAAAATGTATCCATATAATGTTGCAATTGTTGACGATGTTAAGGAAATGGAGAGACTTCAAAATTGCACCAATTTTGTCTTAAAAATAAGTATTTATGAAATCTAAGATTTACCTGTTTGAGACACTACATGATATTGGTGGCAAAACTGTCATCAAGTCTCTAATGAATATATTTTTCGGATTTACTCGTCTCTTTGGTTACATCTGTTTGTCTAAATGTCACCTGCTTATAAGGAGAGGGGATAGTAATCAAAATTAATCTAAAGACTCCCTGTGCCCCCTAAACCTACTATCCTCGGAAAAATTAAAAAGTTATAACATTAAAATGTTTTTTTTTTTTTTGTCTTGATCAATCAGGTAAAATCTGTGTCTACTTATCCCAAGAAAAACAGCCTATTAGATTTTATGTACATATTTCAGCAGCCATAACTAAGAAACAGAAACCAAAGAAGAAAGAGAAAAAGGAAGAAAAGGTTTTTGATCATGAAGATGAAGAAGGAGGCATAAAAATGAGTGAACCCCCTAAGCTACCTATAAAGCCTGTTGGGAAGAAGTCGAAAAAGAAGATGAAAAAAGAATCATCTGATGATGATGATGATGTGTATGATCCAATTGAGGCTTTAGAAGAATTTGGTGCTCCAAATGAAAGGGAAGAAGAAATCAGAGAAGAGCTAACGATGGCTGCCGAGAAAGGTATGGTTCTGTGACAAAGTGCTGTCTTGTCAAAGAATCTAGGTTGTTCTCTAGCTAAACGTCTAACATATCTCAGAAGCAACAAAATTTTATTTTCATAGTCTTCTTTTTGCCTCTGGGGGCGATTAAAAATATAGTCTGACAAAATATACCCAGTGCGCTCTTAGGAAAAGGGGCGTCAATGACCACGATAGAAGTCACAAGTATTTGAAAGGCAGTAAAAATAAACATATTTTGTATAATACTTAAGCCTTTATTATGTAATATTATGTATAGCGTATACAACAGAGCTTATATAAGCCTGTATTTTGTAAAACTAATCCTGTTTTGTTTAGTGTAACGTTTGAAATGCTTTTCATTTTTGACAGGAGCATTTTGGAAGAGATTCTAAACAAAATATACTAGTTCTGCTTGTAGGAACAAAATATTTGATACCTTCTAAGCTATGGAATTTGAACCGTCCTTCATGCTTCCATGAAAGGGCTGCAGAACCCCTTTTAGTTTCCATTAAAATAGTTTCAATAAAATGTGTATTAGATGGTGTTATAGCATAACTTGTTATGATTTGTGGCTTCGGAAACCCCTTATACATAATTTATATATCATACAGCTTCAAGGACACCCTTTGTAATTTAAATTGAAAGAGCTTGTTATTTTCATAATTTGAGACACTGTCAGCTAATGGCCCCGATGAAGGACCAATCCCTGGTTACAAAGGGGCCAAAATTTTTATATGCTACCATTAAGTTTGTTTGTGTTGGGAACGTAGTTTTGGTATTAGGTTTATGCATCATAGCAGCAAAGGTCTGACGATAACCGATTTAATATTTAAATAAAGCTTTTTTTTTTCACTTAGGAAGAAAAAATAAAAGAAGTGAATAATGAATAAAGAAATAAAATAATTTAGGTAAAAAAGTAAAAATCGTAGTAAGTTTCATATTTATTTATAAGATCAGTTGTGTCTTCACTAAAATACTGAGCAATTAAAAAGAGAGAAAAAATAAACGAATTAATAGAAAAAAAGTAACAGTTGTATACTACTTGTAAAAATAATGGGTGGAATAACGTAATACGGAATAACGTAATGAAAAAGCGCCTGATTCAGACAAATAATGCTGCGTTGCACCTACGCAAAAAAATGTGGGATTATGTTCCTTCTAATTGCGTAAAAATCTGAATTGATGCCAACTTTCCTATACCTGTCATTTTTTTTCTTTTTGTCTTAAAGGATTAGTTAATTTTTTATCTTCTTTTGGATGTACATAGAAATTTGTCTTGAAAGGTCGATTTTAAGAGAAAATCGCATAAAGTAAATAAATTAATTTGAAGCATGAAATGGTTGAAAAAATAGCAAAAACCTTAAGATTCGGAATGATGACCGGGAGGGGCGCTGTGGGATTCGTAAAGGTAAAAAAAAAAGGTAAAGGATACGGCATTAGACTTTACAGTCCGTACCGGCGGTGCTGATCTCCGTTTCTTGGCCCTTCAGCCAGGAAGTGCAATGGGGGGGTGGGGGCCAGCCCCTCAGGTTGCAATGGGGGGTTGTGTGATTCGTATGGGCACTCTCTTCATTATTAGTGAGTTTTTGTAATGTTACCTCATTTCAGGCAAGAAAGATGGGGACAACTATCACATTACAGTAAGAAAAAAGAAGAATGATAATGGAGAAGAAAAGAAAGATTTACCTAAAAAGATTGTTAATGGAGAAGATCTAGAGGTACGTATTTGTTAAACATGGGCAAACAAGAGAGAAAAATTATATTTATCACATAATTTTGATGCTATTATTGATAGCCTCATTTACTTCTTGCCTTTCGGATTACGGCAGCCAATTTTATGCCCCTGGAATCATTAGTATTCATCTAGGGAAAAAAGTAAATGATTTTTTAGACCACGCTGATTTCCCATTTACGAAAAATAAAGCGAGAAAAACAGGTTTAATTTAAACAGAGCGGTAACAAAGGTTAAAAAACTAACAACAAATTAATTACTAATAAAAAAATTCCGTAATTTTTCGAAATTACGGTAAAGTTTTTTGAATTTTTTTTTATTAATTAATGCTTTGTTAGTTTTTGTTCTTTGTCACTGTTTTGTTCAAATTAAACCCATTCTTTTCGCTTAATTTTTTTAATTTGCTTTTTCGTTGAGGGAAAAAGAGGGAAAATTTTGATTATCACAGATTTTTGAGGCTGTCATTGATAGCCTCATTTGACGCCGATATTTGAATATGTTGCCGCCAAAAATATGACATCGATGCATTTGTCAAAAAAACGTTGCATAACCTGGTTTCGTTTTGTTCCCTAGGGGTAGATAGTCCTTTCATTAGTTAGGTGTTAAACTCTTTCGGTGCCACGGATGAAGCGAGGATAAATAATGATTATAGGTTACTGCACCGTACAAGAAAGACAAAGCAGTATGGTACTCAACCGTCTGTCAGTTTATAGCGCCACTGAGATCGGGAATGTTCATGTCCTGGAACAATTTATAGTAAGACGGTATTTAGAGGAGAATTTTCTGTAGAAAAGATTCGAAATATGTACCTGACCACGCATAAATTCTTAAAAAAAAAAAGCATCAGATACTAAAGTTAACGTTGCAAATGTAAAAGTGAAGAAGTAATAAGAAATAGAAGTAAAAAATAATAATAGAAATAAGAAGTAATAATAATAATATTACTTCGCGAAGAAGCAACATAACCACCTCTAGCCAGAGCAACAGCGCAAAGCATTGTCAGTTTCTGAGCTATATTTTCATTGCGGGTTGTCGCTTTTCAAGGAAGATGGCCCTGAGACAGGTTGGATTGAACAACGGCCTTCTGGCATGGTTGGATTCACAAGGGTCATTGAAAAAAAGCTGGTATAGCGTAAAAATTTCCGACATTTAGTAGAATTTTTGAAGCTCATTGTAATGAAAGGAAAAATTAAATGTTTATCTTGGATTTAATGTATTATACAGATTTCTCAGCATTCAATTTGGACAAAATGACAAAATATTTCTTATATAGTGAGCTCTTTAGGTAGTACGGAATTACCATTAGTGCCTTTGAGCATCCCTTATCCGTTTAAAACTATCTTGCCCGGATGTAATCTGCAAAAGATAACAACAAATACTTAGCCAGCAACTTGTTAACTGAAATGCTATGGACAAGAAGGTGAATAATAATATTAATCTCGTGTACTAAGCTGTAAACAACTTATTCACTAATCCCTGGAGGTGTGCCACATTTTCTATCACATTTTCTATTCGTCTAACTTATCTTGTATTTTCGGGGTTAGCAGGTTTAACTTATCTGACAACTAATCCAGACCGTTTCAAGTAGTTGACCTCCTAATTTCTGGCGTTGTTTATCTTGTGCAACACTTAAGGTAAATAATCAGGCTTAACTGATAAGTACCCACGGTATACCCGAACGCACTCTGTGTACTTCCTAAAGTGATATTATTAAAATGCCAAGAAAAATAAGGGACAAATGATTTTGTGATATCTCTCGCTACTAGAGGCTGGGTATGTAATTAATTATGGATGATTCGTTTCAATTTTTGGAGTCTCTCTGTCTTTCGATCTAGGTTCGACGTGTATTGAGTACAATTACTAAAATTAATGATGAGTAATTTGTCAACTTAAATTAAGAGCTTGTGTCACAGAATTTAGCTTTATGAGATGATAAAATAGAATTAGGGTAATTTATTTAATTACTTTAGTTATATCGGTAAACATAAAATACGTGATTTTTTATTTTACCTAGGAGGTGGAGATGTAAGGGAGTACAAGCATACTCTGCTTTCTTCTGATTTTTGTTCAAAAATCAGAAGAAAAAAACAACGAAGAAGAAGAAGAAAAACATCGTATATTATAGTTAGCAATGTGTATTTTGTAGGAGCCTGAAATGATGGAAGTAGATGTTCCTTCTGAAGACAAAAAGGCTGCAGAACCGGTCAAATCTGCCAAGGGAAAATCAAGTAAAAATGCTAAAAGAGCTGCTGCAAAGTCTAAAAGTGAGTGTGGATAGTCTATTCTCTCTTTTTTCTCTCTTTCTTCTCTCACTATTCTCTCTCTTTCTTTCTTTCTCCCTATTTCTCTCTCCCTAACTGTGCTTAAAAATTTGATTTAGAATAATTTCACATTATTATATTCTGGTCTGTTGGTGCATCCTAAGAGGAATATTAACCGTTGAAAAAATTAGGTTTAGCAGCTCCGATGTATGAATTTTTCAAATGCCAGTTTGGGCAAGTCCATACAAATAAATAAAAAGTTGACGAAAGCAAGATTTGTCTTAAAATCCATTTTGAAAAAAAGATAATAATTTTAATGCACCATTCCTCTGATGAAAAAAAATTCCAAAATTATGTTCTTGAGAATAGAAAATTTCCTTAAACGGATTTATGAAGGAACTTTAAACACAACTGTAATATTCAGTAAAAAAAAGTTTTATTGTATTCTCATTTTAGAAAATACCTGTATAATTGTGTAATGTGAAGAATTGATTAAGCAGAGGCTTCAATTAGCGGAGGAGTTGACCAACAATATATTTTTAGACATTCCGGATTTTGAAAAAAAAACTTTTTGGTGGATTTCTTCATTGAAAAATTCCTTATCTAATATTTTCATCAACAAAAGTTGAAAAAAAGACCCTCTGTGGATTTTTTTAAAATCCATTCCATTCTGACTTTTTTGTGGAAAAGGGCTTGTCCTTAAAGAAACCGGATCAAAAATTTCAAATCTTGAAGTGAAAGCATTTGAACAGACCTGCAAGAAAGAGTAAGAGAAAAGTTTCAATGAATGTTTAAACTAGTTTATGGGCTATAGTTTAATAGCTTAATAGCTACTGAGTTTAATAGCTACTTAGTTTCAATGGGCCTTTAAAATAGTTGTGAAAATAGCTTTTTGATGGGAGTGAAGACCGAAATTGGAACTTTGGATGAAAAAATTAGAACTTGACAATTTTGTCCACTTCATTCTGGGGACGGCACCCAAAAGCGGAATTTTACGATGCCTTGTGACATTTAAATGTGGTTCTATTCCTGTGATTTACAAAAAGCACCTGATTATTAATATTAATTTCTCATATAGTCCTTTGTTCGTCTCCTACGGCCATTTTTTTTTGTGTGTGATGACCCAGAGTCTTCAATGCTTCCCATGCAAAAAAGTGATTTTCCTTGATTTTAAGGCGGGATACACCAAACCTCCAGTTTGGAGTTTTAGAAAATGACAGTTTTGCTTTGGGGACTGAGAATAAGAGCTATTGTTGCAAAATTTGTGCCAATTGGGAAACTTTTCTCACGACAGTTTTGCGGAAAATGATTGTCCTTGGTTTTCAAGATTGGGAGCTGTAAGCCTTCAGTTCGGGGTTTTTACCCATGAGAAATTGATTGGCTATCTTATAGTTTACATTCTTCGGTTTTTGACTTTATGTTGGCCAGAATGAATATTTAGTGCACACAGAAAACGGCATTTTATTGTGATGCAGACTAGTCGGTAAAACTAACTTGGGTTGATCGGTACCTGGTTCGGGCCTCTATGAAGCTGAAGTCAGGGTAGCAACTTACAAATTTTGGTACAAAAGAGATTTAAAAGCCTCTAAAATCGCGTTTACTGATTGCTAATTTCGATTCTTATAAAAGTGATGTGGGTGTCATGATAGTACATCCACTTGGTATAGATGGCATCATTCTTGCAAAAACCGTTTATCTTAGGGAAGAATAGGTCGATAATATAGATCGAAGAAAATGGGAACAAATGTTTGTTTATGTAATAGCTCTACTTCTCCCCCCACGAGCCAGAAACTTAATAAGTTCTCAAAATTAAAATCTAATTCAATAGATTTCATAGGGCACCAGAATTAACAAGCTGCTATCCTGACTTCATATTCCTCTTTGTGCCGAATTTAGCAAACTGTCCAGATTTAGATCGCAAAGAGTACCGGCTTGATTTTAATGAGAGCCCAAATTGTTTTGTCAATTAAAAAGGGAAAATAAATATCTTCACTCCCGTCCAAATGAACCCTCACTCGACCGCTAAATAAATAAGGTCATGGTTAAAAAGGGCTTTTTAGTACTACCCATCCAAAAATGTGACTTATCTTCTTGTTTAAGGTGGGGAGGGGCTTTAAACCTCTATTTCAGGGTTTATTAATATTGTTAAAGTTGGGATGGACCCATTATCCCTGGATAAAAGCTTAGCCTCTCAAGGCCCATTGTCTTCACACCCCAAAAACTATACTCCATTTGTGGGTTGAGGGACCAGTGATGAATTTTGCCTCCTCGCCCTTACCATATATCTTGCTAACTGTCAGACCTCTCCTTCCTCCAATATGTCCTCCAGCTTGGCAATAGCATTAGTAAATATCTCAAGCTGGTGTCTAATCCCAGCTGGACATCAGATCCCTTCATGTTTCCACAGTGGCTATTTCGCACTTTTGGCATAATGTGGATTCAGCCCTCCCTATTCGGGAAAGATTTCCTCAAAATTTTCAATTTATTGTGGTTTCTGTAGAAAGTTTTTAGTCAAGGTGGGGTTAAATTTTGAGACTAATTCTCTATTTTCTTGCAACCCATCCTCCTATGCCAATTTTATTCCCTTCTCCCATTACCCCAACTCCTCGCCTCCGCCTTCCAGCAGCCCTGAGAAATGGGAACGAAACATTTTGGACCTCACTATCTTAACGATGTCCCGGCCATGGTTGCTTCATCTGCCATTTCATTACTCACTATTCCAGAGTGTCCTGGAACCCACATCAGGGTAATTTAGTTCCCATTGGATCAGCTGAAACTATTCAAGGCTGTATAATATTCAGATTCTCTCTTCTTCGGCTCTTTACATTCTGAAGAGCCTTTAGGCATGCTTGATTCTCAATTAAGATAAATAGATATATACATACATGTATTTAGGGTTTGGCAATGACGATTTCAATGGTGCACTTTTTATTACTATTTTACTTTATATGTTGAGACTGTTAGGCTCTTTTTTTGGTTCTAAACACGATTTTTTCACAATAATAAACGAAGAATAGAAACCTAGACGAAGAATAAATAGTTTATGGTTATCATAGGTCTATAGTAGTTTAATAGGTACTTAGTTTCAATGGATATTTAAATTTAAATGAACCAATATTAAACAAAATAGGACCTTTATTGAATATGATAAAGGTACAGTTTTGAAGTAAATGTCAGTTGAGAAATGTTTAATAGTACCCAGTTTCTTTAAAAATTAGCCTTTTAGTTTTTGGTTCTTATGTACCGTTGTTCTCACACTAAATTGTAGCTACTACTGCAACTATTTTTTATGTCTTTCAAAGACCTTCTATGCATATAAGTGATGTTCATAAAATTGTACATTTATGTAAACAGAACTTCTGAGGTTTGATCTGATTTGACTGAAATCAGCTGAGGATTGACTTCTGAGGTTCCGAGGCCGATCTGATCTAGTCCGTAAAACAAACGACAAAGGCAAATCGAAAGGTGATTCATTTCTTGTTTTGTTTTTATTCCCACCTTTTTCTTATTAGGATAGCTACCAAAAGGGTCTGCCAAGAAAGGTGGGAAAGTAGAACTAGGCTGATAGTTTTATACTTCTGTATGGTTATAATGGGTATAACAGTTTCGGTCTAAAGATATTGAAATCTTTTTCCTCACCCTATTTACTTGGCATTGGCCTTGAAATTCATTAAAAAAATGTCATCAAGAGCACCTGACGATTACCTTGTTTGCTCAAACCTGATCGTGCATATGTGAGGAAGGGGCTATATTCTTGTAATCCACATCCCTAGTAATGACCTATTGAGTCTAAAAGAATTTATTTGGCAGGGTTTAGCTGCTAAGACTATAGTTGCAGGTTTTAAAATCTCGAGACCGATCCAATATGTATCGTCACATTCGCTGCTCCACAATTGTGATCCTATAGCTTTCAGCTTCTGCGCAACGAAGGTTCATTGGTACCCGAGGACTTGCAACCGAAAGCAGGGGGTTTAGTTTCAATTACTTAAATTGGAGTCTATGCTTCGAAATTTTCTCTTCTGGTATACACACTAATTTCGGGATTTAATTTTGAATAGTTGTTGCAATTAATTAAGTTTTAATCATTTAACTTCTAAAGTGTACGCTTCAAATGCTAATTTTTTTAAACTTATAGAAACTTTAAGACCAAACTTGGAGAAACTTGAGGACAAACTTTCAAGTTTTCAACTTCTTCAAAAAGTTCAAAAAGTTTTCAACTTTTTTCTTCAAGAAGAAAATGGCACTGCAATTAGTTGGATTTTTTTTTACTTTCTCATTATAAAAGTTTATATTCTTAATACTGAAACTCCAATATTTTTGGTCAATATTCATTATTTCCCTTCTTAGGCTGTTACAATTTTGGGGTATTTATAAATAAATAAATCATTATTTGTTTCAGAATAGATGCAGAAAAAGGCTCATTGCTATCTTTAGTTAAATGTGGTTCAACTTGATTTTTTGCTTTTAATAGAATTTTTCCCTTTTAGATTTGTTCTTTTTTTCTTCTTCTTGCGTTAAGGCTTTAAGGCCAACTGTATTTAAAAAAAAAAAAAAACGCATCGTATAAACCCTTTGGTATTTTTGTTATATAACGTGACTATTTATGAATAAATGCAGATGCTGTCGCAGATGTCCAATATAACTTTTTTTGCAGCTTCTAAGAAAGAGAAGCAAGTAGAAGAGGCACCAGTTGCTGAAGATTTTGACGAGGAAGAGTTTGACTCAGATGGCTCTGATGTTCAGGAAACTGAACCTAAAAAACTTGACGCCGAACTACCTAAACTCTCGCACAAGGATAAAAAGAAATTAAAAAAACAACAAGAATACGATCAAATGATGAGTTTAGCTTCTAAAAAGGGAGGTGCTGGCTCTAGTGCACTTAACGAAACTTTTTCACTGTCTCAAGCACAACAATCTGCTAAAAAGCAAGGTGCATTTGAGAGTGCTGTTGACATTAAGGTTGAGAACTTCTCCATTGCTGCGCGTGGTAATGAACTGTTTGTAAATGCTACATTGTCGGTTGCACAAGGGAGAAGGTATGGTCTTGTTGGCCCAAACGGAGCTGGTAAGACCACATTGCTTCGACATATTGCTGAGCGAAAACTTCAAATCCCTCCTCATATTGATGTACTGCTCTGTGAACAGGAAGTAGTAGCAGATGAAAAAACACCTGTTGAGGTCATCCTAAATGCAGACACTAAACGCTGTGAACTAATGGCTGAGAAAGAAAAACTTGAGAAGGATCAAGAAAAACGTGGGAAAAATGTTCTGAAAATTGCAGAAAGACTTAAAGAAGTATATAGTGAATTAAGAGCGATTGGAGCTGACTCTGCAGAGCCCAAAGCTCGTCGTCTTCTTGCTGGTCTTGGATTTGATCCAGACATGCAAAATAGAGCCTCAAAAGACTTCTCTGGTGGCTGGCGGATGAGAATTTCCCTTGCACGAGCTTTATACTTAGAGCCCACCCTTCTCATGCTTGATGAACCCACCAACCACTTAGATCTGAACGCAGTTATTTGGCTTGATAACTATCTTCAGGGCTGGAAAAAAACTTTGTTGATTGTTTCTCACGATCAATCCTTCTTAGACAACGTCTGCACAGATATCATTCATTTAGATCAAAAGAAATTGCATTACTATAAAGGGAATTATTCAATGTTTAAGAAAATGGCTGTGCAAAAAAGGAAAGAGATAGAAAAAGAATATGAGAAACAAGAAAAGAAATTAAAAGAAATGAAAGCCCAGGGAAAGTCGAAGAAGCAAGCAGAATCCAAACAGAAAGAAGCACTTACGAGGAAGCAAGAAAAGAATAAGTCGAAACTTCAGACTAATGATGATGATACTAAGGCTCCTGAACTGCTTCAAAGACCTAGGGAGTACATCGTCAAATTTAGTTTCCCAGCTACATCCCAGCTATCACCCCCCATTCTTGGTAAGTTCCACTTTTTCTGACCTCTAGGGCTGTTAACCACTTTGTTGCTAGAATTACCGCTTTCATCTTATTGACACTTTTTGACTTGATTGTTTGAGAAATGGTAATAACAACTGTAACTTTATTCAGTTCGTAGTTAAATCCTCAATTCTTTTAAGGGGAGGGGTTTCATACTTGAAGAAAAGTTTTTGATTGAAACGACTTGTTTTTATTATTTTTTTTTTTTTTTTAACAAAGCTATACAAGCTTTGTATAGTTTTTAACAATACAAGTTAACTCATTATTTGCAGTCATTCAGTCCATCTTTCAGGACAACTTGAATGATCTTATTCAACTTCAGCGCCGCCAAGTGTAGTGATTCCTAGTGTTTCTTTTACCTCACGATGATTGACGGTTTAGCTACATAACTTTCATATTTAAATCATGTGACCTATTTCTATATAAATTGATATCATCTATATTTTTATGTCATAAATAGATAGAGATATATATTTCATATATCGTATAAAGATATATATTTCTATATCAATTTCAATATCAATTCTGTATATTTGACCTAATTCTATATTAATTAAAATAAATTGATCAGTCAGAGCTTTAAAGAGCGGGAAAACTAACAAGAATAAATGTCCTCTCTTTACTGTAAATCTTAAAATTCTTGTTGAACTATTGATTATGACAAAGTAAATATACTTATTTTTACCATAAATTCCGACAAGGAAGCAAAAAAAAAGGAAGAATAATTTTCTTAAATGGTTAGTAGATAACATTGGTAGCCGAAACAGAAACTACAAACGCTTGTAACACTTCTGTAGAACTTGACTGCCTGTTCTGTTTTTATTGTTGGATTGTTATATAGTTTTTCAAATTTTTGACGAAAAACTAACCCCGGCAGTTAGCGGGGTGGCCAAACGGCCGTTTGGCCACCCCGGTGCTGCCAAAGAATCCTTGCAGTGGTTTAACACATCCTTTTGGTATCACATATCAAGTTTTTAAGTTATTCTTGATTACTTTAGTACCTGATACCCACAAACTCTCCCTATTAATTCCTGCTGCAATTGCAATAATTTCTCCTGCCATAAACCTTTCCTGCCTGCCTCTCCTCTCCCGCCTTAGGTCTGCCTTTTCCTGCCTGCCTTTAAACCGTCATGTCCTTGAAAACCGAATGGTGAAAGTGTGATTAGATATTACGGCTACGATACTATTTATCCGGCTAGTAAAAAATTTTTGCTAGAAATTTTGTCCGGCTAGTAAAAGTAACAGAAATGCATATAAACGAATTTTGAGGCCCTCTGTAAAGTTTTTTGTAACCCCCCCCCCCCCAATCCACTGCACAAAAATTATGGATACGCTCTTGAATATGCCCTTGTGTGCAGGTGATATAAAAGGAATTTTATTTCTCCTATTTAGATTTTGATAATATTTAGTTTACCCTCCCTAGCCCCCCCCCACACACACAAAAACTACCCATCCCCTTCTTGACTTTCTCCTGCCATAAAAGTAAAACATTTTATAAGTGCTTTAACCGAATTGTGAAATTGTGATTAGATATTCCGATTACGATATTATTTATCAGCTCTTCAGTATATTTTTTTCAAAGACATTAATAAAAAATAAAAGACCTGATTCTAGGAATTAATTGTATAGAATTTAGACTACTACCAAAATTTCAATCGATTCTAATTTTGTGTTTTGAATCTCAGGAATGCATGATGTCACCTTTGGATGGAACCCGACGAGACCCTTATTTAAGGACGTAGATTTTGGCATTGATATGCAGTCACGTGTGGCAATTGTGGGACCAAATGGTGTTGGAAAATCCACATTTTTAAAATTACTTATCGGTGAAGAAACTCCTCAGCAAGGAGAGGTAAGATCTAACCCTGTTATTTTTGTCAGATTTATGCCTCCAAGTAAGGGTGCACACGGGGGAGGGAGCTTCTTAGTAGATGTCCCTCGGGTGAAATAATTTTTTCTTTTGATAAATTTCTCTTCCCCTTGAAATAAAATTGTGGATTTAGGTGTTTCTCAAAATAATTTGTTGAGAGAATTTAAAATGGAAGATATTGCGTGTCGAATGCATAAAAAATAAAAGTAATTCTTAAAAAAATCCCAGGAAACAAACAAAAATATTGGTGCATGATTCGTATTTGCTATGTGCCATTTAAAAAATTGTTCAGTAGCCTATTTGGCAAATGCAGTGTTTTCATTTTTTAAGATCTTAGCGTGATTTTTTTTCTTCTTTTGAAATTTAAATGAAGTATCACAGCTACTTACTCAGAAAACTTAGATCGAACAAAAACTTCCTGCCGAGATATCTGATAAGTGAACATTGTGTTTGTTGTTCCTCTGAAATTTGTCCAAAAAATATTAATAGAATACACATAAAAATTGATTTTTCTGAAACTTGGAATTATTAGAAACGGCCTTGTCTTCTATACAATTCTCTAAGACCTATGAACAAGGTAGGAGCAGAGATAGGAGTATTAATACTGCCAGGAAGTTTACCGAGGGGGGGGGGCAAGTTTTACCATGAAATTTCTTTTACTAAGATTCAAATGAGAGTATTTCTCATTTTCTGGTTTTTAAATGTGTGTTTTAATGGGTTTTATGTTTCTTGGGGGAGTGACTCGGCCATCGCTGAAAATGTTATTGAATTGGTGAAAGTTCTCTACTATCGATTTAGAGTATCTACTATCGATAGTATCTAGTATCAACTATCGATTTAGAGTATTTCAACGCATCCAGTAAGCCGCCCATTTTGGTAACTTCCAACTGCAATTACTCATAACTTGGTGTTGCTATTTTCGGGTTTTTTAAGACTAATCTGCTCTTAGATCATACAAATTGGGGAAACGAAATAGGACAAAAACTCTTGTAATCAATACAGCGGGTAAAATACATTATTTTTACCTAGTCTACTGATGCCAAATTGCAAACATCCGTAAACCGGTTCTGGGGAATTTTTTTTTTCCTACGTACTCTTAAAAAATATCGTTGTTTCCCATATTTTTCGAAATTATTATTAAAACTGGGGGGAAAAGAAGACAAAACATAATGCTTTTTACCCACAAATAGTACGAAGAAACTGAAAGCTCTTTTTTCAAGTATAAATATCTTAGATATTGCTAGAGACAAGATTGAAGATTTTGATTCCCCCCCCCCTGCTCTCAAAAGATGGGGAACAAATATACGAAAAAGGCTTTGCACAAAATGGAGCGAGTTAATGACCCTTATTAATATGGTTTTCTATTGTCAAAGCACGTTTCTATTAAACTTAATACTTATTTTTGTCATCTTCATATGAATAATTTTTTTATAAATTAATCTATTCAAAAATTTATATAAAATCAACAAATTAGAAATAATGAAAATGAAATTATTCATTTAATATTTTAAGTAGTTGATTTAAAGGAGTTTGTCTATAGCCAAAGGTAGAGGTGGCTGCACGAGATAGGCCCATAGTTGTACTGTTTTAGTTAGGAAAAATGCTTATTAAATATAATCTGTTAAAAAATGTAATTGCTTATCCAATTGTTTTTCATGAATATAGGTGCTAAGGTAAAAACGACTTACCTACAATTGTAAAAGTATTTTAGTGTGATGTTAAATTACACGTACACAATGCTGTTAGGCGGTGGGAGAGACCCTTCGAGATAAAACTGTAGCACGTTGGAAATTTGAGGGCGTTATAAGCTAATTTTTATATAAATCTTTTTCAGTTTATAACATGTGATCTATTTGTTATTTTTCTATTATTTTGTTTATTGCAATGCCCTCGTGGATGTTTTTGTGATATATGTAAAATGTTTATCTGCACAAAGGTGGAAGAGGAGGCCCCCGAAGCTACATTTTCTAACTAATCCTCCCCTAAGAATATAAACTGAACTTCCTCAAAAATTATTTTTGCATTTCAGACCCTTGTATTATTTCGGATTAATTAATTATTTCAGGCACTTAAACAATAATGAGGGTCAGGATTTTTTCTAGATAAAGAGGAACTCAATTTTTTTTTTTTGAAAACAGATTGTATTTGACGTACGTGATTTTACTCTTCAATGTCGCTTTGATTGCCTTTAATTTAAGTGCTACAATAATCTAGTGTAGAAAAGTGCTGCACCAGTAACTGCCCGAGAAAAGCTTATCCAAATAACGTAATAATAATATTCATTTATTTCAGCCCTTTCTACAAAGTGAAACGCCCTAACAAGAGGACAACCAGAAAAAAAAATGTAAATTTCATTAGCTAGGTAGAATGTGAAAAAAAAACACTCAATGTGTCTTTTTCTGCTCTTTTCGTAGATTTTAGGTCGAGCCATTAAAATAACACCTTGATCTTTATTATTTGCCAGTAATTTTTCGTTATAAGGGAAGCAACATTTCAGAAATGGATCTAATGCCCAAATAAGGATCTGGGGAGTTGTTTTCAGCCTCATACCTCCACTCTATTTACTTGTAATCTTTGAATGATTCTTGACTATTCATCTATCTTATCTAATCTTTACAGATTATTCAATTCTTTTTTTATGTAGATTTTATGTTGAGCCATTAAAAGAACACCTTGATCCTTATTATTTGCCAATAATGTTTCGTTTTAAGAGAAGCAACATTTCAGAAATGGATCTAATGTCCAAATAAGGGTCTGTCGAGTTTTTTTTCAGCCTCATACTTCCACTCTATTTACTTGTAATCTTTGAAAGATTCTTGACAATTCATCTGTCTTATCTAATCTTTGAAGATTATTCAATTCTTTTTTTTTCCATTACAGGTACGTAAAAATCATCGTTTAAAGGTTGGAACATTTAGCCAGCATTCAGGAGAGCACCTTACTGCTGATGAGTCTCCCACAGAATATCTGATGCGCCTCTTTGATCTACCATACGAAAAAGGAAGAAAGGCCTTAGGCACAGTTGGCCTCGCCTCGCATGCCCACACTATTAAGAATAAAGACCTATCCGGTGGTCAGAAAGCTAGAGTTGCCTTAGCTGAATTGTGTCTTAGTTCCCCAGATGTATTGATCCTTGATGAACCAACGAATAATCTTGATATTGAATCCATCGATGCATTAGCTGAAGCTATTAATGAGTATACTGGTGGTGTTGTGATAGTTACTCACGATGAAAGGCTAATACGAGAAACAAATTGTAACCTGTATGTTATTGAAGATCAAACAATCAATGAGTTGGAGGGTGATTTTGATGATTACAGAAATGAAGTATTAGAGGCTTTAGGAGAACAGATTAATAATCCTAGTATAGCTGCCAAACTAGCCAATAAAAATCTTTAGTGTCCGAAATTAGTTATTTAAAGTTGCTGTATGACGCGGAAGTTTTTGGATGAATACATTTTTTAAATAAAAGTGGAAATGACAACTTTTTTTTCAGTTATTTGATAGAAAAAAAATCTGGACGGAATTATTGTATTTGCTTATATCTGTTAGTGTGGAGACTGTCTATAGTGCCTTTTAGAAATAGGCTTGTTGCCCAAATAGATCCCAGATAATATAGATATATCATTGTGATACAATGGTATGATCACTGAAAACTTAAAATAATAGAGGAAGCTCTCCTGTATATGTAGATAAGCGTATATAGATAAGAATATTCATAAAATTGGGATTTTTATGTGAAAAGAACTGTCGAGGTTTGGACTGTTCCGAGGTCAATTTTATCAAGTCCATAAAACAAACAAATCGAAAAGAAGATTTATTAATTATTTTATTTTTGTTGTATCAGTCTTCTAGTGGGAAGGACACTCAAGAATCAAGGACGTATCCAGGATTTTTGTTCAGGGGCGGTCTTCTACTGGAAACGACACTCAAGAATCAAGGTGTCCAGGATTTTTGTTCAGGTGGGGACTACAATTAAAAAACAAACACATTAAAAATATATACATTTTGTTTCATTTTTATGAGTCAGACGAAAATTTAGGCCTAGGGTGGAGGGGTTCCCCCTCCCCCCTCTGGATACGACCTTCTCTGGAATTGTTGTGCTTGCTTATGTCCCTTAGTATAGAGAGTGTCGTTCAGTGCTTTTTAATAATGTTTAGGATTATTCATCAAGGAAGTACAAACATCTCAATAATACCCAGAACAAGAGGCATATCTAGTTCTAGTTCTCATAACAATAAACCAGGACTAGAGGCATATCTATATTCCGCCTAGAGGGCTGAAACGAATTATCTTCGACTTGGCTACGTTGATGGTAAGATCGTGACTTAGAGCATTTGGTCTTTAGCTGATAAAGATGATCATCAATAAAGACAATTCAAGTCAAATGGGAAGAAAAAAAAAGAGAAACGGAACAAGCTTGACTTACTCAGCCTCAGGCACCCAGACTATAAACAAAGATATTAATCTGGCCCCCAATGTTGGGGGACATCCAGACATCCACCTCTGGATACGACCTTCTCTGGAATTGTTGTGTTTGCTTATGTCCCTTAGTGTAGAGAGTGTCGTTCAGTGCTTTTTAATAATGTTTAGGATTATTCATCGAAGAAGCGCACACATCAGAATAATGCCCAGAAGCTATACCTTGCAAGGGACTAAGCACAATACGTCATCAATTAAGATAATTCAAGTAAAATGGAATAAAAAGAGAAACGGAACAAGCTTGACTTACTCGGCCTCAGACATCCAGGCTATACAAAAATATTAAAATCTCTACATAAGCACACTCCCAACCATTCCCCCTTCCCCAAAGAAAATGATTAGATTGAAGATTAGAAGTAGGTTCGTTACCGAATTGACATTGTGATACCAGAGCAGATATACAGATACCATTCAGCCAGCGAAAAATGGTGAATTCTCTTGAGAACCATAAAATAATTGAGCAGGCTTTGAACGCAAAATTGACTTCACTGACCCATCTGAAAATCCAAGGATAAGTTGCTTGCGTATCAGAAAAAAAAATCTAGCATAAAAAATCTAAATCTAAAAAAAAAAATATATGAAAAATCTAAAAAAAAATCTAGCATAATGACATACTCTCAGGGTTTTTTGACGAATTGATCAATAAAACAACATTAGTCTTAGAATTTGTGTGTCAAGTATTTTTACGAAGAACATACTGTAGGTTGCTGTCAAAGATCCTCTCTGGTCTCTCAGAACCAGGTAGCTGTTTACTTGTAAGTAATTAGTTGTTTTTGACTTATAAGTTAATAAAATTGGTAATAACTATTGCCAATTTTATTGATAAATTAAATAAAAAAAAACTAATTTTTTTAGCTGAAAGTAAGGAGCGACATTTAAACTTAAAACGAACAGAAATTACTCCGTATATGAAATGAGTTGTCCCCTCCGCAATCCCTCGCTCTTTACGCTAAAGCTTTTAATTGTTTTAAAAAGTAGAATTGTGGCAAAGAGTCAAACTTTAGCGTAAAGAGCGAGGGATTGCGGAGGGGACAACTCATTTTATATACGGAGTAATTTCTGTCCGTTTTAAGTTTAAATGTCGCTCGTTACCTTCAGCTAAAAAAATTAGTTTTTTTTTTATTTAATTTCTGAACGTTTTTGAATTAATGCATGTTTGGTTTTGGCTCTCCGCACATAAATTACTAAGATGAAATTTGTATATTAATTCTTTTTTTGGCTAAATGGCTTTCTCTTAGTTTTGATCAGACGATTTTGAGAAATAAGGGGTGGAGAAGGAGGCCTAGTTGCCCTCCAATTTTTCGGTTACTTAAAAAGGCAACTAGAACTTTTAATTTTTAACGAACATTTTTATTAGTAAAAAATATACGTAACTTAAGAATTAACTTACGTAACTAACTTTCATAATTTTATATTTTTATTATGTATACGAGGGGGTTTGTATCCCATCCCCAAACAAAATAAAATCCCCCTGAAAACGTCTGTACACTTCCCAATAACCATTACTATATGTAAACACTGGTCAAAGTTTGTAACTTGTAGCCCATCCCCCAGGGATTGTGGGGGAGTAAGTCATCCCCAAAGACATAGTTATTATGGTTTTCGACTATGTTGAACAAAATGGCTATCTCAAAATTTTGATCCGTTGACTTTGGGAAAAAAATGAGCATGGGAGGGGGCCTAGATGCCCTCCAATTTTTTCGGTCACTTAAAAAGGGCACTAGAACTTTTCATTTCCGTTAGAATGAGCCCTCTTGCGAAATTCTAGGACCACTTGGTCGATACGATGACCCCTGGGGAAAAAAAAAAAACAAATAAACACGCACCCGTAATTTGTCTTCTGGCAAAAAATACAAAATTCCACATTTTTGTAGATAGGAGCTTGAAACTTCTACAGTAGGGTTCTCTGATACGCTGAATCTGATGGTGTCATTTTCGTTAAGATCCTACGACTTTTAGGGGGTGTCTCCCCCTATTTTCCTAAATAAGGCAAACTTTCTCAGGCTCGTAACTTTTGATGGGTAAGACTAAACTTGATGAAACTTATATATTTAAAATCAGCATTAAAATGCGATTCTTTTGATGTAGCTATTGATATCAAAATTCAATTTTTTAGAGTTTTGGTTACTATTGAGCCGGGTCGCTCCTTACTACAGTTCGTTACCACGAACTGTTTGATTATATAAAATGCTTTATATCATTAGTAGAGCGTAATTAAGTTAATATAATGAAGCTGAACGAAATTTCGTTGCTAGTTATTAGTAAACAATTATTAATTAAATATAATTAACTTTAGCCGTTGATGGGTTTTCTGTCACGTTTACCATGTAAATTAATAGGTCGAGCTCTGAACAAATATTTTTGAAGAAAAGCTTTTAGATTGAAATGTCAATGATCATTAATAAAATCATAAAAAACACAATTTGGGTAAAAAAGTCAGAGATTAATGCCCTGCAAAGTCGGTGATAAATCTTGAAGCAATTACTTGAATTGGACTAGAATTCCAGTCCAGAGGTGTGTAGTAATTTTGACTCGATAGTTATTCCCTTCCATACAAGTCAAATTTGAGTTTTTTCTGAAATTAGGATATATCAGCATTACCATATTCAGTGCCGGAGTAAGACCTTACGGGTCTAGGCTCAGGGTATTTTTGGAGCCCTCTTAGCTATAGTATGCTTTATTAAAATGAGACATATAAGCATAAAGGTACTCTCAATTCATCCATATTTGTGAAAGGACGCCAACATTGGGGGCCAGATTTTTTGTACTTCCAGATTTTTTACCTTAGGATTTTGAATTATGTGGATTATTTGTCAGTGCAAAATCTTGAAACAATACATTAATTTCTTGAAAAATAATTCAGAATTGAGTCACTTTTTCATGCTCTATAAGTTTTTATGCTGCCGCATAATTTTTTGTGCTGCAATAATTTAATCATTATTCTCTTGATGAAATCAAAGTGGCGTCAAATTGGCAATTGACATCCACAATAGGCTACAAAAAAATAATAACCTACTCATGATAACAAATATGCATTAAATATAGAATAAAAGGTGATTAGCCATACCCCTATTGAAACTATTAGGTATCATATTTTAGTTCGTAACTTGTGAAAAAAGCCCAAGCTTATCCAACTTCTGTTCAATCCCTTATTTCAATTTTTGGATATTGTCGTGTATAATTAAATAAAAAGGAAACCCAAACCTTGGTTTTGCCTTGTTCTACTTTTCCTTGACCGCTGTTTTCAGCTCATTTCTAGAAAATAGGAAGTGGAAAACCTCCGCGGTTTTCATAGAAAGTTCGGACCTTGGGCCTGATTGATGAATATGAGATTATATTTTAAAAACTGTGCGGATTCTTTATTGGGACCAAAAAGAATGGTTTTCGTAAGTAATTGAGCCTAGAGCGTATGAGTTGAATTAGGGTTTTTATAGTCTATCTTAAAGACTATCTTGAATTATACAGCTAAACTTGTTTTCCAAGGAGCCGTGTCTGCTTTCAATATGAAAGCTCTGTTCTTGCAAGTAAGCACGCAGACACCAGTTTTAAACTGAAGTTGGCCTAAAATCGAAAAGCGCCAAAGATGCACGATGGTTACCTGGTCCCATTGTCACTGAAATTAGTGTTTTCCCTTTTGCTCTTTTCTAAGTAACGATATTAGGAAGTTGACCCGAGGTAAGAAAATCAACTTTTGAACCAAGACCCATTATTCCTTTTCAAAGTTGATCAATAGTTTTGATTAGTATCTCAAAATACATAATATCACTTCTTTTTTTTACAAAAATTCGTTTAACCGACGCACCACTTAATATAGATGCATGTATAACAACGATCTTTTACAACCAGCCCAAAAATTAAGTTCTATATTTGTTTTAATTTTTATTGTAGATTTATCATTATAACATTTCATTTCTTTAAATACAAAATATTTAAATTCCACTGAAGCTAATTTTTAAAAATTACATCATAGAAACCATGGTGGTAAAAATTTCGATTGAATATTCAAATGTGGGGCAAGTTTCCCCATTGAAACCCAACGTTTCAGTTCTTAGGCAAAAAAAAGACACTGCCCTTATCCCGTATGCAATTCGGCAAAACAGCTTTAAAGAAATAAGAAAATTTGCGATTCGTCATAGGAGAACTGCAGAATACGGCAGTTACAAACGCTTTACAACAATGTCAATTGGACCATTCGAAAGAGATTAGAGATTTCTTTTTTTTTACCAGATGGTGTTAGTTGCTCAATTTTGCCAAAAATATTTACTTCTGGCAAAGCTTCTTTCAGGGGACGAATTAGTTAACATTTATGAAGAATTTTCACCCTAAGAAATTATTAAAGTTCCCAAGAATAATATAATCCAAAAATAAAGATCGTTTAGCTGAATTTTTGGCGTAAATGCCATCGAAAGAGGGTTTCAGATAGTGATTATTTTTTACAGGAGCAATAAACAAGCCTGTAGTCCCACCTTGTGGTAGCAAAGATCGATTACTGTATTAACGTGCTGTGCTACCAAACGATAACACAATCTCAAACGTTATAGTAATGGATTTAATGGAAGATAAGTCGAGAGTGAATGTTTTTTATTAATATAGCTTGTGCCACCACCCGTACGCAAGACGGGGGGGGGATTTCCTAAAATTAATCCGAATCAGTAAGATTTCGAATATTTTATTTTCCCGGAAATATTTTCTGACCCCACGAACAGTATATTGTGCAGTTTAGTCCAAAATTAGCTTATATGTGGACTATTAAAAAAAAAAAAGATCAATTGCATAAGATTAACAAGCTTCATGTGCTTTCCGTTTGTTTAAACGTTTTTGTTTATTTTCTAATTTAGCAGTTATGGGTTCTCTTTATTTTAAAAATATACTTTGGTCGATATGAAACTGTTTCAATTACAATTATCATTCCTAGTTGCAAAATTTAAGTGCGCTGTTTCTGGGAACTTACGTGATTCTGCAGAGCTTAAATTTAAATAAATTGTCATGAAACATCCGAATTTCAGATGCCAGATCATTAAAAAAAAACTTTCGATTTTGCTACAAGTACAAGTAGGAGTCGTCCTGGCTAAGTGGTTGGCACGCTGGTTTGAGAATTATTTGTCCAAGGGGTACGGGTTCGATTCCTGTTGTAGCTAGTTATTAAATTTTGGACGTGGGTCAGTGGCGCGAATCGATGGGTTCAATCCCTGTTGTAGCTAGTTATTTAATTTTGGACGTGGGTCAGTGGCGCGAATCAGTGGCTAGTGCGCTGGATTCAGGATCTTTGTCTGAGAGGGCTATGAATCGAACCCTAGTGAGCCCAATTACTCAGTTTGGGACGTGGGTCGGTGGCGCGAATCTATAAGCTCAGCCAGAGTCGACCTAGCTCTAAATGGGTACCTGGAGAAATTTAGGGAAGGTAAGCAGGAAGGGTGTGCAAAAGTATAGGATGGCTGGCCCCCAGCCCCCCATTACACTACCTGGTTGAATGGCCGTGAAACGGAGATCAGCATCACCGGTTTGAACCTTGAGGATCCAGTGCCGTCATTTTTACTACTACTACTACTATTACAAGTAGCTAAGTACACGATTTCCTTCCACTTATTTCTTTACTTTGAACTTGGTCTCAATTCGCTACTTAATACTGTCTCTAACGAGATAGTATTTCATGATGTCTCATTAGATAATTTTTCGTCATAGGAATAGCGTACTGCATCCTATCAACTAATAGCGCGGAAATGTTAAGTCATAAAAATTGCACTCTTGCAAGATATACTGTTTTGGACGTTGCTATTTTAGTAGCGTATATTTTCGACATTAATGTACTCTATTTTGATGTGGAAAACCATTGTCTTTTATTGTTTACAGATTTTACGAAATTTAGCTTTAGACCACATGTATTAGGCATAACCCGATGTGACTGCTAATGAGAGTTCCTCTTGTTACTGTAGCCAAACTGATAACTATCTCAAGTAAAAACGTTGCTTTTTATTTTACTGTTTTGGGTTGTTAATAATCAAAATATCGTTCATTGACCATGTATGCAGTATAATTAACTATTACTTAAATTTTACCATTTAGTTGTTCCTCCCTTCTTTTAAAAAAATACTGTTTCTTTTGTATTTCAGGTACTTTTTGTATTTGAATTACTGAATCCGTGATAGCCTATTCTCTACCGTGAAACCATTGTCCATGGGTTCTTTAATATATTTAAAAAAAACAGTCAAGACATAAAGTAAATAGTTAGTTTTGTAGGCTATAGTATAACATTAAAGAGAACAATATTTTACCGTACATGGTTTAGGATTTGGGTGATAATGTTACCAATTTTATATTTGGTGTGAAGTAACCCGTTGCGAGTCTTCTTTGGAAAAAAATGTAATGTGAGCTTTTTCCTTAAGAATACTATTAGGCTGGACTTGGACAAGCACAAAATTAATCTGTCATTGAAAATTATTCAGGACATCTGTAATGCATACCTTCTGTCTTTGACTCGTCTAAAGTCTAAGGATCGAACGCACTCAAAGATATAAACAGTGCTATCACCATCTATAAAAAATTTAGAATCAAATTTGAAATTGAATTTTGAAATCTAAACACGTGAATTTTAGAAGGAGGTCTGAAAAATTTAATAATGAGTAAAAGTAAAGATGGAAATGCTGTTGAAGGTGTGTTGAAATATTTGATTGGTCAAAATCGTCCTTACAGTGTCAATGATGTTGTCCAGAACCTGCATAAGGAATTTGGGAAAACTGCAGTCCAGAAGGCAGTTGATGTCCTTGTTATGGTAAGAATTTAAACATATCTTAACCTTGCCTGAGTTAATCAAATTGAGAGCATTATGATATCTTATCAAAATACCTCTTGCTTTAATTAAAATTATTTGATAAAACATGAAAAATGCAAAGAAAATTCACTAAGAATTGGTGAAAATGGAAAGAAATTTCACAGAGAATTGGCTCAGTTCTTCAGATGTGCCTTACTAGAAGAAACAATAATTCAAGAAAAAAGACTAAACTAAAGTTTTAGGTTAACTTAGAAATGTGTGCATAAATTTACAGCTAGAAGGTAAACATTGTCTACCATTCAAAGTGCCTTTGGTAAAATTCTAGTTAATTGACTTCTTGCTATCTCAGAAAGGGTGTAGGTTAGGAAAATGAAATTTTCAGGGATGGGTCTACAGGCTAAAGTATGTCCCAGGAAGGTATTTTGAAGTACCTACCTCCACTCCTTCTCCCTTAAGAGGGCCCTGACCTTTGATGACCTTTAAAAATATGTGTGCTATAAAAGTGAAAACTTACAAAATAGATTCTCTGCTTGAATGAAGTACAAAAAAATTGTTTTCAGCTTTGTAAACTTTGCTCAATTCCATTTTATAAGGTTTTAAAGATATGCAAATACATTTTTTAAATTTTCAAAAAAAATATTGATATGGCTCAGAATTCTACTCAAATAAGAGGAATTAAATTTTTAGAACTAAAGGCAGAGAAAAGGCAACTGGTAACTAAAAATTAAGGTAAAATGTTGTTTGTCAAAATTTCAATAGGTATAGTCCTGTAATATAGACAAATTTCAGGGCCCTCTAGAGAGAGAAAGAGTGGAGGTGGGTGCTTCAAAATACCTTCCTGGGATGTAATTTATCCTTTAGACCCATCCTTGTAAGTTTCATTTTCCTAAACTAACCCCTTTCCAAAATAGCCATAAGTCAATCAACTAGGATTTTACCCAAGATACTCTTTCATAATTCTGTACTGAGGGGGAAGGAGTAGAGTTGGGTACTTTAAAATACCTTCCCAGGACATACTCTAGACTGTAGACCCATCCCTGAAAGTTTCATTTTCCTAGCCTAAACCCTTTCCGAAATAGCAAGAAGTCAATTAACTAGAATTTTACCTAGGCTAGTCACTACCTTTAGAAATTCACCTCATCCTCCACCTGCCCTAGTGGGGTTAGCTATACCCCAGGTTGTATACAAAAACTATTGAATTTTCTTAGATTGATATTATGAACTGACTTTTGGTGAGAATAAGCACAAAAATGTATACCCACTAAACCAGTAAAGTTTTTAGTAGCTTATCTTATCTATAGTCTTGTGCCAATTACTTTTGCTTTTTACTTAAGTGCAAGTAGCAATTATTCTAGCAATTTTTCACTTAAGTATAAGTATCAAGTATTCCTCAAGTATTTTTCCAATGGTACCTTAGTATTTAAGTACTCAAGTAATTCCACAGTACTTAAGTACTCATCATTTCCACAGTACTTAAGTACTGAGATTTCACTTATAATCCATATGTCACAACTTTAGTATCTACTTGGTTTCTTGGTAGATACTGAGAAAGACTGAACAAGCCAGGTAAATAGTAAGGAATGCCACTCCCAGATTTGACTACCAGAAATCTTCCATGGTGGCATTTGTTAGAGGAACTCCCATGGTAATTTCCTTAAATTACCTTAGATCACAGCTTGGAACAATATAAGGATTTTCCATCCTTGTGATGCTCCAGTGATAAAAAAAATTCATTTGGTGTAGGTTGTGGGTGTTGATCTAGACTCTTGTGGAGGACTCTGTAGTATCCCAATTTTAAAGGAACTCCTGGCAGAGGCATTCCCTATCAAGATGGGACTTGAATGTATTGGTTGAAGTTGTAGAAACTGTTTCCTCAGACAGTTGATTTGACAGATTGATAACTCTTTGGCTGAAGAAATGACTTCTATGTTTACTTGTGGAATGCTGCATAGGGATCCCCATTGAATGTCCTCTAGTACTGGAATGCAAGGACTGTGCAAAGAGACCAGGAAAGGTATTTTTAGAACAGATTTTTTAAGTTAAAATCATCACCCCTTTTTCTTTGGTATGTCAGTGTTGGCAGCTTCAACAAACATAGTCTTTCTTTGTATGGAAATTTATTCATGCTGCTAACCATCTTAGTGGTACAACACTGGACATCCTCAAGCAACTTCTTATCTTTTTTTGGAAAAAGGGGCTGCCATGACATTCCAACCTCCAGACATGGTTGTACAAGCACCTTATATAACTTCATAAAAACTCTTGGTTGTTGACTGGAGATGGTTCTTTTTATGATACTGAAGGATTTATTTGCATAAGATGAAACAGAGTTAGCATGGCTGCTAAACTTTAACTGGTGATCACCAATAACCCCAAGATCTCTTTCATCAGAAACAGCAGAAAGGAAGTTGTCTTGAAGGAAATACTTATGATGCTTGTTGTGTTTGCCAAAATGGATGACATGACATTTGTCAACATTAAAAGCAAGGAGCCACATGTTAGCCCATCTTCCTAGACTGTCAAGATCAGTTTGAATCAATTGCTGGTTATAGGGAGTAGCCAATTTTCCAACTAGTTTTGAGTCATCAGTATAAAGAGTAATAAGATTTGAAAGAAGAGTGGTTTGATTGTTGACATAAAAGTTTAAAAGTGTTGGTTCAAGAATAGTGCCCTGGGGGGGGGGAGGGCACGCCACTTAATGCAGTTGTGGGAGAAGAGAAATGAGGAGTTCCTTGTGAATAAAAAATTCTGACAATCTGTGATCTTACAGAGAGGAAGCTCAAAACCTTTGTTGACACCTGCAGCCTTAAGTTTCACTATGAGGAATTCATGACAATTCTTGTTAATGCTTTGGACAGATCAATGGTACTATATAGACTCTGATCATGCTAGTTTTTAAAAGTAAAATGCTTGTCCTTGGATATCTGATTCTGAACCCTATTGATAAGGTACCCAGCAAAGACAATATAAATTGTTTTCTGCTTCTATCACCAGATACAAGAATTCTTAGAACATTAAAATGCAATCTGTTTAGAAAGCTAGTTAGTAAAAACAGTATCAAACTTACATGACATTTATGACTTTATGCTGCATAACAATTTAATTATATTCCTTGCTTGCTCTATTCAGTAGTATTAGCTTTTCAAACTAAGTATCTTTAAGTATTTTCTGTTTTGGGGTAAAAATTCCTCCTCTAGGCCAAAACAGTCTCTTCACAGAGGCAGAAAAATGAATAATGTAGTTAAATTTCCTGAAGACTTTCATTAACATTGAATAGTCTTTTAGCATGATTAGTTCTCTTAGCTTTTCTGTTTTTTGTCTATAGCCTCCATCTTCATAGTATTATTGCATTCATAATTCTCTGAATTGCTTGCAGTAGTTTGTCTTACTGAAAGTTTGAAATAAGGATGATTTGAAGTGGAAATAACAAAATATCTGGTATGATATAGTCTCTTGTCCAGGATAGTAAGAAATCTTTTCTTCAAGACCCACAAGAAGAGTATACTGGTGGTTGGTAAAACCTCACTAAACCTTTTGTCTTTTTAAGGATCTTTTCAAAGATCAAATTGAAGGGTAAATTATACCAAAATTACACTTTTCTTTCCCCTGAAGGATATCCATAGCAACCACTAATGGCTGTATGACTTTCATGTATTCTTTTGAAAAATTGGCATCACAAAAATGAAACTTTGTATTCTAAAAAGACTTGCTGGAAGTAAGTGGGGATGTCACCCAAAGATTATTTTGGATTTTTACAAATTATATATTCGTTCAAATATAGAATATGGAATTCAAATATTTTCAGCTCGTCCCCCATCCTCATTCAAAATCCTTGAATCTTTACAAAATTCTGCTATTCGAATAGCTTTGGGTGTGCATAAGCATACTCCTCTGTCAAAGTTAAGAATATTGTCGGGATTGGTGTCCCTAAGTGAAAGAGCATCTAGTCTAAGGATAAAGTATTTCTCGCAAATCCAGGCTTATGGAGCCAAGCGCGCTGTATATGCACATACCTTTGCTGTGAAGTCAGCCTGTCCCAATGCCCATTCACCATGGAATCAGTTTCAACTGGAGGTCCAAAACTAGAATCAACATTCGCTTCATGCATATCCCTTTACTGAGTCCCCCCCATGGGAAATGAGTCCTCCAAGCTGTCAAGTAGAACTTATCTCTATTAGTAAAGATTTGATTCCTAATTATGAGATCCAGACTATTTTGGCTGAACACATCTCTAAGGTTTACCCCAACTATAGAAAAATATATACTGATGGATCCGTCCAGAGGGAAAGAGCTGGAGCAGGAGCATGTATCCCATCCCTGAATTTGAATATTTATTCTCCTCTCCCATTGGGATCTTCTATCCTGTCTGCTGAATTATGTGCCATCCGCCTGGCCTTGGATGCTCTTATAAATTATAACATTGAATCTGAAAATATACTCTGTCTCTCCGACTCTAAATCAGCATTACTACTGATCCAAAATATTAATAGAATTGCTAATGACAAAGATTTATATAATATTAGAAGACAGCTTCTTAATCTTAAGATCAAGGAAAATGAAGTTTATTTTCAACATGTTCCTAGTCATAAAGGTATAAAATATAATGATATGGCTGATTCTCTAGCAGCAAAGGCTTCCATGTTATCTCCTAGTCCTTCCTCTGACCTCAATTCACGAGATATTATCAGGCAAAGATCCAAAGTTAATCACAGTACATTAATGTTATCTCCATTTCATACAAGATTAAATACAGTGCTATATTACCGACTGAAATCAGGTGCCCTACTTCTAAATAGCTTGTTATTTAATTGGAAGCTACATCATTCCCCCTTTATGCCGAATCTGCTTTTCAACAGAGGAAACAATCCAGCATATTTTATTTGATTGCCAGGCTCAGAGTAAGGAGACTGTTGCTCTTAAGCGTTTCTGCTCCTTGGCTAAGATCCCAAATACTTATACAGCTATCCTGGATTCTAACCTGCCATGGGAAATTGATCGTAAGATATTTAAGGCAGCAATTGATACCTTAAAGAAGAGAAATATTGTTTAATAAGGATTAAAGCTTGAAGAAGTCAATTTTTAATGGGACGCGATTTATCCATAGTTTTTGATTGTGCAGAAGAGAGCGGGAATGAGTAGGAAGAGCCGTATTGGTACCGGCCGGCCTAGTGCCTTAAACTGCTGGGGACAGGTAGCTCAGGTACTCGCACTTCCCACAATCAATAACAGTGTATTATTGTTCATAATCGTATATATCCATTGTTCGCAGACTGGAGCAGAATAGCACTTCCAGTAGCTAGTTTTTCTGAAGACGAAGTCAAAGAGGTGAAAGGACTTGTTGTTAGTCCATATACCTCCCTACAATTTTTGGAACTGGAACTGGAAACCTAGGTTTCTGTAAAGCATCACAGATGTCAGGTACTTCTCTTTTTTTTATGTTTCTTAAAAAAAAAAAACCTTCTCTTTTTTGTGTCCATCAAATGTTTGACAGGACATATTTTGATCTCCATCAAATTATCACCTTAAATTGCGTTGTCCAGCAAATAAGTTATTATCCTTAAGGTGCTGGCTAGAGAAGATATTGAGCCAACACATTGGCTGCATCCCATTCTCAAAGCCATGGCTTGGGTGACCAATCTTTATCCACAGCACCCTTGAAGGCAACCACACTAGGGGCTGAGACTGCTTCTTTGCTTAAGGAGTTCCATAGCCCCACAACTCTATTTGCAGTACAGCTTCCTGCTGTATCCTGTAGTTCTTGTTGACTGTCAGGTTCAAGCATATTGTATTGCAAGGATGGAGTGTTCAGCATTTTGTGTACCATGATGACACCACCATGTTTCCATCAATAGGAGAGTGTAGGAATTTCTCCAGGTGGGATGGGTAGTCCAGGCTTTTACAACCCTCTGTTGATTTAGTTACTCACAGTTGGACACTCTAGTTTTTTCTTGTCACTTTCATTTAATGGGGTTGCCACACACATACCAAATTCCAGTTTTGGTGAAATAAGTCCTTTATATAGCTTTGACGTCAGCTTTGGTGACCTACTTTGGAATGTTCTTTTTACAATTCCCAGGGTCTGGAGTGCTTTGGAGGCAACTGACTGAGCATGTTGGTCAAACTTAAATTGTTCATCTACAAGTATACCCAGGTCTCTTTCAGCATGGGAGGAATCAATTTTCTGCGCAATACCATGTATTTCACACATGTGATACTGACCTCTCACATTCTATCTGCCAAAATGAATTGTCTTGCATTTTAATGTTGAATTCTAACCACCAGAGTTTTGCCCAGTCTGAGAGTTTGTCTATGTCACCTTGTAATAAGGTTTGCTCTTTAGCTGTTTTGCAGGGCTTATGGTGTTTGAATCATTGGCTAAGAGGTTCATTTAGTTTTTGACAGATTGTGGGTCATTATTTATGTAGATGTTAAATAATGTTGGACTAAGGATTGCTCCCTGCGGGACTCCACTTTCCACTTCAGTACTGTCTGAGTAAAATGTCTGACTGTTTTTTCCATGCACCTTTATGCTCTGCCTTCTATCTTTCAAGAATGCCCTGACCCACTCAAAAGCATCCTGGCTTTCCCCAGTTGCAATTAAAATTGCCTGTAGTCAACAATGAAATGCTTTGTTAAAATCCAGGAGAATGGGATCTACTGGGATTCCTCTATCTAAGAACTTGCTGACCAAATCATATGCATCTACCAGATTTGTATCAATGGATTGTCCTGATCTAAATCCATGCTGACTCTGCATGATAAGATTGTTGGAGATGAGGTGTCTGGCAATGGCAGCATTTACTATTTCCTTCAGAATTTTCCCAACAACAGATGTAGTGCTAATGCGGCAGTAATTTTTGGATCTAATTGGCTGCTACATTTATGGATAGGAGTGATATTATCTTTCCGCCAGTCCTGAGGCACTATCTTTATATCCAGAGACTTTTGAAAAAGTGCTGTGAGAAGCAAGGCCAATTCTGCATAAGCTTCCTTTAATGTCCACGGGTGTATTCTGTCAGGCTTTATAGATTTGTTCTTGTTCAGGTTTTTCAATCTAGCATCAATGTTATCTTTACTGACAGCAATTGGTAACATTGGTTTATCAACTGTATACTTAGGTTGATTGGGAAGTGTATCTCTATCTGGGGTAGTGAAGACCTTTTGGAATTGATTGTTTAGTGTCTTAGCTACGTATTTAGGGCTGGTAATAGATGTTCCATCAACAGAAAGCTCAGTTACTGAGTGCCTTCCAGGTTTTGCAGAGAAGCATACCTCCAAAATTTGTTGGATTCGATTTGGAAGCGTCTGCAATTGCTTCTTCATGCTCTTTTGTAAGTTTTCTTGAAAGCTGTCAAGCCTTATTAGAGAGTTGCTTAAATTTGTCTCTTTTGGCATATCTTTATATTTCTTCCACTGTTTTTTCTTTTTCTGGATCGCCTGTTTAATATTACAGGTGAGAAAAGGAAGAGTTCTTGGTTTATTGGATTCACATAGTTGTAGTATGCTCAGGGGCATAGCTGCAATATTTTTATTGGTGGGTCAAGAGGGAGTGTTATTGAAGCAGGTGCTATTCAAGCTGTAGTGTGAAAAGTAACAATTTAGCAAACATGCTTCTTTTTAACTTTAAAAATATTATGCAATACTTTGTAAACAATCAACACACATTAAACAATCATAAACATAAGTGCCAGTTCTTGGGTTTTACTTAGATTGTCAGCAATGAGCTGCTGCAGATGACAGTTGTATACCATAAGCAAGCTTTTGGGTGGGCAAAACTGAATGTCATAAACACTTGGCTTTTTTTCAGCCAGACTCACCGCTAATGCTGCAGTAGATATCCTCTTTTTACTTCCTCCAACCCCCACGCCCAGGACAGGATGCTCAATTGTATAATTGAACAAATCTATTCTAATAGCCCTGGGTATTATGCTATTCAATTGCTCATAATTTTGAATGGATTTTGGTTCTATAAGATTTAATTTGTTGTTGAAACCTTTCAGTGTATGTGATTTATTGAAATATTATTTTATGATCTTTTATTAAACTGATTTTCTGTGGGTTCACTGACTTATTTTAGTAAATAGCATTGATATCAGTGGGCCACACAAAGCCAAAACAAAAATCATAGGCAGCACAAAGTATTACCACAAACTGTGTAACATTATATTGTGACAACTAGCCTTGTTGCGTGCCTCCAAATGGTGTCCACTTGTATGGTTTAAAGCTGTGCAAATTGAAATTGCAAAATGTATGTTACAGAATGTGGAGTTAAGAATTTACATTTTTTGATATAAATGCTGCATGTTTATCAAATTTTAGCTTGTTATCAAAGTAGACACTAAGGTTTTTCAAACCTTTCTTGCCTCTTCTGATATGCCAGTTACCATCTCCAGCTGTCACTCTTAACTGTCACCTGTTTTAGTCTGTTGTTTTTTTTTTTATTCTATTTCTGTTTTGATCATAGCTGAAACAGAATTTTTTGAATTGGCTTTGCATTTCAATACGTTTAGTAGCCAAATAAACTGCTGCATCTCAACTACTTCTTTAAACATTATTTTTATGGGGCGCACCCAAACTCATGGGTATTTTTCAACCCTGAGTGAGAAGTCTATGTCAACTGTAGCTGTATTGACTGTTTGCATTATAATCTCATCCAACTTCTCAAATTATCAGTAACGTGTTGTTTTACATCATGACTCAAACACTTGGAAGCTATGTCCTGCTCTAGAAACTCTATCTTGTCCTTAATATGCTTCATCATAGTGTCAAGCTCATTAAAGGTTTCAAATTTAAGTTCTACTTTGAACTCTTGTACCACATCTTTCATTGTATCTTTGATAGTGTCTGGAGATGGATTTTGTCTATTTCGGGACCTTTCATTGTGTACTCAACACAAAACCACAGAGAGTCAAATGTTCTGGATATTTTAGTCCAGAGCTCACTCTGCAGCTGTTCAATGGCAAGACATTCAATGTATAACTAACCAAGGCAGGGATCACAACGCACTACAGTTTCATCTATCTCCAAACTTTTTCCACAAATCTTCCATTTGTTCACATTTTTTTGGGGGGAAGTTTCTGGCTGTTTTTATTTGGCTTCCAGGCGTGCTAGATATTGCAATGTGATGTACTTCGTCGCAGTGGAAAGTACATTACAGCAGTATCAGTACATGTATCCAGTAACAAGGGAAGGGTCAGGACCTACTCACCAATAGGTGAGTAGGTGAGTAATTTAAGGCTAATTGAATACCTGTTGGTACCAACAGCGATTGTGACGGGTTCCTTCCCCTCTTTTGCCTACTGCCCGAGAGATCTGCACAGCACTGATGATGCAGATTAAGACAGAAGAATAGAGATGAAGATAACAAATGATGGTGAACCCTAAGACAGAAGTATGTAGATCCTGCTGATTAAGCCTTGGGTAGTTATACGCTCAAAGACCCAGCCTTTAAGGCATTTTAGGCACTCATATTAAACACTCAGCCAA
Organism: Artemia franciscana; assembly: GCF_032884065.1. Classification (NCBI taxonomy): domain Eukaryota; kingdom Metazoa; phylum Arthropoda; class Branchiopoda; order Anostraca; family Artemiidae; genus Artemia; species Artemia franciscana. The sequence continues at coordinate 25,949,938 of NC_088881.1, forward strand.
AACATATACTTTTAAATAAAGGAGATAGAGGCGTCAAATGCCCCTTCCCTCTTTTATATGTTTTTCTGAAGCACTTACAGACATTTAGAAATTTTCAGTCTAAGAATAGGCTACGATTATGACACCTACCCCCCTCCTAAGGATTTAATGACTCCCCCATGTTAACAGCTAATGTGTAACTATGTAATGCCATTCATGAATGAATATAGTCTCAAATGAATCAACTGAGTCAAATGAAGCCTATAAGTAGTTATGTATAATAACCATTCATTTTACATAGACTGCAAATATGTTGAGGGATAAATCCTCTGCCTCATGGAACGATACCTTGCTTGATACCAGTGGACCCAAAATTGTGATTTTGTGGAGGAAATGATCAATGACGGCAGCTTGTTATGGTGGGGTATCTCTCTCTGTTTCTCTCTCACTTTTTTACTTTGAAAGAGTACCAAAACTTTGTATTACTGTTTTAATTTGCCTTTGCATAATACTACAAAACCACTGTTTATGCAATATGTTAGCAAAGGGGGTACCCCTCCGCTTGCCTGGGTGCTGTTTAATTGTGTTTAGTTTTTACTGACGTTTATACAAATCTGTCGAACAAAAGTCATTATTCAAAATTTTTGAAAGAATGTCAGGCTTCCTTTTCATCTGCAATCTAACTATATAATTGACTAATGTCTCAGCTGGCGCTGAGTTCTCAGCTAAGTCTTGTCAGCTGATTCCTCATGTGCTCCTTATGTAATTTCTAAATTAGATATTAACAAAATATTTGTCACCTTCATAGGATAATATATCATACCTTCTATGCTTAAGAATACCATTTTGTACCCCTTTTTCTATGTTGGTGATTTTCTACTTTGTATGCTTTTTCTTGTGCATTTTTACCCATGGTAAGCCAGGGGAGGGTCTTATTTTTTCTTCAAACAGATGAATTTGGTATTTTAAGAGTCAATGATAACCATTTTGCTGCTAAAATTATTGTTTCTGTTTCTACCAGGAGAAAAAGTTAAAAGAGAAAACGTATGGAAAACAGAAGGTTTACTGCGTGGATCAAAATTTGTTTCCAGAAATTGATGAAAAAGAGCTTGCACAAATGGATGCAGAAATCGCCAAATTGACTGAAGAAATAAAGAAAGAAGAGCTGGAGTCAAAGAAAGTTGATCAACAGCTAAAAGAGTTAAATTCAACTTTGACTACTCAAGAGGCTAAGAAAAGTCTGAACGAGGTAACTCCCTATAAAGAAAGAGTCATATTTCCTAGAGCTATAGCTAGGAGAGTACGGGTTATAGCGATGTCAGTTGGGGCAGGGGGTACCCTGTCCCCTAGATTTTGCCTCCCTATATCTGAAAAAATGCGTCTTTTGGTATTTTCAGTGAAAAATTCGAAGAAACAATGAAGTTGTTCCCTTCACTTTATTTTGGAAACAACGATTTTTAGCATTTTCATTAGAAGAATAATAAAAACATCACCTTCTCCGCCCCCACTTCATCTTCGCGATTTGCTGCCCTTTATTTGGTACCAGGTTTTTTTTTCAGCAGGAGACAGGACTTATTCTAAAAATGGTTAGCTTTTAGTTGCTAGAATTAGAATAGCTTCTTTTTCTGTGCAAAACTTGTTACACTTTTCATAACGAATTATCTTAGGTAGAATTCTGAGCCTGTAACCAGGATTCCATTTTGGGAGTGTAGCAGTGGTTCGGTAGTTTTTTTTTAAAAAAAAAAATATATTGACGATTTTATGTAATTTTCAAAATGGTAGATAGATATTGAAGTCCTATTTTGACTATGCCACTTCCTATAAGCTACGACATTAAAGAAATAGCGGAATCATCCCTTGGCAAAGATTTTCCATCTCTGGAATATTTTTCCGAAAACTTACCAAAATCCATGAGCGTACTGATTGTTATCTCATATCTGTTTTCACTCGATCTACCATAACAAAATCAAACTATCCAGACATTTTAGCCTAAAAAAGTTATTTTTTTTTTGCCATCAGATGTCCCACCCTAGAACAAGATTCCAACCTCTTTTCATCCCTTAAATGTGCTCTGAGTATGCCCATGAAGAAAGCCCAAGGTAGTGACATTATCAAGTGGATTTCTTGCATTTCCGGTTTCAGGCCTCATAATCTGGGGGGGGGGGCAAGTTTTACCATAGGAGTGTAAAAATATAGAATAAAAGAAATTTAATGTCAGTTGTCAGGAAAACTGGAAGTGGGCAGCTGCAACCCCCCCCCCCCGTCCTGCCCAGGTCTATAACCACCACTGGATTTCTACTTCCCTAAAAATATTGCTCTGTGCACCTATGTCTTTGCCTGTTTTCTGGCTGTATATTCTTTGCTGCGTTTTTTAAATATAATTCTGCTCCGTTCCCATATTTATTTGTGCGGGAGCAATTACTTAAGGGTATATCTAAAACAAGTTGTTCCCTGTTGAAATATGTAGTAGCCTCTAGCTCATAGCAACTAAGATTTTAAGCCCCAAAAGCTATAATCAGGTAGACTCCTAATAAAGTTGCTAATAAAATATCTAGGCCTGAGCATGAAAGGGCCTCGGTACGATTTTTTTTTACTCTGAAATTTATGTTGGAAGTTCATTTTTTATTTCATTTATAATGATTTTTTTATGCGTTTTTAAAGTAGAACTTTTGCACAGATTCTATAAATTTTCTTGTATTCATACCACTGGCCCCTTTAAACACTAATTAGCGTTTAGGAGCTATTTAAGACGTTTTTCAGGTCAAATTATCACTTTTATAGACTGGCTGACTTTTATTCTTAAATGTCTTAACAAAGATTTTTCTAAAGATCTCTAGTTTTATAGCAATTCTAGACTAACATATTTTCTTAGATTACAATTAGAAAAAGCACGACATGCGCATTTCAATTTTCTTAAATTTGATTAAGTTAACAAAATGAAAACGAAGAAATATGTAATAATGTGTCAACAACTAATTAAGGCACTGAACAAAATAAAAGAATTAAGTGTTTTATATCTTGCATTAATTCGCACTCATAATCTTCGAGTGACTTTGGAAAACTGTGTCCCTTTAACATTATTATACGTTAATTTAATTTGATTATGGGCAGAGAGCAATATAAAATAATATGCCCGAATACTCATGTTTTACAACCCGTAAACTTTGGGCAACAGAAAAAAATTACTAAAAGCTGTGTTTATGCTCTCAAGTTTGACTATTTATATATAACATATTTATACTTTTATATATATATATATATATATATATATATATATATATATATATATATATATATATATATATATATATATATATATATATATATATATATATTTTAGCTGTTGGGGTGGCGCTTCGCGCCACCCCAGCACCTAGTTGGTGGGGTGCTTCGCGCTTCCCAATCCCCCCCGCGCGCGTAAGTCGTTACGTGCCATATTAGTTACGCGCCATTGTAGTTGTGTCCCTGTGTCCCACCTGTGAATATAGATAGATTTATATATGTGTTTCAAACTACGTAAAAATTGCGAATAAACAACATTCTTGGCTTTCCCACTACTGGGAGCTTTCCGTTTCCAATTGCCAGCAATTGATCTGAAAATGTTTGACCAGAGTCATCGTTACACAGACAGACAATATATAGAAAATATATATATATAATATAAATATATATATATTTTCTTTTTAGTTTTTTTGTAGTTTTTACCTTTTTTAGTTTTTTTCTTCTTTTGTATTAATGCTAAAGCCAAGGTTCAAACCTGGAGCCTCTCGGACCTAGAACCTGAAACATAACGCTTTACCAACTCAGCTACTTCAGCGTGAATACATTCGTTTTGAGCAGCTTCCTCGGGTGTTGCCATTGTAGGTTCTTCAGTCATTTTACAATTAGAAATTTCTCTTTCAACGGTCTTCTTACAATTAAAAATTTGTCTTTGAACGATATTCTTAAATACCTGTATCCTGGTCGTCATTTATATTGCCTGTGTCCCGGTCGTCATTTGTGTCCCGGTATCCCAGTCTGCAATTTCTCCTTGAGTGTCCCGGTCGTTATTTATATTCCCTCTGTCCCGGTCGTCATTTGTGTCCCGGTCTGTAATTTCTCTTTGAGTGTTTTTTCTTTTTAGTTTTTTTTTAGTTTTTGACATTTTTTCTTTTTTCAGTTTTCTTTTTCTTCTTTATTTTTCAGCTTCACTATGAAATACATATCGCCGAACCTTTGTTTTTTTTAACTAAAATCTGGTAGGCATTGATGACCTTATCCAAGTCAAGATCCCAAACCCAATCATCATCGCTATCATTTTCAGTTTTGATATGTTTTGACTCTCGCTGTCCAGGTGGATCTTCATCTAACTGCGCGGTTTTTCCTTTTTTTCTTTTTAGTTTTTTATTGGTTTTTACCTTTTTTTTATCTTTTTTAATTTTTTTTCGTTTTTTCTTCTTACTTTTTTTTTAGTTTTTATCTTTTTTTTTTTTTTTTATTCTTAATTTTATTAGTTTTCTTTTTCTCTTCTATTTTTCAGTTTTTTCCTTTTTTTTAAGTTTTTTTTTAGTTTTTAGTTTTTTAGTTTTTTTAGTTTTTTTAGCTTTTTTATTTTTTTTATTAGTTTTTAGTTTTTTTGTAGTTTTTGCCTTTTTTTAGTTTTTTCAGTTTTTTTTTTAGTTTTTTACCTTTTTTAGCCTAACCAGGATTTGAACCTGGGACCTTCATTCTCCCTTCTGACACCCTCTCTCACCGAGTGACTACTCCAGCATGTTCATTTTGGTGTTTTAAATGGTATATTATTAACCAAATTAATGTGTTTTACAATATACTAAGCATCCTCAAAGCAAAAATGACGACAACTAATTTCATGACGTCATCCGACACAGAAACATGACGTCACCTTATCCACAGACAGACAGACAGACAACTTATTTTTATATATATAGATATATATATATATATATATATATATATATATATATATATATATATATATATATATATATATATATATATATATATCTATATATATATATATATATATATATATATATATATATATATATTCATTGATTTATATTTCCATATACTTTGCACTGTTTGTTTATAATATTGTTTATCAATAAATATTATTATTTGTTTCTATCTATTATTTAAACGATTTTATTCTATTATTTGAATAAGCTGAATTATCTATTTGTAGATTTCTGCACAAATTGAAAAACTAAAGGTCAAACTTAAAAGCTTGTCAGAGACGCAGATTCAAATCCCAGAAGAAGAAAAGAGGCAAATCCAAACCGAGAATGAATCATCTGTAAAAGCTTGGAGGAAAAGGAAACGTATTTGTATGGATATTGCTGAGTCTATCCTTGAGAATTATCCCAAACCAAAGAGAGAACTACTTGAAGAAATGGGGATTGAAACGGATGAAGAACTGGGTCTCCAGTTACCTAAGCAATAATATTCACACACACATATATATATATATATATATATATATATATATATATATATATATATATATACATATATATATATATATATATATATATATATATATATATATATATATATATATATATATATATATATATATATATATATATATATATAACAGTGACTTTAAAAGCGAAGTAGATATTTTTCGGTTCCTTCAATGTTTTAAGTACAAGAATTCTTTTTGATGCGATTTTTGGTTTTGAACGTGATTTTTGTTAAACTGGATGATATTTTTGAATGCAATATACCTGTGATTTTTGCAAAATACTATGATTTACTTTTAGCTTGTAACCAATTATATTTCAATTTTGTTTTTTTAGCTGCTGAAAGTTTGCCATGAAAAATAATGTCATGCTCAATATCAAAGGCCATACATGAAAAGTATGTCTTTACATTAAAAAAATAAATAATAGTGAAATTAATAAAAATATAATTGAAAACTATTTAAAAACTACAAAAAAATTCTCGATTATTATTGAAAAATAGTTATTCAAAATTTTGGTTATTATTATTATTAAAAATATTCTTCAAAAAACATAATAAAAATATCATTGTCAATAAAAAATGAATAATAATAAGATTCGAAGCTTATGTGCAGCATTATTTTTTCTTTTGAGGATCTAAAAAATTAACTGTAAACGCTACAGTGTGTTGTGGAAAAACTGTCAGTTTGACATATATAATGTTAGTTTGACATTATATACTGTTAGTTTGACATATATTTATAGTTTTGACTATATAAAGTACTTTCAGGTACTGTCGGGTGCATATTTCTGTACCAACAATGAATATTTTCACCTACATTTTGCGAAATAAATATTCCTTTGCAAGTTCTTCCTAGTCACAAGGTGTAAAAATTTTGCCGCGAGTGTTTTTACCCTCGTCACAGATATATTACTTATAGGGTTTAATCCGTTAGTGGCGAGTCACATGAATATGCGAGTTGAAAAATATTTTTATGACAAAGTTAGCATTAGATTTTTAAAATTGATCACTAAGGCTGGACCCTTGTGGATGAAAATCGTGCTTCTGACGAAGTGTCAGATATACCCTCTAGTTTCGGTCACAAAGATAAAAATAGGATAACCAAAGTTGTGTTTAGTTTCACTTTCATTTGTTAAATACTTGCACCTTAACTAGGGAATCAAACAAGGCGACGATACGTTTACTTTATAGAGGCGGTTTGAGGAGGAAGAGCGTGGGACAATTGCCCCAGGCGTAAAAATTTTAGGGGCCCAGATTTCATCTAACAGTTGTAATCATTTTGTAACTTTTGAAATTTTATTCAAATAAAGTAGAGTGCACAGATGACAATTTTTGAAAATTTTGTTAGATTTGGCCTGCAAGTTGTTGGGAGGCGACATGGGGGAGCTCATCAAGTTTTTTCCCCGGGCGTCAGGCCGGAACTGCCACTGCCAGTTTATATAGCTAATAACCTTGTAAAAACCCCATTTTGTCTCTTTGTATGGAATCTTAGAGCTATATTCCATTCTTTTTTTAAGCACCGTCGTATCCGGGGGGGGGGGGGCTAGAGCACTGAAAGCCTCCTCCAGAGGCTCTAACGTTACAAAAAAGTGTATCGAATACAACAGAAAAACTGGCTATTGTGCCATATTTAACTGTCTATTTTGATACCCGACAAGAGATGTTACTTCGGTTTAGAACCTTTGTTACTTCGGTTTAGAACTTTAAAATATGTATTTGTTCTTACAATGAAGACAAAAGTGAGGTCACTCTCCACCCCCTGATTAAAATATGTAATCTTAAATATCACCCTATAGACCGAATACCCGGGAGCACCTCTGGATGAATATATACTTTCTCAGACCAAATACCCCTTTTTAACTTGCCTTTTATGTAGTAACCGTATCGCAAACTGCAGAAAGGGAGTATGCCCAGAAGCCGATATTTTTACAGGAGGGACAAAGAACTTATATTTTATGAAAAATTTAAATTTATTATTGATAAAATATATCTCAAATAAAATATTTTAGGACATTAAACTCATATAGTGTATACTGGTTGTAATTGAATTGTAAGTGTATCTATGGTTTTAACTCCTGCTGAATCGATTCGTAAAATCCACGAAGGGATTAGATACCTTCTTATCGTTTTGATCTTATCTCAATTTGATGGTATGTTATGTAATTTTCCTTCTAATCCAGCATCTTTTAAAAAATTAAGAAAAATAACCTAGAATAGTCATATAGCAATAGTGTAGTCACCATTTTGTAACTATTAATGTCATAGCTGGAAAGGTCCAGAGGAAAACTTACTTAGGTAAAGCTCAAAAACTTTAACCCTTCAAATGCCGTTTATCTCGAAACTTCTATTTTGCAGGGATTGATTACAAATTGGGAAGTAATTAAAATCTCGAGAAAACAAAATGACATATGTATGTGTTACCATGACGTAAATAATTTTGCGATTTTGTTACCATGACTGTTCGAAGTTCGTGAATGTCGACATTCACCGGTGAATGTCCGAAATACCTTTTTTTCTCCTTGGATTTAGTCAGCGTTGCCAGTCAACTTTTTCAATTTAATGCAAGGTTTGATGATGACAGATTTTTAGAGTAGGTTTGGTTAGCTTGGATTTTTATCCCATTTCTGATATTTATAACCAAATTTGAACTAATCTAACCTAAATAAATTAACAATTTTGATTCAGTTTTGAATTAAAATGAAATAGTTGTGGTCATCAAGTCATGGCTAATTGTAGAAAAAGCCAAGACAGATAGTCCAATTGAGTGAGAAGCAAACCTGGCATTAATCCCCCCCCTCCTTATTAAGATTGTATAAAAATGATGTTAGTTCATCTGCTAATGGAGATGTCTATCTATTATCCATCCATGCGTCATTCCTAGGGCAGTAGAATCCAAGGGGTAGATAGTCATAGAGCTAAGATAGTGATAGAACCTATAGTTTTCCAAGTGTTTGGTTAATTTGGCACGGGTAAACGGCGGGAGTAAGTGTGCTCTCTTATTGGACCAATATTTGTTTTGAAAAACTGAAAAAACTGTAGATATGTTACATTCACGGCAACATGTGTACATCTATAAAGTACTGAAAAATAAAATATGCGTGCACAAATATAAACATATGATTTTATTCACAATGTATAGAAAATTTTCAAAAAGTCAAAAAATGAAATTTAAGCCAAATTTGCATTGAAAAACAATAGCAGAGGTCACTTTTTTCTTGCAAATAGTTCAAATAAGTTTGTTTGTTTGTTTCCTCCTTTTACTTTCGAATACGTCTTTGCTGATTTGGATTGAGATTTCTTTATAGTTCGTGAGATAGAGCGTCCAAGAACTGGTGATTTCGCAGGCGATTCCTTAAAAGAAAATAAATCAACCAAAGGAATACATTTTACAAACTTGAAAAAACAAAAAAACAAACAACAAAATAGCAAAACACAAGCAAAGAATATATGTATACGCTAAAATTTGACCTTTTGCCAAAGCTTCAAGAACGAACGTGATGACGCAAGCAATGTGACAATATATAGTTTTAAATAATTTTTTTTTTAAAGTATAATTAAAAAAATAAAAAGATTTTTTTTTATCAGAGTACTTCGAAAATAAAAAGAATGAAAAGACTAACTTATGCATGCTTAGGTTAAACAACAGGATATTCAGTTCACATGTTTTGTAAGGCCATTGGTAAATAAAACACTTTGCGGCAACCAATTGACAATATATGTTACACTGTAATGAGTTTGATCCGTAATATTTGGTCATTATGACCTGGCTCGTGTTAACAACACACTCCCAGGATGGGCTCATGACAGGCTCATGTCCTGTGGTACCGAATTTTGCTCAGGGTAAGACCAATTGCTCTAGTAAGATGTAACATAAGTTAGAAAAAGATTAAAGATTTGTGGAAAATTTGAGCAACATTTTTTTTTATACAAGGTCAAATTAAAAGGGTGTATATATATCAAATGAGAAAAGTATTCATTGATATATTTTTAATCTGAAGACTAGCGTCAATTCTGAAGTTAGGTATCGAGAAATAACTTTCGGTTTAGCAGATTAATAAAGCTGATTCATGCAAAAAATAAATATATAAATAAAATTGCATTTTAGAGCGAATCATGGTTGCAGCAATAGTTGCAACCTAGTAAAGAGCAAATGCTTATATAAAGTCATAATAAAATTAATTTTAACTCCTAAAGGCGAAGTATATATTAAAAACAAATATAGATGAAAAACAAAGATTAAAAACAGTATAGATTTAAATAAATTCCATTTACCTGTATTCTTGCTAAAACTATACAAATCCAAAGTCCAAGCAAAACTAAGCTCCCAAAACCAAAATTTAGCCTATATATATATTATCTGTCAACAAACATGTCCAATCCGTTCTCAGACTATTTTATAAATTAATATGAAGAGTTCGAGGAGAGATGATATTTTCAGAGCAATGAAATGTCGTTTCTCTAGTAAAATTTCACAATAAGTGTCTAAAATGCTATTTTTGCCCGTAATTTATATAGCTGCTGTTTACACGCAATAAGCAGTATTTTTCAAAACGATACTACGATAAAAGGAGTTTATATTTTAACCGGTTAAAAGGGGTTTATATTTTAACCGGTTAAAAGGGGTTTATATTTTAACCGGTTCTAAGCCGATCCCCCCCCCAGGAAATTTTCTAGCTCGGATATTTTGAATTAGTGAAGCACTGTGTCCCCTACATGACATGATTATGCGAAGCACTTTCATCCAGACGATACATACGCCCCTTACTACCGAAAGGGGATTATGGTCCATCCTTGGAGAGATGTATTTCGTTTTTTGTTTGTTTTTTTACTTGTAGTTGTAAGCAGTTTGGAATACGGAAAAAGTATTTGAAAAACTGCAAAAAAATTCTTATCTTTGAAACTACAAAATTTAACTACGGCGGTGCGCCGAAAGAGGGAAAAAAGGCAAGTTCCAAATTCAACTCTTTGCTTAGATACAATATGACGGACCTCTTTCACGTTAAATTCAGATTAACGCGATATTGCTTCTATTAACTCACTGCAGCACCAAGCCACCTCAGACCAACAGCTACCCACCGTCCTCCCCCGTCCCCATCTATTCAAAGCCTAGCAACAAGAAAGCAAAGCTGGATGGCTTCGAGAACAAACCTTATTACCACTTTTGGCAATCGGTTTGCCTGAGACTAGAATATCACGAACACTTCCCTTGACCCCTCCTCTCCCCTAACGATTTTAACTGGAGAAATCAATAGTTAGTGAACAAAAAGAATTGAATTTTGTTGGCTAATGCCATAAATAAAGAATGTAATAATATGCTGAAATTGTATCCCAAACTCAAATTATCTGTAGCTACAACGATCACTGCAGACTTAGACCCAACTTTTTAAAGTTATGAGTTGAAGTATAGAATTTGACACGGAGAGGTTAGGTCTCAAACAGGTCGTATTTACGAACTATAAGTAATGAGGGGCCCAGTTTAACAGTTACCGGAACTCTACAAAAGTAGGTTTTGCTAACAATAAATGCACAAAAAGAATTATGGTGTATATGGTGATTAAGGTTTATAGTGACATAAAATCCGTCAACTTTAAAGTAAACTCATTAAAAACCTACGAGCCTGAGAAAATTTGCCTGATTTTTGAAAAAGTAGGAAACATTCCCAAAGGGTAAGTGATCGTGGTCACTTTCAAGAGCGATTCTCCATGGGGAGGGGGGGGGGATTCTCCAAAGGGGGAATCAACCGGAAACCAATTTCACCAAATATTTTGACACTGCAATGCTTTCAGTACAACACTTGTCAAACTTAAGTGGAAGGAGGGGGGGGGGGGGGTTCTAGCTGCTAACTTCATACACAGGATAATATCTCTTTGTTTTGAGTTTTAATGTAACTCATTACTTTCATTTGAAAACTTTTTTATTTAATAAATGTACGAAAAGAAACCACTTCGGTTAGGGTTTCAGTATTCTAAGGTACGAGGTTCTTTTTCAGGTGTACCCACGAGTGGGGAATTGACTAAATAATTACAGTATTTTACATGGAAAAAGATAGATTTTACATTCAAATTAAAAGGAATAAGTTAAAATAGAAAATTTGTCAGCAATACACATTTGAACTAATTAGGAAATCGTTTAAATTACCCAAAATTTTAGAAATAAGAAAACGAAATTTTCATCAGTAAAATTAAATTATCTAGTAAACTGATATCTAAGGAAGTTAGTAAAGGGCAATCGCTTATTTGTACTGATGTCCAGGCTGAGACAGCGGACGTTCTTCTTTGACAAACGGTTTTTAGCAATTGTTTGGATTAGTTTAAGGGTCATTTTTGGCAGTGGCGAAAAGCCTTAAAGTACATCTAACTGCTTTTATCCAACACATTTTGTCGCTTTCTTTTCTAAGTAGCTTACCTGTTCAAAGGTACATTGCTCTCTATAGTCGTTTTCTACAATCGAAGTATAATTCTGGTCGCATTCCTCCTCTGCTAAATCAATTACGTCGTCCGATATTTTGCGAAGTGAGCAAATACTTGACCTACGATCAACGCTTCGCTGATAGGCAAATGCTTGCAAAAGATTTCTCTGTTTTAAGCTACTAGATCTTCTAATAAGATTACTAGATGAGACTAATTTGGAGGAAAGGATAGGGCTTTCAGAATCACCGTTCTCATCTGTTCGTTTCTGAGGAGTCGACGGGTCACAAGGTGAGGTGGGCGTGGCAATGCTGGTTGCGAGTGATTCAACACCGCTATCAGATTCAAAGTAATCGAAGCAGGATGCTTCTTCATCTAGCTTTGGTTTTTTGTTGCTCTTAGCTTCAGATGGTGTCGACGAAAAATATCTAAAAAGAAAGTTAAAAAAGTTTATTAGCTTTAAGTTGTATTGTTGAAGCGTAAATTAGAAATAACGGCATGTTTTATTTTAGTCACTAAAACTAGTCATTAGTCAACTTGTCTCTAGTCATTAGAAACTGTCACTTACGTAAGATAATCGGAAATTTTTTTCCGATAAGGGAAAAGCCAATGATAAATCTTACTATCCACATATGCACACTCTCTAACCTTTAGGAAGGTTACACAATGGTAATAGGTACCATAAAAAAAGAAGTTTATGGACCGGAATACCAAAAGATCATTTGAAGTTGAATAATTCCTTGTATTTTGTCAAAAACATGCCAAAGGAGCGTTTAAATAATCATCTGAAGGGGACAAAAATCTTCTCTTAGATTATTTGAAGTGCTTGAAAGACACATTCAAATACTTGGCAGGGGAACCTTTCGCAGTCATTAACCCAGAATTTACCTCCAGGCGGTCATCAATCCATAGCATGCACTTTATGTAAATCTTTATTAATTTCGTGAATGCCGTATAAGCCGTAAGATGCTGCGATCCGTAAAACTGACTACTCCTACAATCCCTAGCAACATTAATTAATAAGAATTTCATTGCAATTAACCTAATAATTAGTTAGATAATTAACAGATAGACAGCCAACTTAAAGGAAATTGTGACAGTTCTTTTCAATAAGAAATATTCAATTTTTACAATTTATAATTGGCATAATCGACAATCAGGTGATTAATGGTTTCTAGTGCTCAAAGGAATTGCCATAGATATTATAGTTCCTGGCAGCATTTACGCATCCTGTAAAGCGGCCATTGGTGGCTGAACTTTGAGACAATAGCACACGTTTTGTGCTATTGTCTCAGAACTTGAAATTATGACATTTCTAACTTTAGGCTCCAATTAACAGCAAGATCAATGGCTAGTAATATGAGGACGTTAGATAACATGCACACGAGGAACTAAATCATCATTCCATTGAGGATTGAAACAGGGAAAAGAAAGTGAATCAAAGTAGAACTATAAATACGGTTTGAAAAAAAAGAAGACGAGGTGACTGGAATAAGCTGCAAAAAGTGAGGTGAGGTGACGAGTGAAGTGAGGGGTAAAAAGAAGCATGCAGTAACGTAGCAATATAAAAACGATATTAAAAAAAAGAAAACAAGGCAACAGGAATGAATTACAAAAACAAATACATTTTTAAGCAAAAAGCCTTTTAATGTTCATCTTGTTCCAGTTACAAAGGAAAGCTTACACAGTTTTCCACAACAATACCTTTTTTGTATCATAATGAATGAATGAATGAACTTTATTACTCGTAAAAGTATAAAAAACACAAAGTACGGAGTATTATAAATAAACAAAAACGATAAACAGCGAGAAAAAAAAAATCAAACTAACAAAAGACAACATGGACTAATTAAACCAGTATCAATATGGAAAAAAGGCTGCAGAGGGTCATAAACAAAGGCTGCATTGCTTGTACGAGTCCTTTTTGTCAACCGATTCATTAAGACGCCTACTACTGCTTAAGACAACATTTTTGTTATTCATTCTGGCGATCTTTTTACTGAAAAACTACACAAGGATACTATTCAATAGGCATTCCCTGGAGAGTAAGCCCCCATCAACATCACGATTGGCCTGACACATCCTCCGTGAAAACGTTGGAGCCTGAAATTTACTCTTTACCTGCTTCTCCACTCCATCTTGAAGAACCTCACCACCCTCTCCTCTCCCCTTCTTACACTCTCCCTCTCCCATTGGGCGGTGACCCGTGTACATCTACAGAAATATTTTCCTTAGAATATGTAACTACGCCAAAAAAGCCTACGCCATGTTTACATATATGATAGGGTTAGAGGGATTTCGCATACCAAGGTTGCTGCATGTAAAATTCGCGGTTTTCTCGCAGTTTTTGCGAAAAAAGTTAATAAGTTTTTGTGTGGACGGTAAAAAAAACATTCCGTACTCAAAGGCATAGATACAATTAACTGTATCACCGTTTGAGCCATTCAGTTTTCCTATTTTATGAGGTGTCCGCATAACAGCCGCGATATACAGGATCTAGATTAGAATGTCAGCATCCCTATACAGCATACATTATCAAGCATAAGCATAGAAAATTACTTACTTGCTAATGACAATTTCTTGATTATGCTCACTTCGAGTCATCTTCATTTTTTCAAATATAGACAGAGCGCTATATGCTAATCGCTTCTTGGGACCCTGTTTAGGCACCAAAACAGTGAACGGATTTTTCATTTTCGTGAAATTTCGGTCAATGTCTGGTATAACTTGGGTTTCCACCACTAAAAAGAAAAAAAGATAAGATATCATACAACCATACCTGTATAAAGGAAGGGATCCATCAAAGGATTATTTTGTTTAGTTTTAATCATACAGACTTCGAAAAATTAGATTGCCAAATCAAAATTTTACAGAAGAGACAGTAAAAACCTGACAAATCTCTCACTTCTACTTCACCATTAACCACATTTTTAACACAGCTACTATGGGCTTACTATGTACGCCCAGAGAGGAGGTGAATAGTAGGAAGGACTGGAAACCGGTAAGTTGTACTAAATTTCTATCCAAACAAGTATCTTAGAGCAATTCTAAATATAAAAAAGAGCTACTCCTTAAGTTCAGAAGACCTTAATTCAAGGTTAGCGGCATTTGGAATTTATATAAAATTGAACGCAAATACCCATATCTAGATCTGAGTACCACGGGCAGAAATCAGGAGCACGCTTTCCGTGGACGGGTTCCGTGGCACTGGTAATTCTGTACTACTCTTAACACGAAATTGCGCTGCTATACACTATTCTTTTGCAGTGTTTCCAAGGAAACTGCAGCCACTACCACTAAAAAATCGTCCCAGCTCTAAGCTACCTCAGCAAAACACAGTCACGCACGCCTCTTCTCTGGCTCACTTTATTTGGAGCTTCACTCTACTCCCTCCCAGAAACTTCACAAATACATTATGTTTTTTTTTTTTTGCGAAAAGCACATGTGAAGAACGATTACTACTACTCCTATAGAGGGTACAGTTTGAACTGTATTGAATGTTCGTCATATTTTTTGTCAGCACCCCAAGGCTGACACAAGAATTCTTTAAAGTATATTAGTAAAGCTTACTACAAAGCTAGTAGTATTTTTGCTCAGGGTGAAATATCATATACCGATTTACAGAGTTTTCGAACATGGATTTATACTGCATTCTATGATGTTTTGTATGGTTCTTAGGAAGCAAAAATTTGCAAAAACATGGAAAAAGCGGAACACTTGGAAGGAAAAATAGAGAAGATTGCAGTAGAGCTTAACTGGTCTTTTTGATAATTAGAAAAAAAAACAACCGACAAAGAAAAAAAAAGAAAGTATTTTTTCCACAAAGCTACTTTCCTTCAAAAAGCTCGTTCAATTTACAAATACTTAACCATTTAATGTAATAGTTCCACACAGCCTTTGGTGTAGTTTTTAAGATATATTCTTGCCACGTTACAATGTTAGTTTAATAGCATTAATTTAATTAAATCTTCTTTTTTTGTTCTTTTTTGTTAGTAACACACCCTCACAAGCAACGCTTTTGGTGTGCTACCGATTGATTTTGTCTGTGTTATTTCCTTTGGTTAATAAATTAATACTACTACTAATTGTTAATTTAATAAGTTAATAGCCATAAAAAAACACGACTTCGAGGGACAGACAGTCATTTTGACAATGCGAAAGTCGTAGTAACAAATTGACACTTAAATTTTCAGTCCAGACAGTGTATCGCTGTTGAAACAACTTAAGTTGATTTTAAAATCAAGAAAAAGCCATACGAAAGGTGATTTAAGTGGCACTGACCGACTTTGACATTGTCAAAATCAATATTAAAATTTGAAGGATATTCTATTATCAAGGTGAGCTGCCAACAGAAATCATACGCTAGGAATGATTTCCGTTATGCCTCCAGAGGCACTCAGGTGTGCGCTCCTCGCAAAAGTTGGGGGAGTATGACGATCCCAAGTATGTAGAATAATGAGGATTTGGCTATGGGCGTGCACCCTGGACCTTGGACCTTCAGGGCCTGCCCTTGGGGGAACACACCACTGCAACTGAAACACTAAGACTAAGCCCCGGATTGAACTTAATAATCGTAAAAAAACAACAAATAAAGTCACCCCAAATAATAAGCAGCGACTTCGACATTGTCGAAATCACAGGAAACATGTAAGATATGAATTCTAAGTCCTGGCAACGCAGCCTCGTCATAATAGTTTTAATTAACTTAATAACTATGAAAGGAAAATACAATACAGAGGAAATTTTTAATCTTGCCTCACTTAGCTTACCTTCTCGTTCTGGGTTTTTTACCCCGTCAGAAATAGATGGCGATATCTTAGCACCAATAGGATCTTCTTCGTCCTCCCAAACACCACCCTTTTTCCGCTTAATTTTAGTCGGCGTCCATTCAACAGAACTGTAGTCACTTTCGATTCGGGCTTTCTTGGGCTTTTCAGGAGATGGTTGCGGACTGTTAGATGTGGCAGTTATCGAGTATTGACTTAAAATACCTTTTCCTTCGGCGGTTAAATCTGTAAACCGGTAATATAATGAGTTTATATATATGTAAATTATTTTCGCAAGAAAACATCTTCTATTTATTGACAAAGTGCTCTTTTTCACCATATGTGAGACCTAACAATTATGGTGACAAATACCGCGTGACAAAAATCCTGAGATAGCCAATAAATTTAAGAAGTATTGAAAAGCTCTACACAATATCAGAAGGTGATTGCTTATACTTGACAAGCAAAAATCTAGCAGAAAAACAAGAGAAAATAACACAAAAAATCATTAGAATCATGAGGTATAGATCTGAATACGGATTGTTTTCCCATGGACCATTATATGTTGCATGTTCAAGAGTCGGTAAACCTGACAGCAAAGAATGACCTGAGCAAAGAATGTTGTATATTCGCAAGTTTTACGTAGTTAAAAACATATATATATATATATATATATATATATATATATATATATATATATATATATATATATATATATATATATATATATATATATATCTATATTCACAGGTGGGACATAGGGACACAACTACAATGGCGCATAACTAATATGGCGCGTAACGACTTACGCGCGCGGGGGGGCTTGGGGGGGGGCGCGAAGCGCCCCCACCAACTAGGTGTTGGGGTGGCGCGAGGCGCCACCCCAACAGCTAGTATATATATATATATATATATATATATATATATATATATATATATATATATATATATATATATATATATATATATATATATATATACATATATATGTATATATATATATATATATATATATATATATATATATATATATATATATATATATATATATATATATATATATATATATGTTTTTAACAACATAAAACTTGCGAATATACAACATTCTTCGCTGTCCCATTGTCTGTGCATATAAATAGATTGTCAGGTTTACCGACTCTTGAACATGAACATATAATTGTCCTTGGGAAAAACAATCCGTATTCAGATCTATACCTCATTATTCTAATGATTGCCCTTGAGCTTTGTTGATGGTGATTGCTAATCGAACATTCCCTGTGTCCCGGTCGTAATTTATATTCCCTGTGTCCCGGTCGTTATTTGTGTCCCGGTGTCCCAGTCTGTAATTTCTCTTTGAGTGCCCCGGTCGTCATTTGTGTCCCGGTCTGTAATTTCGTCAGTCGACAAACAACTTCATGACGGCATAATGCTCAATCCTTATAATGACGTCAGTCGACAAACATGCATGACGTCAGTCAACACACAACACACACACAACTTATTTTTGTATATATAGAAGATAGATTATGTATATAAGGGGGTTTGTACCCTCGTTAATGCCCCGCTCTTTACACTAAATCGTAAGTTTTGTCTCAATTCTTTAAGAATGACCCCTGAATCAGAAAGGCCGTAGAGTAAATAGTTGAAATTGCTAAAAATACTTTAGCATAAAAAGCGAGGTATTTATCTCCTCCTAAATACCTCGCTCTTTATGCTAAAGTATTTTTAGAGCCCCTCATATGCGTAATAATCTCTGTCCGTTTTAAGTTTCAATGCTACTCCTTACTTTCAATTGAAAAACTTTTTCATGTTTATTTTTTCATTGTTTTTTTATAGTAGTTTTAGAAAATCCTGCGCCCTTTTCATTGAATTTCTCTTCCCCCATGACATTTTTCTCCAAGGAAAGATACTCCCACATAGCCCGCTCCCTTCAGCCTCACCCCTAAAAAAAAAAAAATCCCCCTGAAAACGTCTGTACAGCCCCTCCCTCGGGGACTGTGGGGGAGTAAGTCATTCCTAAAGACATAGTTATTATGGTTTTTGACTATGCGGAACAAAATGGCTATCTCAAAATTTTGATCCGTTGACTTTGGAGAAAAAATGAGCGTGGGAGGGGGCCTAGGTGCCCTCCAGTTTTTTTGGTCACTTAAAAAGGGCACTAGAACTTTTCATTTCCGTTAGAATGAGCCCTCTTGCGACATTCTAAGACCACTTGGTTGATACGATGACCCCTGGAAAAAACAAAACAAAAACGAACAAACAAATAAACACGCACCCGTGATTTGTCTTCTGGCAAATAATACGAAATTCCACATTTTTGTAGATAGGAGCTTGAAATATTTGCTACAGGGTTCTCTGATACGCTGAATGCTATGGTGTGATTTCCATAGCATTATATAACCGTTAAGATTATATAGCTTTTAGGGGGGTTTCCCCCTATTTTCCAAAATAAGGTAAATTTTCTCAGGGCTCGTAACTTTTGATAACAAAGACTAAATTTGATGAAACTCATATGTTTAAAATCAGCATAAAAATGCGATTCTTTTGATATATCTTTTAGTATCAGAATTCTGTTTTTTTTTAAGTTTCGTTTAGTATTGAGGTCGCTCCTTACTACAGTTCGTTACCACGAACTGTTTGATCTGTTTATCTTGCATTAAAAATTTCTGCAGTATATTAATATTTTTTTTTTGCATTCAAAAACCTCTGAAGTCAACATGAAATCTATTCTAATATTGGGAACGTCCCTACTAAACGAAAAAGCAGAAACCATCCTACCTTTTGAGCGAGGAGAAGTGACCTTTTTCGTTGGACTAATTAAAAATGATGTAATAAGCGTCTTTTCTGCACCAAAGGCCAGCTTTTTTCTTGGTGATTTTTTTGGTGTTTTCCTTGGAGATTTAAAGACTTCTTGGGAACTGTAGCTTGGTCTCCAAATACTAGGATGGGGTGCTCGCTTCACTGAATTTGACCATGAATAGCTTCGGGTTAAAGAAACACATTCCTGTAAAAAGGTGAAGTTACGTCTTAGAAATCAAATAAATTAAAGAACTGCTCCCTAAAAAAAAAAAAAATAATAAAAAAAATAATAATTTTGAAAAAAATCCGAACTCCTCTAACACTTGTTTAAAGTTGCATGTCAAGGTAACTGATTTTAATATTCAGTTCTGATTTTAAATAAAAAAAACAACTAAACATTTATTATCGTTAATACGATCCGAACCTTATAGGAAGAATAAATTCAACTAAATACGTAAATGCTAACGTAATTTTAAATCAACAAGAAATTATTTATTATCAGGAATCAGAAATATTTCACTTTCCTTTGTAAAATTCCCTTCTTTCTATGGTAAAAAAATAGCTTCAGGGTGGGGGGGGGGGGTGAATTCACCATATACGCAGGAAAGGAGTCTCCACACGTGAATCCTCTATCAATTAGAAATGCCGCAAATTAACGGTAAACAAATGCAACTCGAGTTTTTTTTGGACAAAGTCAACCCCCACCTGTGCCCCTCAAAATTAATTCTTGCATAGAGGCCTGATAAAACTAGTTTAAAAGATAAACAGAAATTGTATTTTGGGATATTAAAGAATGTTCATATTATGCACAGTCACACATTCGTCCGAGGAAACATTTGAATTTCCATTAGGACTAATTGTAAGGACCCATCGAGTCCTGGTGCAACTCATTATTTGGTTTCAAACGGGGGTCAGTGGCATGACTCTGTAAGCTAAGTCCCAGACTTAATGGGTCCCTTTAGAAATATGGGGAAGGTAAACACAAAGGGGATGCGAAAGCACAAGATGACTCGCCATAGCAATTCCTGGCTAAAGGGCCATGAAACGGAGACCAATACCGTCGGTAGTGACTGTAAAGTCCAATATCGTATTCTTTATCTTTTTTTTACCTTTTACCATCTCCGGGAAATTGCGAAATGTGGCCTAAAAATACATTTTATAAGTCATTTTACTCTGCAGTAAATCTTCTGAATCCTGCTTTTCTTAGATTGAACTTTCTGCACATATTCACAGTTCAATTTTTAAATCAATATATTGCTTTTAATTGTCGGATTGACCTTACTGCATATACAAGCCAATAGTAATATAAATCGATATGATTTAATCACTATTTTCAAAAAAAAGGAAAGGCCGGAGGGGGTGAAAAGAGGACGGCATATTATCTGTTCAAAAGGATTAAGGACCTTTGTATGGGTGTGTGTTTTTGCGGATATCGGGATTATTCTTTTTTTTTCTTTATTTACATAGCTGCATATTAAATATTTATATATTTATTACATATTTTGCTTGTTGCAACTTAGTATTTCCTCTAGCGTTTTAAGAAAATATTAAACTCCACTTTTGAACAATAAATAAAAATTTTTAACTAACAACAATAAAACTATCCTTCATAGTAATTATTCACTATAAACAATTGGTATTACTAGCCACTTGGGACTGACTTTGGATTAAAAAATTCTTTAAAATGCTAAATAAAAAAGTTTTGAAAAAAAAAATGAGAATTACCTCTTCATCAGGATTATAAGAACCCATTGCCTCGTAAGTGAATACATTCAAATTTCCAATTGCTAAGTTAAACGCTTTCCTAGGGGTTGTCGGAAGACCAGCGTACGGGTAGTGAGTCGCATCTTTTCCAGGTGGATAAGGATTCAACGGTATAATACCCCTGCTTACAGGATCGTACACAAGTTGATAGAGGAAAGTGTTATCAGCTTGTTCATATCTTTCTCTATAGTCTTTTGAGACAACGAGCCCCGACTTCTTGAGGTAATTGGGTAGCAAACTTAACTCCTAAAAAGAAAACAAAATTTGGTTAAAGAATAGTGAGAAAATTCCAAGTGGATTATTGTTTCTTTGTTTTCAGTTAGTTCTGAAAGTTTCAAATTAGTCTAATTTTCAAAGGTTTCTGGATTGATTAGCTAAACTAATTTTTTAAGGTATACACGAACATAAACAATATATATATATATATATATATATATATATATATATATATATATATATATATATATATATATATATATATATATATATATATATATATGCACATACAAGGCCGTCACGTATGGGAGACGGAGGTGTCACCCCCCCCCCCATATTTTCAGCCCCTCAAAAAAAATGAGGCGGTAAAATCATGGCGCGAAGAGCCCCGATTTTCCAACGACGCCATCTTTTTTTTGTTAAACAAAAACCAGGAAAATACCGACATGTCATCTAGAGAAATCTCGGACTTGGTCGGTAGATGCGGCAGTATTACCTACTCCTGCCGTCATTTTACGGATGGTGCCACAATTTTCCATTTGCTTAAATAAAGAGCATGAAGATACTGACAGGACATAAACGGAAATACCTATCTCGGTTGGTAACTGCAGTGGTTTTACCGACTCGTGCAGTGATTTTACGGTTGGATCCACAGTTTTCCATTCGGTTAAAGAGCATGAAAATAGGAATATAATATCTAATGAAATCTCAATCTAGGTTGGTAAATGTAGCGGTTTTACAGACTTCTGTCGTGAACTTATGAACGGTGCCAAAATTTTCCGTTCGGTTAGATAAAGAACGTAAAAATACTATGCTGTCAAACTCTCTGATATGAACGTTCATCTTGTCATTAACAAATTCTTTAGCTTGAGCACTGATTCAGTCCTGTTTTACACACCAGCTTAGACACCATTGAAGAAGTTCTCGAAAAGCTAAAAGAACAAAATGAGGACAAAGAAATAAAAGAAAAAGCCAAAGTTCTGCATCACCACATAACCTGCTTTGAATTTATTCTGACGCTTACGTTCATGCACCAGGTCATGTTCAGGACGAAGGTTCTTACGGAAAAGTTGCAGGCTGAACACCTCGATTTGATGACTGTTAACGAAAAACTCAGGGCGACACACGATATCTTAGATTCTCTCCTTGAAGATCAGGATCAGATAGGGAGACAAATTGAGGCCGCAAAAGAAGTAGCGGAAAAATTTGGTTCAATAGCCATTGACGAGTTCCAACTTAAGCACCGTCCTAGATGTCCGCCTACTCGTCATTCAGAGACAATTGCTCATTCTGGAGCGAACCCGCTGGATGACTGGAAATCGTGCAATCTACGACAACTCATCTGTTCTGGGGCCAGCATACTAAAGTTTACTGGGAAAAATGGATGACAGATATGAAAGCCTTTCCGCCCTCGTGAAGATGTTTCCTGGAAAAGACTTAGATCCTGCAGAACTAATGTTAGGGCTAAAGGCTTTTACACTTTTTGGCCAGGACTGAGGTTGAACGCAACAAAGTCATAAATAGTACCATCTTTGAGGGACTATTCCGTGAAATTAAAGCTGTAAAAATCGATATTTCCGAATCTTCGATCAGTTTACCAGTGTTTTGCGACAGAACCACCAATTGTGGCAATAGCAAAAAGAAGTTTTAGCAAACTAAAACTGGTCATGATACGTTTACGCAAAGCGACGGACGATGACCGTTTGGATCACCTTGTCATGATGTTCGGCGAAATTGACGTTACAGACGAGCTGAAGCTCGAGGAATTACTGAAAGTCTGGCTGTCTTCCAAAACCAAGACGTTTGAATTTTTAATTGTAGGTATATAGTTGTATTTTCTTCATTTTTTGTTTAATCTGTATATTTTAATTTAAATTTGCCAATTTTTCACTTCTGGGATCTTTTTGTATATAAACTATATTATCGCTTTTCTCCTAATATATTGCTCCATTCTTCACTAGGTCACCATGTTGTTCATACGCTTCTTATGGGACAAAGAACTAAGCAGTTGCTCTTCCTCGGATTATATAATTCTTTAGGCTGAATTGCCGTCCTAATTTTCGCATTAGAAATGGACATTATGTCAATTAGTGGTTAAAGCAGTCGATATAAATAATCACCCACTCGGTAAAATCAATCACTGCCCCCCCCATTTTGGCTAATAACGCCCAGGTGCACATATATCTTTTATCAATATTATAAGAATGAATTCTGAAGCAAGTGTGAATGTTAAGAGACAGTCGTCACCGAGACCAATAAAAGTGAAAAGGCTGAAAAAGAGATATGATTGGTTGGCTGGTAAATATTTCTGATGAGTAATAAAGCAAAGGCTGACAGAGATATCATTCGACCCATTGACAGGATGTTTATGCTTCACCTGTTTTGACCAGCTATACTAAACAATTTTTTTTTACATATGCCAATTGATTTTGTCTATGTTGTTTTTAAATTCAAAACTAATTTGGGAAAATACAATTTTGGAAATTTAGAATTTTTTTATCTGAAAATTTCCAGCTTTCTTGGTGACTTTTTACTTTTTTAAAGGTATAAAATTGTAGATTGAAGACACAAAGGTCTTCTTTTATTGCTAACATCCATTTTTGAATCTGCAGTCGAAAACACAAAAATACGGTCGTTATCTAATGTTCGCTTCGTTTTTTAAATCTTATGATCTCATATATGACTTGACTTTTCCCACAACTAATCCCTTTTCAATTCAAAAATCAACGGACTCAACTTTTTGTTGTTTTCTGTAGAATGAGATAATAATTTACATAAAAATGAATGTACACATTTATTATTTTATTTATCAGGGACTAAATGATAACTGGATGTCAATCTATAAACTTTTCCTTTGGATACACTTCCAGAAACTTTTTTTTTTAAATCAACAAACGAACAAAAGCAAATATTACGATGTTTAGGCCCCAGCAGCATCAGTAGCCTCCAAGCAACAAAATTACTTTAGGCTATTGGCGTGCCCGATGTTTAAAAGCGTTCTTCCAAATTTTTTTTTCAAAAAATGAGTTATCGTTCACACAACACCCTTTAGTAAACTTAATTTACTGGTTACATTTGCAGAGATATATTTACTTCAAAGAACCCAATGAGAAAACAGCATGACTGGGACAAAAGTGTTTCAACGCCTCTGCCTAAAAACGAAAGCACCGCTCACAAACATGTTAAGAAAGACTTCTATGCCTAGAAACGTACTTGATAAGACATCTATCTTCAGACAGCTGTAGTCCACATGTAAAATTTGGTGCTTGATAGAAACAAGTTATATTCAAGCTCTTGAGTCACGAACTCTGTACCTAGGATTTCAAGTTCTACTAATCAAAATGCCCATTTGTCAATCAATCATCAGAACTCAAAAGTAGTGTTCACATACATATACAACGGGGTTTTCATTTATGACCTGGCCAACCATCCATGTTTATGCATGGAAGTCTAACTAGAAATGCATGTAAACATCACTTAAAATATTTGCATGTACTATGTACTAAAATGAAACGAGATTAAAATGGTTACAGCTGTGGTTGCCTTCTCCTCCTAGTAAAGAGTGAATTACAGCCCATAGTAACCGGAAGTTTAAAAATGCACTATAAAAAACTGTCAAGTTAGGAGGAATCGCTATTTGAAGGTGATGCAGGAATGGTTACTGTTAGTTCGGTTACTATTAGTAGTAAAAGTTTATTGCGAGAAAAATTCACGGGAATTTCAAAAAAGAGCGCGAAACCTTTCAAAAATGGCGAAATGGGCTAAATGCTGGGATAAAAATAGTGGTTCGCTGTAAAACAGAAGAAAACTAAACAAAACCTTCAGCTAAACTATAAACTGCTGAAGCTCCTAAAAGGTTTAAAGAACAAGAAAGTGGGACAAGCAGAAGCTCACTTTATGTAAGTCGCCACTCAACGCTGAGGCAACCTGCTACATTTCCAAAATATTAAATATCATAACTTTCCATGACTTTTCCGTAACTTTTCACTATACCACTGGAAATATCATGGTTTAAAACCCCACGTAACAGAATTGCAGTTCCCATCTGGAACAACAAGGATATTCACTTTTTCACATGGGAAGCACCCATGTGTCTTCTTTTTCTAGGGGTAATCGTACCGAACCAGTAGTCATAGTATCGGGATAGGACTCATTTGAAAGAAAGTCACAATATCTAGTGCCTTTTTCAAGTAAAAAGAAAGAAAAAAGTAAAAACAGATACATTTTCTTTTTAAATGCATCTTCATATCCAATATGAAACAACACACATATTTTTTTTTTTTTAAATTGCATCTCTGAAGCATGATGTCATATTTAAGTAGCTCCGTTACCTAATTTCTTAAAATATCATCACATTCCTTGAAAAATCCTCATGAACTTGTTAATTCAAATTTTCCTTGTATTGTCAATTAAATACGTGATTAACTTTAATCATAAATTGACCAGCACGATAAACTGGTTAAATTTTAAATATTTCTTCTAGAAGAATATTCCATAAGTGATTTAACTCCTCAAAGGTTGCTAGGACATAATACCCCTTAGACTCCGTATTTGACAGAATTGGAGATTTTTCTTTTAAAGGTGAATTTAAGAGAGGTGCGAAGCACTGTAAAACATAGATTTAATGTCCTTTTTTTTTTAACAAAAACTCATGTTGAGTTCTTTACATAAATTAGAAAAAAATCTTTTTGTAAGGTTTATTGTGTAGACTGTTAAAACCCATAGACGGATAAAAATTCATTTAAAAAAGCAATGTCTTTTCTGATGGAAGTTTAGAGTGGAGTTGAAAGCGTTTAATAATTGTTGCTCTGCGGTTTACAGTATAAGAGTGCATACACTTTTCGAAATTTGACTCCTAGGACGCGAGGAGGAGCCAATAAAGGGGTGGAGGCAACCAAAAACAAAAATTGCTGTCAGTGACCAAAACTAAGACCGTTTCAATTAATAGAATTCGGTAAATCGTAAACGCTAGTGAAAATACATATTTTGAGTTATGAATGCTAGACAATGGGGTAATACAGCAATTCGTTAGGCTCACGTTTTACCCCACACGAGGTCAGTGATAGATTAGTCCTGTTAGTTTAAGTTAAATTTTGGAGTTTTTTTTCTTGTTTATTTCTACATAAAGTTAGAGTCAGGCTACATATCTAAGGGTAATTTAAGGAAAAATGAAATAAATTAAGATTGTTAATCAAAGAAAAAAAATTGATCCGACCCAGCAACGGGAACGAGTTTTAAAGAGGACAAAAAGATCTTTCAACTCATTCTTTCTGTAAGAAGTGACAGAAATGGTTCTACGAATCAGTTCAGTTCTACAAAACTGTTGAAACTAGTAAAGATAAATCAATTAGATAGAATTATAAGTTTAAATTATCCGTGAGTTAGGATGTTGTATTTAACTAAAAAAGTGGTGCAATAAAAATATGTTTACCGAGTATACGTCCGCTGAAGGCTTTAGTTTGCTGAAAAACTGCATCGATTTTCCAAGTCCTATTCCAGGCAGACTGGGCAAGTAATCACAACCGGAGAGTATACACATCTGGCGAAATCTTTCAATAGTAAATGAATTGGCTCTTACTCCAAGAGATTCGTTAAGGAGCGAACGATCATACAGTTGACCACGCCCCTCTAGATTCAGCTTAAAGAGAACCTGAAATATGAACACAAGATTAGATAAACCATTCAAATACTAAACGTTTTATTTTCCACGATTCGTATTTTGAATTTTCCTACCATGCGCAACGGTCAACGGTTAATAATTTATTTTCAATAATTTAAATTATTAGGTATACTATAAACAACATACAAGTAGACCACTTTAGTATTCTTTAAGCTAAATTAATTGAACAGACTTTAAATTTAAACTTTAAAATAACTCCCCAGCTTCATCCATTACTACCCAGCAAATCTAAAGCGAATCCATAAGTGGAAGCCTTAACAGTATTTCGCGATGGCTAAACTCAAAACATAACAAGATGATACGACAACTGCGTAAATTCCAGGAAAAAAAAATAACCGCTTGATCTTACAGTAAAGTTTCGGGTACATCACCACATTATTCATATGACCGTATGGCCGTTGATGCATACACTCGTCGGGCGTTTTCTCTGTTATTAAAAATGATATCGGTAGTAACATGATTTTTGTTTAAAAAAATAATTTAATTGTATTTCTTTTGCAATAATACAGAATAAAACTTTCATTTTTAAAGCAACAAAAATGATTTACAGCATCAAAATTTTAAATCGAGTGATTGCTATTATCTTAATTCTCTTAATTATACAGAAGCGACGATTTAAACAAGCCTTTTGTGAACGAATTGAGGGAAATGGCCATTTTTAGTGGATATATTCCAAATACAAGTCTTGAATAAGCTTGATTCCTCTTTCATTTTAACAATATTTTGGGAATTCGCTTTGAAATTTAAAGTCTACAGATCAATGTCTGGGATTTTTTTTATTGGAGAGCCTGGGATTGTTTTCACGCCCAAAATCGACTGTTTCCACTATGTAATACGTCAATCCTTCTCGTATTTTTTTCTTCTTTTTAGATCAGAAGTGGATAAGTCTTTATAACAAGGTTAATAGCTTGTTATGCAATTTTAACCTCGTTATTGAGCGTGTTCAAACGCTTAACTACGGTGTTTGACAATAGCTAACTTGACTACAGTCAGGTCAAACGTAGTTGCGACAACGCTGGAACACCGAAAGTTTGCTTCATTGTCTGTAAGGTAATTGTCAGATTGTGAGGCAAATTGTTATGGAGGAACTTAAATGGGGCCCTTTTTTGGAAGAAAGAAAGGGGTTTACCCATAAACAATAAACATAATAAAACCTGAAGCAAAGCTTGTTTAGGTAAATAATTACCCCAGTAGGTCTAAATCGTCAGTCAGGTATCAAAGGGTCGTATCTCTATAATTGGAAATTTTCAGAAAAGCAAAAGAAACCTCACAAATTTTTTATTTTCCCTCTGATAACCGTATAACAAAAACTGATTGTTATATATATATATATATATATATATATATATATATATATATATATATATATATATATATATATATATATATATAATTTTACATATAATAATAACAATAATTTCACTTGCGCCTGCTCATACTGAAAGAAGAGAAAAGAGGAGTAATATAAAAAAAAAAAAAAAAAAAAAAAAAAAAAAAAAAAAAAAAAAAAAAAAAAAAAAAAAAAAAACAGGAACACTCAGCACCAAAAAACAAGATTAAGCAGTAGCTTCTTCATTCGCACTCGTATATCAGATGTTGAGGCAAAAACTCGAACAAATGCCTTTTTTCTGCACTTTTTTCAGTAAACGACACAACGGCAATTGGGTCAACCATATTTTGAGATCTTAGAGTTTCTCTCGTAGAGCGGGTATCGAAGCAAAAACATGAGGGATTTGCAGTATATAGACCGGAATTTTAGTTTGTCAGTTTGTGTGAACTAGTCCCATAGCGGCGATTCATAAAGCAGGCGAGGGAGAGCAACCGCTGCGTAAAGCTTTCCATGAATCTTACTGTTCAAGCTAAATTTCAGAGAGACAAGCTTCCCATAGCTTGACAAAAACTGTTGGTAGTTTTCTCAATTATTAGTAAACGAGAACTTCTAATATCATGACCGTATGTTATTCCCAGGTATTTTATGGACTTTCCAGGAAAAATTTTCGTGTTCAACCATCACATATCTAGAACCACTGCTTTGCTTGCCGAGGGAAACATTCCAAGAGCCCCATCTTTATTACATTGAGCCTCAGACCGATACTTTTGTAATCAGTTTTCAGGCGGTCGATAGTGTCTTGTAGAGAAGTAAGGTTTCTTGTGGAGAAGTAAGGTCGTCAGCATAAGAAAGCAGGTTAAGGTCGCATAGATTGATACTGACTCCTCCAGCAGCATTTTTAGTTATTCTGGATGTCAGGGTATTAAAGAGGATGGGGCTTAATATAGGTCCTTTTCGAAGGCCTCGAACAAGTCTAATCGATCTTCTCAGATGATCCACTGACACGAACCGATTCGCAAAACTGGCCGAGTACCAGAAAAAAAAATGTACTACAACATGAGCACTCACACACAGCTCGAGTAATTTCATGAACACCTGAGACTGCACAACTTAATCAAAAGTTGCTGAGATGTCTACGCTGCACATACAGAGGGAGGATCCCATTCTGTGGTCTTTGTTAATAACTTTCTTTAATAGTCAATGTACAAAAGCGCAACTCAGGTTTCGGCAGAATCCTAACTTACGAAAATACAGTCTACAATTTTTCGAAACTTTGGGAAAGAGAAGTAGCTCGAGGACTTTACTGAGAACACTTGAAACTGCAATTGGTCTATATCCTGTGCACTGATTTCGATTTTTTAGGGATATTTGACAGAACACCAACACAAAATGAGCTGGGGGACCATACCGCAATGGACACACATCTGGAACAGAAGGGTGATATATTCAAACAAGAAGTCAGGGCCATACATTAGGTTATCCGGCCAAATACCATCGAGAACAGGTGCCTTTCTGCGTTTTAATTCAAGAACTGTTTTAATTACAGTTGATTTAGATATCACAAAGGTACTTCGCACTTTTAATAAGGTTTCGAGTTCTTCCTTCAAACATTTATCACAATTCTGTCCGAGCTTGGGGTCTCTGGAACCGAACACTGTAGAGTATTGCCTTAACCACTCCTACTCTGGAATGTCAGATGAGTAAGTTTCTCCACTGGTCTGGGATTTCTTGAAGAACTTCCAAATCACTTTCGGATTTTTTGAGGCTTGATCTGATATTTTGTCTCCTTCTTCGCTTTTAAGTTTTTCTGTTAGATTTAGGTAGTCCTTCTTTGTGCTCCGACACAGTTGGAAGACCACTCCAGATCTGGGCTTATCGGATTCCTTCCAGATATTGTACTACAATTTAGCACGTTTTTTTGCTTTTTTGACCAGGGGACATTTGTCCCAACTTGGTTTTTGAATACCAGAACGGACTTTACGACAGACGACGGCTAACTTCTCTATGGTTTTTATGTCATGGCAGATTTCCTCAAAATAGATTGTTAAGGCAATCGTACTTTCGACACCGTGCATTGGTAGCTGGTAGGGCACTTCAATTTTGTTCAGAATTTGTCACACGTGTATTGATACAGCACCGCGTCAATTTTTTCCCACTCGCTTTCGATATAGTGTTAGTAAGCTATGCGGGTTGCAATAGATTGAAAAGGAACACTGAGATATAGACTTAAATCGTCGCTATGTAAGTATGGTCAAAGTCAATGCTTATATTTGTCTTGAGGGAGAAATTTGTTATCGCATGGTCAACATTACTCGTAGAGCCATTATTTTGTATATAGATAAACTGCTGATCTTTGTCACAAAAGCATATCTTATCTGGGAGTGGTGCTAGAAGAATGTCTGTAAGTTTAGTAGGTAAGGAGGGGTTGCACTGGAAGTCTCCACAAATTAGAAAGCATCTGTTGTCGTCTGCACAAGAATCTGCTTAAACGACTACACGCTTCGGTTTAGCGTTTCTCAGAACAATCGTTAATCAGGTTTGTTGGGAAATATATATTGATAAGGAAAAGCTAGTTGGTCCAACAAATTCCACAGAAGAGTAGAAGTCCCACGACTCATACAGCCTACAGGGGATCTGACCGCCGACTATAACAGCAGTGCCGCCGCTAGGTCTTCCGCACGTAAATTGTCGTTTAGCTTCATGTATGAAAACTGATTTGTGCGGAAAGGACTAGAACAGAGCAAAATTATTCTTGGTAAGTAGGTGCTCTTGCACACAAATTACATTGTAATCGTAGCAAATTCCACTAAGATAGTCTGTTTTCCCAGGATTGTGCCCGTATATGTTTCCGCAAAAGACCTTTGAATTGTTTATTATTGGAGTTGGGACCCTTTGCTCATGGCTTTTTTAACACCCGGACAGATCAGGATATAGCGTGGGCGATCGTTCTTCCCGTTGGTACACTTGAGGCACACTTGAAACTGTTCGACTGACACGGTGTTTCTCTTAACGAAACATGGGGCCCTGCACAACGAGGACAGCAGGTTGATTGCTGCAGTCTCGATCCAGATGTTCGAAAGACTGGCAACTGAAGCGCCTTTTCGAAATTTTTTTTGAACGTCGTTATTTAGAGATGAGTGTACTCAACACAGATACCTTGCCAGATAGCCCTATCCCGTGATGATGCATCTTCAAATACAAGTCGAACTGTCTTTGGAGAAGCCATATCTTTTAGCTTCTGTGACATGGGGGTTACCTGCTATTATCTCTTCTGGGGTAGTAGTTTTGTTTCACGGCTATCGGAGGGGAAATTAAATTAATAAAGAAACCAAAAAACCCAAAGAATACCTTCCTCAAAAATTATAAAACTCCATAAGTGAAACTCCCATTATCCCGAAGTGACTACGTGTTAACTCTACTCAGTGGTGGAGTTACAAGAAACTAGAGCTCAATGGTGAAAACCAGCGTAGCTGGTGACTACAGAGGGAAAAACGCTTGAAGTTAACAGTAATTCAACTATAGTCGACTGTAGTCCAAGTTCTGAGTGCAATGACTGTCTGAGTCTCACTGTCTTTCATCATAGAACTGATTTCTTACCTTATCACAGCCGAATGGAATCAGGTCTGAATCTTCTGTAATAATAACTTGAGCCAAACCGATTTTGTTTAAATAAGCTAATTGTGCGTCCGCTTCATAAGGGGCAACGATGCAATCTACATTCACAGACCTACAGGCCTGCAAAGAAAAAAAAACATATCAACTGCCCTGTGATACACAAAATTGAAAGCTTTTTACCTTTAATCAGTCAGATTAAATGTTTCGGTACGTAGGATGCACTCGTCAAAACACAAGATATGGCTAATTATCAGTTGAAATTATGGACAAATTGTGAATCGGTGTGTAAGGTGGCTCCAATGTCCCCCTCGTAGGGCGTTATGGACGATCCCAAAATACTGAAAATGCAGCTATTTTAAGCAAAGAAAATGACTTGACATTGCTGTTTAAATGTGTAGTATTTGTCGTTATACATTTCCGGTTCCCCTCACATGACCATCTATGATATCTATACTCGCCTGTAGAGGACAGAATAAGAATGGGTTCCTAAAATCTTATAATCTTATTATCTAACAGAAAGGTTTATCAAATCCCAGGCAAAAGATGGTTGGTACTGCTCAAACACAACAAACTTTTTTGAAGACGTCATCCGCCACCGAAATGAAACGCCTTGACTATACTGTGAAGATCACATATTTACATTTTACACATTTATCATCTAAATTGTTTCTGTTCGCTTTTTAATCAGAATTTTTTTTTTGGCAGTTGCTGATGGTCCACTAAAAGGGATGTGACAATGGCTAGTCGCCACCATTTTTTTTTAAACGCGATCTCCCACTAACACAAAATCTCTTCACTATCCTTTGAAATTCACACAGCTCCCATTTAAACGGAACATTTCCTCCTTATTATCAAAATTTCATTGGGTGTTGTTGATGCACCGTTAAAAAAGAAAAGGACGAAGCAGTTCAAATCACTAAAAAGCATCTGGCAGCTGCCATGCGACACCAATTTGTTTAACGTCATCCCCGACAACCAAATGAAACAGATTTACTATTTTTTTCATGTTTGTCTATTTACTAATTTATCATCTAAATTATTTCTTTTGTTCCTTTGTTAAAGATTTTGCTTGGCGTTGCAGATATGCTGCTAAAAATGAAAACAAACTCAACCACAAATGACTAGAAAAGTTGTGGCTGCAATCGCATTCAATATATTTTCCTAAAACGTAAAAACATCACTAAAGCGAAATACTAGAAAATCGTGATATAGCCAAATTACAGGTGCTCTGATTCAAATTACATAATTAAATCACTTTCAAATACATTAACTTGAATTACAATTAACACTTCGAAATAAATTATTTTGACTTACAATCAAATTACTTTGAAATAAACTAGGTACATTTTGGTATTAAATTAAAATGCCAGCTTTCTACAAAAGGGATCAACGATTTAATAACGTACAAAAAACTTCTTATCCGTCCGTTCTTATCCGTGGAAGTTCTTCATAATGATTAGTCTATCTTTGATGTAGGTGATCTTTAGATTAAAAAATATTTTTAAATTGGATGTTTCTTTAAATTTCATTTTATTATACACAAGTATGCTTGATTTTACATACCATTCATGCTACCCAAAGTATCTTTTTGTTAAATTTGGCGTCATTTATATGCAAGAAAAGGTTACCAAGAAGCAATAACTCATACAGGAGGTATTTTGAAAAAGTACAAGGCTAGTAAATTACTTTTAACACTTTACTTATTTTTTAGAAATTCGGTTACTAGATGATTCAGATTATTTAGTTATAGATCCATACCTTTTTGTTTTTGTCTTTCTGTTAGTTAACTTTTCAATAAAGGATGGGTTAGGTACCAGAGTGATATTATTTTTTTCGATACCAATATAAGACTTTTGCTAAAATAGCACGAAACTCGACCAACCGATCAACTTTCAAAGTTCCGACGGTGATCCCTACAGTAATAATTCACTGAGCTAATCAGCAGCATCCAGAATTTGTGGCTATTTCCACCCAGGACATGACTGATTTACCCACAAGACAGTTTTTCCAAACACCAGGTAGATACCAGGTAGAAGAAAGTTGTTTTTTCAGCTAGCCTTATATCCACTTCTAAGCCTTATTTTAGGAATAGCAAAGTTGCTTCAATTATAACTCAAAATTTCAACCCATGGGGGGGGGGGGAGCATGATATACTAGTGTAAGCGTTTATAACATTTTTCAAATTTCTTGGGTAGGGGGATTGAACCTTCTCGATTTGATTTCCGACACTAGATCCCATTTCACGAACATTAACGCCATCACGGTTATGCCTGAAAGGGGACAACCCAATTTCAGAGAGAAGGGGGGGGGGAAGGCGCGTTGTGGTGTCTAGTTATATTCAAAGGGTACATATTCCGCACAGCTTTCGAAATATTACAGGGGCTCAGCTTAGTAAGTCTGATTCTCTCCAGGGTACCTTGACGGATTGCTAATGATACATAGCAAGTTTAATGCACTTTCCTAAACATTTAGTAATAACTCTCTTATTATCATTATTAATATCATATCATTTTACTGGTAGGATTTTAATTGTTTATTTGTTAATAGTTTGTTAATTTAGTGACATTAATATTTTACCTGTATTAACTCAAAAGCCATGGATGGACTGATATCGACTGCAGCTTGAAAATGTTTCACGGCTTCGCCATATTTCCCCTCTGCTAGAAGAGCCTTGCCCTTCTGTTTAGCTGTAGCACGTGTTCTGAAAAAAGAGACTACAATGCACTAAAATAAGAATATTTAGAATATAGCTTCTGTTCTAAAATTAGGGATGTTACGAATCCGTTTTTTACTGAGTTTCACCAATAATGGATTTTTACCAGTGTGCCTAAGCTTACTATAGGCACTAATCCAATTTGATCCTGGTACCGACCTGGGAGTGAACGTCTGCAATAACGTTCACTAAATGCTTTGGAGATTTTTCCTGGAGAAACTTTGGCAGCATATTTAATTAGAAAATTCAAGTGGCAGCTTTTGCTATGAGAATTTTGGCCAAACGTGACAGAGTTTCCACACAGGTTTGTACTTGAGTTTACCATTAGATCGACAATATGCAAAAACAGAAGACCATTTCAGAGAGATACTAAATAGTAGAATATTCAGTGTTAGAATGGACTAAGTTCAAATTTTAAATAGCCTAACATACCTGGAATAGCTACAATGGTTAGGTAGATCCCGTGAAACTCAAATAAGTTTTACCAAAGAAAAAAACAAAAAAAAACAAATAGTGAGCAGAATTTACTGGACTTTGCTTAACCTCAAGTAAAAAAAACTCAAATAGTGAATAAAATTCACCTAGTTTTGCTTAACCTCAAGTGTAGGTTAGACTGCACTTTGAGTAGCCAAAAAATCAGGATTAACTGTTACTGTTTCTTCACCTTTTATTACAAAGTTGTTCTATTTCTGACTGAAAAGACGATTTATCTTTGCCATTTTGCAAAATCCTAACCGAAAATAAAGGATTAAATTTGAGGCATTTTGCTCTAGAGTCCATATCTTGCATTGTTTTGGTCTGTTTTAATGCTGAGCCTCCATATGTACAAACAGAAGTAGGAACAAAATAAAATTCAAAAATGCGATAAGGAAATGGATTTGAAAAGTAAATAAAGGGGAACATTTTGGTCGGATACTTAAAAATGTAACGTCAGCTATTGGGCCAAAAAATCAACAAAACTGCAACATTTTGTTTCATATTTTACAAGAGTTACAGCAAAAACTGGCTTTAGTTGCTTTTCTCACAACCCTTCCACTGCTATAAGCTTATAAAACATTAAGGTGGCTAAGAAAAACATACTAGCAAACCTCCAATCCATCCTTTTTAAGCTTTTGCTTTCACCCCCTTGCAAAAATTCTAACGATTTCCGAGAACCCAAAACTGGGTGTCCTGCTTAGCTATAAAAAACTTGGACTCCCCTGCACGCTACTTAGTGAATATTTTTGGGATCTAGGCTTCGTTTTTCCTGAGGATATATTCCAAGTCATCTAAGCCTCGCTTTAATTATGCACACTGAGTGGAGTTGGATTAGTTCCTTCATGACTAGGGTTTGGCACCTCATGACTAGGTTTAACTCAAAAAATCAGCCCCTGATATTTCTCTAAAAAATTTCCAGTATATTCACCTCTTTTTTTTAGTGTCAATTGAGCCATATTAGCTATACTCATCACTCTCCTCTCGAGTATCTGAGTTTACATCTTTCCCACAAAGGTATTCACGGGGATAGTGCCAACCCTAGCCAATTTTGGCAAGGATACGTATTTACTCTTTCGTTTCGCCATTTATCTTCTTCCTTTAGTATCTCTGTCTTTTTGCAACAACCAAGTATGTTCATCAATGTGGTCTTGAATACATCCAGTTTGAACGTTTTCCTGTAAAGTTTTTCGCAAGAGCAATAATGAACGTAGCTAATTTTTGCAAGGAAGTTATTTTGTTCTTTCATTTGACCCTCTACCCCTCTTCTTTCTCTCGTATCCCTGGCTTTGTGCAACCATTAGCGATACTTATCCTTATCCTCTTGAATACCTTAAGTTTCGACTGTACTCCACTGAAATACTTGCAAGGACAGTGATGAATGTAACGAATTTCGACGAAGATATCATTTTGTTCAAAAATCATTTTCTGTGCAGCAAAAAAAAAAAAAAAATCCATTATCATTCCAAAAATAAAAAATCTAATATTTTGCGGGGCAAGCAGCCTGTATCTCGGGCCTGGAAATTTCATTGACAAAAGAAAGAAATATGAGTATATAATCGTTTTCAGAATTTTCAAAATATGTTAAATTCGATGACATCCAAGGCCATGAAGGTAACTTCCTGCCTGAATACACATGAAACATAAACATATTATCTTTTTTCCTTTTTATCTTAAGATCTACGTGGCTTTGTATCCACTTTCTTGAAACAACCTTGGAGAGGATAAATCTTCTCCATTTTTCCAAAATTAGGCAATAGAAGCATTATCGAAATCAAATGAAATATACAAGATTGAATACAGGAACATACATCCTTAGGAAACCGGGTACTTACAGTCGTCTTTTTTTCTCTGTTTCAGCCTTTGAAGGTAGGGTTTGTCCATCAAAAACAAGAATCGGCTTCAAACCGCAGTTGAGAAGAAGGTTTACATACTTCATGCAGTAGATAACATACCTGTTATGATAATAAACTAATTAATTAAGTAAAACATTCCAAATACATGAGGTCAATACTAATAAGATCTGTCACACTAATGACGCAGAAAGTGTGTCGGGGGAGGGGGAGGAGGAGGTTAGATACGTCGGCTTCGACGTGTCACGTAACCACAGGGATTATTTTTTCAACGGTTTGTTTCATCATCAATGATACCTAACTGACCAATGACAAGATAAAATTCTTAATTTCAGAATCGTGAAATTTCTAATAAAGCTCTGGGAGCAGAGGCATTTGAGCAATGTGATAATCACAAATGACAACAACCACTCAAAAGATATAAAAAGACGGCTCGCCCACACGAGTTCTAGTTTCAAAGCCCTTATGCCCATTTGGAAAAGCAAGGATTTGTCTATACGACTTAAAACACTTCTTTTTCATACGTTAGCTATCCCTATCACAATTTACCCATGCGAAATACGGACGTTGAAGGTGGATGACCAGAATCGACTTGCAGCGTCTGAAACTAAATGTCTCTGCTGCATAGCTGGTATTCCCCACCTAGACCAAATCTCAAATTTCGAACTCTTTGAGCGCCTTAAAATCAAATCAACAATCCTCGCCAAGATCCAACTCCAGCAACTTCGTTGGCTCGATCACGTAAAACGAAGTCCCAAAAATCCCCTTTGAAGGCCAAATTCACGGTTCTCGCCCTCGTGGTCGCCCCCCAAAGAGGTGGAAGGAACATTTTACGCCTCATTACCTTTCCGACCTTCTCTGCCTGGCAGAAGTCCTTGAAGAAAGACTTTCAAGGATATATGGGACTTAAGTAAGTAAAAGTAAGGACTTTAATTATGTTCATTAGTATCATTTGATTACTAGTTATTCCCATTTATTAACTGTGCTCTCAACTTCATTTGAATAAAAGTAAAATTACAAATTGATTATAATGGTTAGATTATCTATTTGAAATATTGCGCCCCTAAAATTTCTGCACTTGGGGCAAGTGCCTCTTTTGTCCCTCTCCTAAAACCACCACTGTTTAGGTATGAATGTTGGTGACTACAAAATTACCAAGTCCTTTATCTGTTACATCCATTCGTTTGACAGCCTAAACTATGACTGTTTATGCGCAATGAGAAAAATATTCAAGAGCTATTTGCTTTTGCTGGTTTAGAAGAATTGCTATTAAAGTACCATAATAAGGCTAAAGTGAATAAGTAGAAACACACGTCTTACCAAGTGGGATATAGTGTGCTGTAGATTGTTTATGTATTTTAGCCGTTTGTCTTGTTTAAAGTTTGTCTGTTAAATCTGATTTGGACAGAGGAACAAATGGGATTCGGTTTTCCTCCTTAGAGGTTACTCCTGCTATTTCTTTTAAAGCCTCCTATACTCCTACTTGATTACTCTATAAAAGTATATTGTAACTGCAGGATGATATGCATCACGCACGACATACATGGACAGTGACACATTGAGAAGGGGGCAATGACATTGAGGAATCATGTCAGAAAATATACCAGGAACATCACCCTGGATAATGGTATATCATTGATAGAGGCTTCACCAAACAAGAATCACCATTCAGTGGGAGTAACTCCCAAACTATTTATCAGCACTGGCTGATAGCTTTTTTGCAAACCTCCAAAGAAGGTGTGCTGTGACTGGCAGTGGCAAAAATTGTGGGGGGGTGATTTAAACCCTTAGATTTGCTGTTGAAGCCCTAGACTTTGGAAATGACTGTTTTTGGTATTTTCAAACCAAAAAATCGTCCTTCTTGATTTGAAAAAGCATTTCAACTCCTTTCTTTACATTTTGATGAATTGACACTGCTGGTAACTCGACCCCAAAAATTACAACTTTGATTTTATTTAATTTTACTATTTTTTTTTGTAAATAAGTAAAAATTAACTAGCCTATTGAGCATACAATTTGAAGCCTAGCCAGTATAGACTCTTTGACTCGAGAGAAAAAGACAAGAAATGACTTTGGTTTAATGTTTTTTACATACCCATCAGTCTTCTCTCCTTTTATCAGCTTATCTGCACAGCTAAATGCACCTTTGTGGAGCCAACAATAAGCATCAACAGCAGCTACTTGTCCCTTTAAGCTTTGCAAATCTACTTCTCTTGTTGATTTTTTCACAAATGGGATGAGACCAGATATGCCCATTTCTGAATTAAGCCAATGTTATTCCATCTACCATAAACTGTAAAGAACAGTTACAATGCCAGTCCTGAAAGAAACTAAAACTGAACGAAGTATTAAACATATAGCTGGTAATGCAGTTGCACTGATAAGAAAATTAGCCACATAAAGCTTTGGGTCTAGGCGTGTATCCCCACCCCAGAAAATACCGTAAAGAGTTTATTGCATACAGGAGGGGGAACGCCTCTTCCTTAACCCAACCTCCACCTCATGGTTGAAGAAACTTTGGAGGGTGCTCATTATATTAGAAATTGAGAGTTCTAGTCCTTTTTTTATAAGCTGAAAGTGATTAGAGACCTACAAACCGTGGGGAGGGGGGAGGTATTTTCCAAGTAGAGAGGGAGGGGGTAAACGTCAGCCCCAAAATTTTTTAGAGCATAGGTATACAAAGTCCTACCCATTCAAAGCCTAAATGGAAGAAGCCTTTTGAAAGGGAGGGGGTGGATAAAAAAGTGAGTTTTAGGTCACAGTATTTCCTAGGATAAAGCCCCTGAGACCAATTTTGGAGGAAAGGGAAATCTTCTAATCCTCTTCTACACACCTTTGTTGTGAAAGACCCCCCTTACTCCTGAAAGGAGGTTGTCAAAAGCATGTTGAAATTCCCACATGTGAGACATTCAGACAAGTTGCCAAAATCTTGACAAATGAGCATTTGTTGTTGAAATTTGAACTAGTTTACAGAGAATGAGGATCATTTTTTAGGCCAGCCTGACTGAGGGATATAATTAGAGGAAGATGTTTAAGTCCAGCTGCAGCAATGAATGTTTAGGCATCAATTTTTCTTTTAAGCAGTATTTCAACCTGTCCTTTGCTCTGTCATAACCAGGCTATTTGAAAATTTTATGTCTCTGCCAACATATAAACCAGAGCAAGAAATCATTAACTATTCAGTAAACAGTCCCCGAAAAATCCACACAGCACAAGAAAAACGTAACTAAAAAAGTTGATTTCTCTTTCTTGAATAGGCGAAAATTGCAGCCATCTCTTGTCTTTTCAGAGATTGGTTGTCTTTGCTGGTGAAATAGGACTAAAGGTAGGTCTCTCCTATGTATTCAATAGAGAGTCCCATGTTTCACTCAGCCTTACTCCACTCCCAGCTGCACTAAACCCAGGGGGGTCTTCTAGTTTCAATGGTCTCACTCATATTTTGCTTCCAGTATTTAAGGGTAACTGTTGACATTCCGACTTGGTCAAAATGATAGGCCATAATCTGGCCTACATAGAAACTGCTGCAGCTGGAAGGAATATCATAAATACTGAGGGTAATGACTATGCAGACTTTAATTTTCCTTTATTTACAAAGGAAGAGATTTCAGTTCAAGAAGGGAAATTAGACAGGACATTAAGCTTTTTCAGTTTTCACTTAAAATATCTGAAAAATAGCAAATTATCTAATTTTTTATGCCAACCATTTTACTTATGACATATTTTGTTTCTAATTTGTTTTGTTTTTTCTGTTTTTATTTCTTTATTTAACATAAGAAGTAAATTTTGCTTTACTAGAGCTTGCAATCAACTTTTTGGGCTAAAAACCCAAATATTTGTTTTTGTTTTAAAAAACCAAAGTTTGTATATGCAAAACTTGGCTTATTGAACTTGCAGTTGATGAAAAATACATACAAAAAATATCACAAACCAAGAAAATCAAACAATTTTGAATGGTAAGTTATTTTTAAGCTAATTCATTGAAAAACAGCTGACTAAAGTACTGCTGACAAAAAACATGGTTCTTGGGTTTGAATAAATATAGTCAAAGTGCATATAGTTGGTATTAATAAATACAAAATTGCAGCCCACATACAAGCAATACCCTACGTGACTTAGATAGTATTATTACTGAAGATGATG
Source organism: Artemia franciscana (assembly GCF_032884065.1). NCBI lineage: Eukaryota > Metazoa > Arthropoda > Branchiopoda > Anostraca > Artemiidae > Artemia > Artemia franciscana. The sequence continues at coordinate 25,991,140 of NC_088881.1, forward strand.
GATGCAACAAAGATGTAAATATAGAACAGCCAAGGTACAAAATATATTTTTGTACCTTGGAGGACAAGTCTTCAAACTAAGATTAGAATACTGGAAGCCAAAGTTATGAAAGCAGTCATCCATAGTGGTGAAACCAAGTCAAATCAAAAATAGGAAAACACCCAACAAAATCAGAAAACTTTTGTATATAGCTTGGTGCCATATTAGGGGGGAAGGGCCTGGGATGTATTACAACAGCAAACAATATTATATTAGAAGCATTGATTTGGAGCTGATTGGTGAATTAGTGCCAATTAATATTTTTTGGCGGTCAGGAGGGGGATATGGACTTTTTGCTTTTAATGATGATAAAAAAATCTAGCAGCATAATTTCTTTTATTTTTTCAATGAGAATGTACTGAAAGGAGTTTTCAATATTTAAGGGGGCAATTACCTCCCCTCAGCTTGGACCCCCTGTCCTTATAAGGCCAAAAGGAATTCCTAAGATAAGATATGTAGTAGTCACACAGCTCATTACTATGTCAACAGTTCAATTGTTGTACAATATTTATTATAGCACCAAAAACACTGAAGTTTTTCAATTGAAGTTGTCTAAATTTTTGTAATAATTATATGATTACCTAGAGCACTTCAAGTCATATATAATACAATCAGTTTTAGTGCATTATTACTATTATAAAATATAAACTTATATAAACTATTACTTATATTACTTAGTTATAAATTATAACTTATATAAACTTAACCCCCCCTCCCTTATTGGTCAAATATATATCCTGAATTGTCTGCATGCAATGAATTTTTCTTATGCTTATTGCCATAAATCAATTTGAAGAAAAGACTTGTGTACTGGAAATTCATTGCATATAAACAATTTGGGATACATATTGGACCTTTGAAAGGAGAGGAGAGAGTTTACTGGTTTGTCTTAAGGAATGACGTCAATTAGTATTTCAGGATACCATATTTCAAAGTATCTGTTTTGTAATTAATTTGTTTTTCACTTGGAGAGAAGATTAGGAGGGGAGGATTCACAAGGGTGATTTTAAACATCTGATCAAGGTTTTTCAATTGTGTGTATTTTAATGCTGGACTGACTATGGTTTTAAGCCATTACAGTTTCTATAAATGACACTAAAATCATATTTTGGTGTCATATGGCAGTTTATTGTGGTGTTGTCTAAATACAATTATCAAAAGCATGTAAAAGTCAGCATTAGATTTCAAATGACCTCTTAAACAGCTCCAAGTGCCCTACTAGCACTTGAGAAATAAAAAAGAAAAAGGTGTTTTCATTGCCATGTTTTTAAGGTTTTGGGTAATATGGGCTTTTAATGGTTTTGGTTCCTTAGTATTAGGTTGCACCTATTGCTGCACACATCAAGTTCCAATAGGATTTGGGCCTTGGGCATGAACAAATTTACCTATCTGAATTTACCTATGAATTTGGCACATCTTCAAAACTTTATTACTTAGAGCTCCATTAAGACATACTAGTGTCAGGATGATTAGGCAGCCTAAAACACTGCCATATCTAACCCCTTTTATTTGTAATCTCATCCAAAGAAAATCCAAAGTATGGAAAAAATATTGCAAAGATAGGAACTTCTGAAACTTCAAAAGATACCAGGTAGCCAGGAATCTTGTTACAAATAACATTAAAAAATTAAAATCAAATTATGAAAATAAAACCCTCGGTATCATAAAAAGAACCATCTCCAGCCAACACCCTAGAGTCCTAATGAAGTTATATAAGGCGCTTGTATGTCCACGCCTGGAGGTTGGAATGTCATTGGCAGCCCCTTTCTTCAAAAAAGATAGGAAGTTGCTTGAGGATGTCCAGTGTCGTGCCACTAAGATGGTTACCAACATGAATAAATTTCCACACAAAGAAAGACTACATCGTTTGAAGCTGCCAACGCTGACATACCGACAGAAAAGGGGTGACATTATTTTAACCAAAAAATCCTCTCTAAAAATACCCTTCCCAGTCTCTTTGCACAGCCCTTGCATTCTGGTACTAGAGGACATTCTTTGAAGCTCTCCATGCAGCGTTCCACGAGTAGACATAGAAGCCACTTCTTCAGCCAAAGAATCATCAATATGTGGAACCAACTCTCTGAAGAAACAGTTTCTGCTACTTCAATTGACATGCTCAAGTCCCACCTTGATAGGGAATGGCTCTGCCAGCAGTTCCTTTACAATTGGGAAGCTGCAGAGTCCTCCACAAGAGTCTAATCTAACAGCCACAATCTACACCAAATGAATTCTTTTTTTTCTCATGGAGCATCACAAGGATGGATAATCCTTATATTGCTCCAAGCTGCGATTTAAGGTAATTTAAGGTAAAATGGCTCAACAAGTTAAGGTAAATCCAAAATTCTTTTAGAGGCATGCATCAACTAAAACACCAGGCAGACATTCAGTTCCAGATTTGTGGGAAAATGGATGTGTAATATCCTCACCTGAAAGTAGAGCAGAAGTGAACAAACAAGTATTTCTTGATGTTCAGGATGTCCCACCCCCTGCACCCTCTTTCTCCCTCTAGAAGGCCCTGAAATTTGCCTACAAGACAGGTCTATACCTATTGAAATTTTAACAAAACAATGTTTTACCTCAATTTTCAGTTACCAGTTGTATTTTCTCTGCCTTTAGTTCTAAAAATGCAATTCCTGTTATTTGAGTAGAATTCTGAGCCATATCAATGTTTTTTTTTCCAAAATTTAGGAAATGTATTTATATATCTTTAAAACCTTATAAATTGGGATTGAGCAAAGTTGTGAGGCTGAAAACAATTTTGTTGTACTTCATTCAAGCAGAAGATCTATTTTGCAAGGTTTCAATTTTATAACACAAATATTTTTAAAGGTCATCAAAGATCAGGGCCCTCTAGAGGGAGAAGGAGCAGAGGTGGGTACTTCAAAATACCTTCCTGGGACATACTTTAACCTTTAGACTCATCCCTGAAAGTTTCATTTTCCTAACCTAACCCCTTTCTGAGATAGCCAAAAGTCAATCAACTAGAATTCTAATCAGCATCTTGTGATATATTCACTTTTATCCCAGGTAAATTATGTTGTAAACTGCAAATTTGCCAAATTATGATATCCTATAAACTATAAATTTACCACTAAAAATGTTGAAACCTTTAAATTTAACAATGTTTGTATATAGACTAGGCTAATCTGAGCATCATCTGGCCCTATTAGGGAGGAAGAGTCTATGTCAGGTGCTAAAACAGTGGCTATAGGCTAAGTCCCTCCTGAGAAGGAACATTTAAGTTGATCTGCACTAACTGAATACTGTACTTTTAAAGAACGGTCTGGAATATAATTATAATGGCAGAAATTAATATTTTTGGAAATAGTAATTAGATGGGCATCTATTGATAGGAGATTCACATCACTCGATTGAAATGTACCAGCTCATGTTGGGACAGTTCAATTCTACGCCAAAATTTAGCTTGATGCTGCGTTCAGTCAACCTAAAATCCTCAACCTCTGATAGATGAAACTCCCCGAATTTCACAGCGTCCATTTCTTTGAAGAAATAGATAAACAGATCATAAATAAACATGAGAAAAACAGAGAGAAGAGATTCTTTTTCATCTAGTTCTGGGAACAATGTAGGTCTACATATTTCTGGTTTATTAAATTTTGTCAAGTGACAGTTTATAAGGCGATTATAGAATAGACTAGTCTATCTGGGCACATAGTGCAAGATGGTAGCCTAAATCCAGCCAAGAAGTTGAGCACACTACTTAAAGGGTCTTTCTATGTTTTTGCAAGTATATTGATTACTTCCTTCACAAATTCCATTTCAAGCACATAAAGATGATACCTTTTCCCTTGTTACTTGCCAATAGAGTAGGCCTAGAAAATGGTTAGGCTACCAAAAGTTCTAAAAACCTTTAGTAAAATTCTAGTTGATTGGGTAAAATTCTAGTTAATTGACTTCTTACTATCTCAGAAAGGGTTTAGGTCAGGAAAATGAAACTTCCAGGGATGAATCTACAGACTAAAGAATGTCCCAGGAAGGTATTTTGAAGCAACTACCTCCACTCCTTCTCCCTCTAGAGGGCCCTCACCTTTGATGACCTTTAAGAATATGTGTGTTATAAAATTTCCTAAATTTTGAAAAAATAAAATGCATTGATATGGCTCAAAATTCTACTCAAATAACAGTAATTGCATTTTTAGAACTAAAGGCAGAGAAAAAGCAACTAGTAACTGAAAATTAAGATAAAATGTTGTTTTTTCAAAATTTTGATAGGTATAGACTTGTCATGTAGGCAAATTTCAGGGCCTTCTAGAGGGGGAAGAAGTGGAGGTGGGTACTTTAAAATACCTTCCTGGGAAGGTATCAACAGTAATCAAGAAGTCAATCAACAGTAAAATTCTAGTTAATTGACTTCTTGCTATCTCAGAAAGGGTTTAGGTTAGGAAAATGAAACTTTCAGGGATGGGTCTACAGGCTAAAGTATGTCCTGGGAAGGTATTTTGAAGTACCTACATCCACTCCTCCCTCTAGAGAGCCATGCCCTTCAAAAATATGTGTGTTTTAAAAGCAAAATCTTGCAAAATAGATCTTCTGTTTGAATGAAGTACAACAAAATTGTTTTTAGCTTGGTGGTACAAAGATGAACTGTTCTACAATCCTATCCTGTGCTTTGTGCAGAAAAATCTTGCTAGAGGGGTTTTGCCTGATATGATAAAAGAGCACATGGCTAATTTCTTCAAGTCTTCTTCTCTCTCTGAGACCCATAAGTTGTTTTTCAACAGCTCTTTCCTAATGAAGTCCCTTCAAAGTACATAGGACCAAATGCTTCATTGAACTGTGCTTTTGACATTATTTCTTTGCTTGTAAAGTTTGATTCCCAAAACATAAAGATTCCAGACTTTGTTATCAAATGTCCCACCAAAGTGCCAATGATCCCTATCAATGCCTTCAGTACCCTCAGTGCCAAGGTGAACTTATCTCTTGAACAGCTGTGCGACATTGTGTCTAAGGTTACTGTGGACAGTCTTAAGCATGGATCTCCTATTTTAAATATGGAAAAACCATCATATGCTTTCATTGTAAGAAACCCACCCCCAGAGCTCACTGACCCTACACTATGCATGAAGAAACTTAAAATGCTGAATGGCATGATAGGATTGTGACTCTGAAATCAAAGCCACAAAGCAAAGCTGTACTGTCAAGACATATGATAAGCACTCAGCCAACATGGTGGCTATAGCTGTTACTAGCTCTGTACCAAATGCTGAAACCACAGTGATTGATAAAAAGTCTCTAGCAGTTGTCCATGAAATACCTGATAACTATTCAAGAGCTGATTTAGAGGCATCAGTAGACAGACTTGTCAGTGCTAATCAAATTGGTCATTCATTCACTTTTCACCTTGACTTTATTGACAAAGCTGCTCTGAACACAGTCATGGAGCAAGGAATCTGCTTTGGATACATAATTTTCTGCACTAAGCCCTTTCAATTGATTCTGCATTGATGCTTTCACTGTCAAAGTACTGATTGGAGCATGTCCCTGTTCACCAGAACATCCCAAGTGTTCCAGATGTTCTGGCCCTCATGTGAATTCCAAGGAAAACATTTGCCAAGCCTTGCCAAAATGTGCAAATTGTACCATGGAACACATAGGTTTCAGTGTGAAATGCAAAATTCTCTGATTAGTTCTATGCAAATAAATAGATGGCCAAACTCAAGTTTACCTTTGTTTCCCTTAAAAATTAATGGTGTGAAGGACAATGATCTTCTAATTAATGAGCTGCTTGATAATAATATTGTGTTTTTACAGGAGCACCTTATCTCTAAAGTGAATATTGATAGCCTAAAGGATTTTCAGACCCCTTTTACCTTCTTAAGAGCCACCCAGAAAACCTGTGGTAGATCATCAGGGGGTCTGGCCATCTATTTCAGACATAACACTCTGCCAATATTATTGCAAAGTGATGCTAACATCTTAGTGATAAAATGAGGCAATACTGCATTTATAAACATTTATTCCCTTTGTAATAGAAAAAGTCTGCAGTCATTGTCTTGTTTTTCACAAGCCTGTAATTGTCTATGAACACTACTTAGCAACCTTGCAAAACAGAATACCAAATGGGTTCTTGCCAGTGACATGAATACTGACTTATTATTGGTAAAATTCTAGTTAATCAACTTCTTGCTATCTTAGAAAGGGTTTAGGTTAAGAAAATGAAACTTTCAGGGATGAATCTTCAGGCTAAAGTATGTCCCAGGAAGGTATTTTAAAGTACCCACCTCTACTCCTTCTCCCTTTAGAGGGCCCTGAAATTTGCCTACATGACAGGTCTACACCTATTGAAATTTTGACAAAACAACATTTTATCTTAATTTTCAGTTACTAGTTGCTTTTTCTCTGCCTTTAGTTCTGAAAATACAATTCCTGTTATTTGAGTAGAATTTTGAGCCATATCAATGTTTTTTTTTTTCAAAATTTAGGAAATGTATTTGCATATCTGTCAAAACCTTATAAAATGGAATTGAGCAAAGTTATGAAGCTGAAAAGAATTTTGTTGTACTTCAATTAAGCAGAAGATCTGTTTGGCAAGGTTTCACTTTTATAAGACACATATTTTTAAAGGTCATCAAAGGTCAGGGCCCTCTAGAGGGAGATGGAGTGGTGGTAGTTGCTTCAAAATACCTTCCCAGGACATACTTTAGTCTGTAAATTCATCCCTGAAAGTTCCATTTACCTAACCTAAACCCTCTCTGAGATAGCAAGAAGTCAATTAACTAGAATTTTTCCTTATTATCTAATTCTGACAGATCTGAAATTTTTCTCAATTCACTACCCAGAGGATTCCATCCAGCCAATAAAGATCTTCCACCTGCTTGTATTCACAATTATGGTGGTCTTACTTCCAACCTTGATCATGTAATTGTGTCAGATTCTACTCTTCTTTCATCAATCATTCATTTGGACAACTCTAAAATCAACAACAACCATTTACCAATCACATGCCAGCTATCTTGCTCTATGTCAAGATCTCTATGCCAAAACTCTTCTAAGTGGTTCTCAAAGATAAATCAGAAAAATGCTGATGTTCCCCTGTATCCATTGTCCTAGTTATTATCATCTATTAAACTACCATTCCACTTACTGCAAACATCTGTATATGCAACTTCTATGCAGATAGATTTCAACTTTATTATCAGCAAATAGTGTTCTGCCTCAAGTCTGCCACTAAAAAAGCTGTCCCCTCTGAGCATGTCCAAACAGGTACTTGTAATCCCTTATGGAAGAGAGAGAGAGATTGGTATATTTAAAAACTATCATAGCATAGAGCTAAATTCAGTTTTTTCACAAAAATCATACATTTAAACAAAAATCACACGCTACAACTCAGCATTAAAAACTGATGTGAAAAAAGGCACAAATGAGTTTGCGTATCAATTGGTTCATACTTTAGGGGGTACAAGTTTATTTCATAATCAAGTTCGGCTATTGGGAGGGGCTGGTTTGGGTAGTAAAGATTGGTGGCTCTTATTGGCTAGGATGAATTTTCCAAATTGGTGAATAAGGTGTTCCAGTCAGACTTTAAGTGGAGATAGGAAGGCTGATCCTATAGTGAAGATGGCTAAAAAAAGTTCTGGCTCTGCATATGGATAGCCTGTGATCATCCTCCTTCTGGTTCAGTTCATCAAATAAAGCAGAAAACCAAACGAGAGTACAAGTATTCCCTGCATAGAGCAAGACCAAATGCCTGGGGTGGTCCCTGTGACAAGAAATCACAGGATCATCTTTATAAACAGTGTAAAGTGTTCACCTCCAATTAATTCCCCTCTTTGACTATGTGATTTTGCTTCCCATTATAAAAATATTTTGCTTTCATTTAATGATAATCTCCTAAGTCATTTTACAAAGCTTGTCAACTGAATCCTTCCAATTTGTATTAACCAATGTCAAGTGTTATCTGTCAAATCTGGTTATATACTCTAAGCTCTTTAGCAAGTGAGCAAGTCTGAGTCTCTTGATAGTGATGGTCTTTGCTTCAAGTTTTTTGCTTATGATTGTTCTGAACTACAGAAGTATTTGCACTTATTGTTTCAGATGTCCTTGGCACAGTCCATTGTACTAGCTGTGTATCTCCCATTGTTAAGATAGGGAAGGACCCCAGCACTTGCTCTAATTATTGCCCTATCATTGTGTCTTGTTAGGAAGCTATTTGAATATGTGCTGCTGCCAGCCATTAAGTCCAAGTGTGATTTTATGCCTTTCCAGCTTGGTTCTAGAAAAGGTATGGGCTGTGGTTAAGCTCACCATATAGTGGGTCAGCTAATGAAACAAACCATTGCTAAAAAAATTCCCCTGTATTGTTTGACAATTGATATATCTAGTGCTTTTGACATTCAAATGTTTTATTTTCTCTAGCACCATCTGGTGTTAACCTTTCTGTTGTTTCCATGCTTAAGTATTGGAATGCTAATTCTTCATTTAGGATGAAGTGGAAGGGTACAATAGGGGAGCATGTTCCTGTTAAAATGGCATTAGGTAAGGTGCCATGCTATTTCCGAGTATATTTAAGTGTGTTTTACCTTTTCTGTCTCAAACATCTTCAACCATACAGTGAAAGTTTTACAGTGAAAATTTAGGCATTAGTCATGTTGCTTATGCTGACAATTTTCTGCTTCTTAACCAGACAAAACTAAGTCTGATGTCAAACTTTGACCTGCTTTCAGCTGTACTGCTTGCAGTTGGCATTTCAGTTAATGCTGCCAAATGTGAGTTTTATGTTTTGGAAATCCTCCACCAGCATTGCCCCTTTGCTTAAATTCTTCAACTATAATGTCTTCAGCAAGTATTAAATGGTTAGGTCTATCTTTTTCCATGTCACTTTTGACTACTTGCTCTGCTATTATGTCCAGCGTGCTGAAAAGTATGCAGGTTGGTTACAGAATAATTTCATCCAATCATGGTTGGTATAACTGCAAAGGACTTTGCATCTTTATCCTAGTTTTTTTCTCTTGTTTTTATCTTTCTAGTTTTGCTTTCGCCCTTTGCAAAAAGGATGCAAAGAAAATATGTTCAGGATATTTAAGTACTATTTGCCTTGGTGGTACCAGAACCATAGAATCATTTCTAAATTTGACATTGTTGGTGTACCCTCATGACTGAAACAAATATCTGCAGATCTATGTTTTAAAATTCAGCAAAGGATTGGTGTTTTTGACCCTCTTTGGCTATATTTTGGATTAAGTTAATTTATTTATTTTGTACTAGAATTGTATATTTATGGTTGTTTAAAATAAATATGGTTGTTAATATAAATAAATGTTATTATATTATTACCATCTCCACCCTCTCCTTATCACTATTGAATTGAAGGTTCTATAGATTATTGGCTACTTATCTAACTTTTGACACCATTTGATGTATTTTTCAATGTTCTTAAATTTATGTCCCTCATAAATTTATATATACAGTAACTTATATGTACCTGAAGTTTGAGTTTTCAGTCCCTTTTTCATTAGCACTCGTTTTTAAATTCACAATAATTATTTCAGCAAGATCATAAGCTTGCTGAAATATCTTTTGAACTTTTCCCCAAATTTCATAAATAGATTTACAAGACTTAAAATCCTTATGAATCTTGATTGGGCAAATCCTGCTCACTCATTTCAGCAGTAGATATATTTTTCAAAGTTTCACCTTTATGACACAAATGTTGTTAAAGGCTATTAAACATCAGTGCCCTTTGGAAAATCACCAAATTTTCTTACTTTTCAAGATAGAAGGAATATATAGACTACTTTCCAAAAAACCTGGCATCTGGAATTTTACCAACTTTACCTCTACTCTCCCTGATGGATAAATATAGAGCACAATAGGATAATGCCCCCAATACTCTTTCAAAGCTGAATTATGAAAACATAAGAAAAATAAAGTGTTTTTGTGTTCATCATAGGGAACCAATGTGAAGGTTCAATCCTTTTTTTTTACTTCACAAATTCCTTCTGGGTTTCTCAGACATGATTCTATTTGGCATCACTAGCTTTTAATACTCATTATAACAAAGTCATCTATGTCTTATTTGTTTTTATAATTTTACAAACTTTATAAAATCATATGTTCCCTTAATATAGAAGCCGTGGAAACATTTTCATCCTTGGACAGGGTATACAGAGATGTCACTGTAATGCACAGGGGTCTTGCATAGACTTGGCACAGCCAGCAGTACTACTTATCTATAATCACTTAGGTCAATGAGATACCCCACCAAAAGGTAGACTATTATGCAGGGCATGGCTTTAAAATTTTTGCAGTTCCATTGCTACTTGTCAAGTAGCTTGCTATTTCACTTTTGAACTGAAGAAGGCTCTGCTTGTGTTTTACACACTGCTGAATTGTATGCCAATAATATAGTAGCCATGCATTGAATACTTAGTCTATAAAATATGAGAACAGCCTCCAAAACCACTTTCTAATTTGGATATCTATCTGATACATTTCAAGAAGTATATCATTCATGTAAACCTTACCCATAAAATGATAGTACTACAGAATACAGTGGGGTGGAAAACATCAGTTTTTGCTTCAAGTCCCATCTTTGACAGTTGTCCATAGAAAACGCACTACAAATGATGATACACTGTGAGTTGATCCCTTTTGTGATTATAATCCCAGCATCTTCAAATATACAGTCAAAATTTCCTTCCCGTAAAATCCACTGATGGTTGCTTTCTAGAATACATGAGAGATACATCTCTCAGCTATAATTAAGCTAATAGAATGTTTCTCATTTTAAAAGAAAAAAAAATGAGTAGGCTAATATTAAGACAAAAAAAATAAAGTAGAAACAAATCCATGCTACATATCAAATTTAAACAAAGGGTCATTAATAAGAATAAATGAATCAAATGAAAATTACTACAAACAAGACTAAGTCAGAAATGTTGTTACCAGAATCTATTTTTTTTTCTCAGTAAAGTGTATGTGGTACTCTAGTCTTTACAGAGGTTTAAGAGAGTCAGTGTCTCAACTCTTATCTCTGATAATTAATGATCATTTTAAGCTTGACCTAATTTTTTATTTGAATTTCATTTTGTTTCAGGCTGTCATATTGCTCTTTACTCTTTTTTATGAGCTATTTGTGAAAAAAGATTGTCTAATCTTATATATTTTCCAAGTAACATAGCCTTATGATGTGGCAACTGTAGGAAATATTTGCAGTGATTTATTTTCATCATGGCTTAAGAATTCAATTGAGTTTTTACATTTTCAGAACCACTTGACTATTGACCATCTTGCAAAACTATTGTCCCCTCCTCAATTTCCCACTCTTTACACTAAAGCTTGACTCTTTTTCACAGTTCAACTTTTTAAAACAATACAAAACATTAACAAACTTTAGTGTAAAGAGTGGGGCATTAGGGAGGGGACGTCCCCTTTTAAATAGGGAATAATTTCTGTTTGTTTCAAGTTTTAACGTTGCTCATTACTTTCAGTTGAGAAAGCTTGTTTTTTTTTATTTAATTTCTGAACGTTTTTTAATTAATGCATGTTTTGATTTTGGCTACCTGTACATGAATAAATGAAACGAAATTTGCATATTTTTGCATAAAAAGGGGGTGGGGGAAGAGGCCTAGTTAATTAAACAAATAATTAAAATGAAATTTGTATATTAATTTTGTTTGACTAAATGGCTTTCTCATAATTTTGATCAGATGATTTAGATAAAAAAAGGGTTGGGGGAGGAGGCCTTCTGCCCTCCAATTTTTAGTTACTTAAAAATGCAACTAGAACTTTTTAATTCTTACTAACATTTTATTTGTAATAAATATACTTAACTTACGAATTAAGTTACATAACGAACTTTTATATATGTATATTTGTATTACATATATGAGGGGGTTTGTCCCCTCGTCAATACCTTCCTCTTTATACTAAAGCTTGAATTTTGTCCTAATTCTTTAAGAATGACCTCTGAATCACAAAGACCATAGAATGAATATTTGAAATTACTAAAAATACTTTAGTGTAGAGAGCAAGGTATTGAGGAGGAGACAAAACCCCTTTTATGAGTAATAATTTCTGTTTGTTTTAAGTTTTAATGCTGCTCCTTACTTCCAGTTGAAAATTAATTTTTTTTATTTTCTCATTATTTTTTTAAATAATGCTGGAAAGTCCTGCGCCTCCTTCTTGGAAATTCTCTTCCCTCGTAATACATTCCTCCACGAAAGATCATCCCACGTAATCCCCTCCCCCCAATCTTCCCCCAACTTGTAAAACTCCCCCTGGAAACGTCTGTACACTTCCCAAGAACCTATAAAGGTGCCTATACGTGAACAATGAATGAATGAATGAATGAACTTCATTACCCGTAAAAGTATAAAAAAACACAAAGCACAGAGTATTATTAATAAACAAAAATGATAAATTGTGAAAAAATGGTGAAAGTTTGAAACTTGCAGCCCCTCTCCTGGGTACTGTGAAGTCATCCCCAATGACATAGTTATTAGGTTTTTGACAATGCTGAACAAAATGGCTAACTCAAAATTTTGATATTGTGGCTTTGGGAAAAAATGAGTGTGGGAGGAGACCTAGGTTCCCTCCGATTCTTTTGCTCCCATAAAAAGGGCACTAGAGCTTTTAAATTCCATTAGAATGAGCCAGCTTGTGACATTCTAGGACCACTGGGTCAATACAATCACCCATGGAAGAATAAAATAAATAAATAAACATGCATCTGTGATCTGTCTTCTGGCAAAAAATACAAAATTTCACATTTTTGTAGATAGGAGCTTGAAACTTCTACAGTTGGGTAGAATTCCATGACTTTTAGGGGGCGTTTCCCCTTATTTCCTAAAATAAGGCAAATTTTCTCAGACCCGTAACTTTTAATTGGTAAGACTAAACTTGATGAAACTTAAATATTTAAAATCAGCATAAAACTACAATTCTTTTAATGTAACTATTGGCATCAAAATTTCTTTTTGATGCCAATAGGTCGCTCCTTATTACAGTTCGCTATCACGAACTGTTTGAAAAAGTACAGTGTTCCTGTCTATGCAAAGTTGGTAGTTGTGTGGTGTTGGAGGGGTTACATACACACTTTTTGTCCTCTAATATTGTATATCAAAAATCCCTGTATGAGTTTAATTTGAATATTATGTAGTATTTTTTTTACTAAATGATAGGCTATTTGTATAATTTGAAGGCTATACTAGCTTATCCTTGGGGGCTGCACTTATCAAATTGCCCCTAGACTCACCATTTTTGGAACTATCTAGTATTTTGATTAAAATACTAGTCTTGAAATTTGTTTTTGATGGTAATTTAAGGGCTGCAGAGGCAAGGGGCTTTGAAGGGCAGTAGGTTGTCCATCAATCAGCCTTGATGCTTAGGAAGGGTGCTATAACTCATAACTTGTGATCTAACAAGCTCTTCCTCATCTTTATGAGGCCGTCCATTCTGTAGGATGACTCCTGTGGAAAAAATAATACCACCAAGAGGAAATATCACTTGCTTCATCTAAGATCATGTAGAGGCTAAAAAAAAGGGATCACAATCTTAGATACATCTAACAGACCTTTACCCTTTTTAAGGATTCAAATTTGCCTCTTTCCCCATCTCCATGTTTTGGAATAAGCGATGAAGAACTAGTTTCAGTATCAGTTCGAGACTTGAATCGTCATTTAAAATTGAGAGGCCTGAGCAGAGAAGAAATTGTAAAAATGAAGCAGAGACGAAGAACCTTGAAGAACAGAGGCTATGCTGCTAGGTGAGTGGGGTGTCCCCCTTGTTCTATTTGAATAGATATCTAAAAAGTATTGAGAATCCTCTAAGTTTCGTTAAAGGTATCTCCTTCCTTCGGAAAAATTGATAGTGTAAACATGTTTTCTTTTAAGGAACTTCATTTCAATGGGGGGAGGGGGTCTAAGTGTCAAAAAGTCCTTAAAAAAGCATATTCTGTCTCTCTTCCTTTCCCCTTCCACTCTTACTCATTTATTCTAAAAATAAGTGGTGATTGCTTTCTACTGAGAAAGTATTTTCTAGAATATACTTAGAAATGATTAAGAGATAATTTTCTTAAACTAGAAAAATCTTTTCTATCCACAAACATTGCAACCTATAGCAAGAGTTATTCTTAAGGGTCATCGTAAGAAGTTTGGCAATTTTAAAAGCAACAGAAAAAAAATCTGAAGAAAACTGATCTTTAAAAATTGTTTTTTTTTTTTATCTGCAGCCAAAGATACTGGGGAACAAGGTGCCTTTTTTGTTTCCATTTATGGCAAAATTGCAGATTCTTTGTTGGTAAAGTTTAATAGAAGTACAAGTAGAACATAGGCCTATATTTAATACCATGTTTTAGCAAAACCTCATGTTGCTTCTTTAGTTCCTTCTCCTAAAATTAAATAGACTGATTCTTCATATTTCTTTATATTTGTTTTCTAAAAAACTAGCAATTTAATGAAGACTGAGCTGGCTAGTTTTTTTTAGATCAACAGACTACTTGAGCACTTTTCTTCTCTTAAACATGTTTTGTTAATTTGTTTTTGTACTTTTAGTAAAGCAGTAGCTTTATTGAATTCTAAGAGTACAGGGAAATATCATGAGCTAGTTTATTTGAGCCATTTTCAGTTATTTGTTGCATAAGTTGTGACACAATAATTTTTGTCAGTTTTGTCAGTTTGGCGCTAGGATAGATTTTTTAAGGACATAAAATGCAACTTTGTTGGTAACAAAAATGGCGATCCACAAGTTCTATTTCAAAATAAAGTGGAAGGTCCTGCGGTGGCGCAGTGGGTTTTACCTTAGCTTTGTAATATGGGACCCAGAGATAAAATCATGCTGCAGCAATGCACTGCAGGGCTGACGCAGGGATCTTAGTAGTCAAGAAGCGTCGTTAATCTGATACAATGCCCCCACAAATAAGATTCATTGGATTATTTAGATCAAATCAGAAAAATGTAAACCACCATTAGGATATATAAAGATTGTTTACAATCTACCCCTAGAAATCTCCCTTGTAGAGGTAAAGCAGACCCTGATAAACAGTCCAAATGAACTTATTCTTGCAATCAAGCTCACAAATTGGGCAAACCTAATGATTCTGGGTCCACGTATAGTAAAGGTGTCCTATTTATTATTCCATGCCCCTTACTTTCTCATCAAATATTCCTAATTTGGCCAAATTAAAGTTGCAAGTCCTATCTGTTTAAACTATTTCAATGCTTAAATTGCTTAGATATGGCTACACGTCTTCAAACTTCAAAACTTTGGGGGTAGTCACAAGTCGCTAGAAAAGAAATTTTCCCATAAGTACATGGAAAGGGTGAGAATCTTCAAATTGGCTCAAGAGCAAAAATGGCTAGTATTTTACAAAAACCAATCCTTAACAAATTGTTCATTTGAAATTGGTTGAGGATTCAGTCCAAATGAAAGAAATCACTTGTAGCTTTGACTTTAAGTTGATTCTTGGAGTTAATAGAGTAGCAGCTCTGTTAACTAGTTGAGCATACCTGCAAACAGGGGATTGAGACCCCTCTAAAACAGGTCCGAGTAGTCTGTTGAGGGTGACTATTAAAAATTGTGACAAAACTTTTTTTTTTTCGTTTTGTCCATCCTGCCCTTCCTCGTCATAAAAAGTGCGTGACACCATTTCTTCTTAATTCTTGGAACTATATGTGAGTTCTGAGGCACCAAATGCATTAAAAATTGTATCTCTAAATATATAGAATGTAAATCTTATAGAAAAATCAATAGATTGTTCATGTGTTTATTTATTGAGGACGTAGTTAAATGTATTTCAGTATAGACTTAATCAAATTGGCCCCAAAAATGATTTATTTGCCTATTCGATTGCCAAAATGTTTATTGTTAACTGATTATAATTGTCATTTTTGGGGAATATCCTAATGAACATTTCAAGTGCTTTAAGAGGTAATTAAGTGCTTTGGCGCTAAAATAAAAAGTAAGAAGTCAACATGAATCAGTAAACCATTTACTACCCTTAAGAGATAAAAGGACGATCATAATGGTCTTTTACCCTAAACCTCCGATACAAAGAAGAAGAAGTGTTGTTCTTTGTTATATATTTTAATTGGTTTATTTTGCTGTGTTTTGTTTTATGTTTTTCTGCTAGCATTATTTGAGTAAGGGACTGAGTTGTTAGGAGTTAGTACTATAGAAACCAACAAATAAATATGGAAAGAACTTTTTATTTCAGTTGCCGTGTCAAAAGGATTGAGCAGAAAGACGAGCTTGAAAGTGAAAAAGGTCAAGAAATACTTGAGTCAGAAACCTACCAAGAGGAAATAGCAAGACACAGAAATGAGATTGAATCTTGGCAAAGGAAATATGAAGCTTTAAGAAATTTTGCCATTTCAAAGAAAATTCATCTGCCCCCTGAGCTGGATATACCTATGCGATAAGAATATTTAAAAAAGCTATGTGTTCTGTATGTATTACGATAATGGCTGAGCTTAGCCAAGTTTTCATGATAGTAGAATGTCGTTTCAGCAGCCGGATTTAACGTCGCCTAATTCCAAAACTATGTCCAGTGGGTGAAAATTTGGTTTGTTGTTGTTCTCGATCTAAGTCTAAAAATTCAATTTTAAATATTAACTTCTTGTTAGTGTCCTGGTAATTATTGACTATGGAAATTCTTTTTGAGATACTGACTCACAGGGAATACTTGGGAGAAGTTTTCAAGACAACCAGTGAATTCCGCTTTCAATCACAGACGGTTTCCAGATTTTCCCATGAAATATAGAATTCTGGTTAATTGTCTTCTGCTAGAACTTCGGTTTTGTGGTTATTTTTATAGTGCTTTCCAACGTTGAATTTTTGTTATCTTTTTCTTTTCTTTTTTTTACAATTTAGGCTACTTTTACGGACTAAAGCCTAGGACAGCTATAAAAATATCACAAAAGTGAACTGATGAGTGTTGGCGAAAAGAAGCTTTAATTCAGTGAAGTCATTTAAATTTTATGCTCATGGTTGTGGGAAATATATGTTTTTAGATATCCTATTTCTCTTTTATAATTTAGGTAATTTCATCTTATAATGACTTTTTTGAAATCATTGTTGGATATCTCACTAATATTGCCCCATGGGAAAATAAGGAACTTGGACCTAGCTGGATCAAAAGCTGATGTAGCGTATACGTATCAAATTCATAAAAATCATATGAAATAAAGATGGTCAAAACAACAATAACATTTTGGTGTCAAGCCCTAACATCTAAACCTTAACTGACTCTACAATATTTTGGCAAAGAAAAATTTATTGTCATAACTAACACGTGGAACCATGGTATCTAAGCATAAAAGATAAATGAGACACCGTGTGGATCAAGTATTGTTTTATTATTTTTTATAACTTTAAAAGTGTACACGTATCCAAGCTCGATTGACGTTGAAATTTTACGAGTTTAATTCTGAATTTCGAAATCGTAAAAAAGATTATTCTTTAAGCCTTGTCAATAGATATCCTAATTTAAAACATATAGATAAGGTGAAAAAAAAGTATTAAACCCGAAATCCGAAAAAGCAAAACACTGAGAAAGATAAAGTTGTAAAAATTCTCAGAATATATTACTAAAGAATCCAGAAACTTTAAGATTGAAAAAATATTGAGTTCTACTACCAAAATAATTGGCTTCTACGTCATGCCAACCATTTATATTTTGATGATTTGAATTACTATTTCTAATACATGTCAACCATATTTTGAACGAAAAATTACGGAAGTTTTTGCTTCAGAGGCATACAAACTGAAATTTGAGCTTCTTCTTGATAAGTAGAAGGTAAGTTTTCCCCACTAAAATAAAAGCTTGGGGGAATAAGTGTTGTGAGGAACTTAATCATCGGGATAGATCATTGCTACCCATTATGGGAATAAGGGATTTGAAGGTAGAACTCTCAGAAGCGCGTCGTCTTAACATTTTGAAGTGGGTGTTGTTGCTGGTGAGCATAATACCAAAGTAGGGGAGCC
Source organism: Artemia franciscana (assembly GCF_032884065.1). Taxonomy (NCBI): domain Eukaryota; kingdom Metazoa; phylum Arthropoda; class Branchiopoda; order Anostraca; family Artemiidae; genus Artemia; species Artemia franciscana. Next base: position 26,009,122 of record NC_088881.1, read on the forward strand.
ATTGTTTTGCATTCAACGCAGGCAGTTGCTGCAGGCAAATAACCCCCCTCCATTAGCAAGTCAAGCGATACTGTTCTGGCTCAGTGAATAATGACTAAGTGACACCCAAGCAAGCTAGTGATCATAGAAGGCACAGAACAACTGAGTGATACGAACGCATATGACCTATTGGTCGAACGCGTCAAACCCCAAACAACAACATTGTTTTGCATACATTTACCATAATTCTGATAGAGCTAGTTGCTTCAAAGATGTCGTTAGATACGACTTGTAAATAATCAGGTGTCATTGACGTAGGCTCGCTTGTCTGTCAGAACGTCTTTATATGTGCGTCATGGGGTTTTTTTTTTCTGCTAGAAGGACTGCTGTGAGAAAGAGATTAAAAAGTTTTTGGGACAGGAGGCGTCGTTGAAGTACTCCAGAAAAATCCTTATAGCTGCTGTACTGTAGTAGCTGTTCATGATAGAATACTTTTATTTTCGATGATATTGTATATCTTGCAACTACCTAGGATGTCCCTAGGTAGGGACATCCTTCATTATTTACAGAAACCTGAGAATTGATCATATTTTTCTCGTGAAACACGTGCTAGGCTTATTTTGATGTCTGTATTTTAATGTTATGCTCGAATTTTTAATCAATAAGCCTATGAACACATATAAAATGAGTGTGCTGGAAAATTTCTTTATAAGGTGGAAAAAATATAGTGGACTCCATTAAACTTTTATCAGAAGCTAATGTTGTTACGCCTTTTTCATAAAATAGGGGCTTCTTTGACCTTTGAAAAAAATCTTGGCAGGCTTCTATATATGGATTCTCATTGTCCCTTGTGTTCCAACCACAGACAGTGCTGGGTCCCGGAGGCTTCGCCACCGGGCCCAAGCATGGCACGTGGCAGGCTTCTATATTTGGATTCGCATTGTCTCTTGTGTTCTAACCACAGACAGTGCTGGGTCCCGGCGGCTTTGCCACCGGTCCCCGCAGGTGGATTCTCATTATCCCTTGTGTTCTAACCGCAGACAGTGCTGGGTCCCGGCGGCTTCGCCACCGGGCCCAAGCATGGCACGCGGAAGCAATTTAATACAATTTAAAAAGAGCCTCAATTTTTTGAGCTATTGTAACGGTAATGTAACGGACACTACGTCTTTATATATATATATATATAGTTATTTTATCTATATAGATACAATGAAAAAAGAAATCACCAATGCAACAGCACAAACACAAAAAAAATGATTTCTAGAAATAACAGGATAGATTTTATTAGGTTTAATCTTTTAGGTTTAAGTAATGTAACATAAAGGATTGGCTGTTAGGAAATGGATTTTGAAGTTGTTGTTTAACAGGAAGACTATATTTTATGACCGTCTTTAAAAAGCTTGCCAACATTTTTTGAAGACTAATTCTTCTTGAAATGTGCCCTTCAAATGTATCAAGGGTTAACAACTAAAGCGCTGAATCTTTGGTGAGAAAAAAGGTAAACCTTTCCGTAAGTGAGGCAGAAATGAAGCTGCTGCTGCTGTTTAAGCAATTTAAGTCCATCACTTCTAATCACCAGTGCAGAAATGACGTCATTGACAGTTCTTTTTGTTCTAGATTTTGCAGTTTCCAAAAGGTTCATATTTTGTAAATATTTACATTTGTCACCAAAAGCAAAAATATTTTGATTTTCGGCAAAATTCCATCTTACTCAGATGTTTTATTCATAATAAAGTTGTGAAATTACAAGTCTCTAGTGAATGTTTTTAGAGCTTGAGTCAGTTTGTTATAATAGAAAAGACTGCTCTGCTTTATATCAAAAATGGATAGAAAAAGAAATGATAGAGCACATTATTCGTCGTCATCTCGATCAATGGGTAGTAGAATGAGGAATGGAAGTTCGTCAGCCACTTCATCTAGAGGAACTCAGGGCGAGGATCCAAGGCCAAATGAAAATGAAAGAGGAAAAGCAACTAAGAAAAATACGGAAGATTATTATACTATTCTAAAGTTAAATAGAAATGCATCACAAGCTGATATAAGAAAAGCCTACCGTCGTCTGGCTTTAAGATGGCATCCTGATAAAAATCCAGATAATCAGGAAGAAGCTGCAATCCGTTTTAAAGACATTTCAGAAGCTTATGAAGTTCTTATTGACCAAGACAAACGTCGGATGTATGATCAGTACGGTAAAGCTGGACTTGCTGGCAGTGCCAACAGCGGATCAAGTTCATGGGCCCAGCAAGATGGTCTGTTTGGCAAATTCCGAAAGGCTGAGGATGTGTTTAAAGAATTTTTTCGACATGATTTTGATCTCTCTGATCTCTGTTATGAAGGCAACATGTCGGATGGATGCATATTTGAACCATCAAATAGCTTTCGGATGCCTTCAGTGTTTAGCCCTTTTGTTAGTGGAAGAGAAGGATATTCTCAATTTTCGACGTCGGAGTCAACTACGATAGTTGGAAACAAGAAAACTGTCACCAAAAAGGTTGTTAAAAATGGTGTTGAAACCATCACTGTTACTGAAAATGGTGTCTTGAAATTAAAAACCGTGAATGGTGTCCCTCAAGCACTTGAGTTTTAGGGGCAAAATTTTTTATTACAACGGGAGAATTTTCTTAGTTATTTTACGTTCATTCGACGTTTTCTCTTTACTTTAAATTTAAATTTGGTGACGATAACAGATATGTTTCTAAGAAGTCTTGACAACAGTGGCATATAAAAAGAAAAAGTTCCAAAGGAATTACTATAATCGCAAACTTTGAAGGAGAGGTTTTCAGCCCTCTATCCCCAAATTCGAATATAATTGCATTTTGTTTTCATGGTACTATGTTTTTTCTTACAAAGTTATCCTGGAACCACGCATTAAAGAACATGCATTTAGAAATAAAAAAATCTATTTTGTGTCACTGCCATATTATTATCTCTACAACGCTATCTTGTATGATGCCATGATGTTTTGCTAAACACCTAGTAAAGAGCAATAGCTTCAAAAAAGTTATTCGCTTTTTACTTGGTATTATTCGCTTAAAGTTCGCTTTAAAAAAGTTCGCTTTTTATTCGCTTAAAGTTCGCTTTTTACTTGGTATTATTCGCTTAAAGCGAAATATCGCTTTTTATTCGCTTTTTACTTGGTTCTAACTTTGTTTTTGTTACGAAATTGAAGCATTTGGAGAATTTAGTTTTTGGAGTTTTTTTTTGCTACATTATAACGATTGTTGTTGGAAAAAAACCTCGGGACTCTTTAATCCTTTTGACATTAACTCAGGGTCTAAGAAAATATAATTTATCCAATATAAGCACTTAAGTTCGATGCCATCCTAGCTGAATTTTCTACCCAGATTCCATTACCAAACCGTTTTGCCGATTCCACTGCCGACGTCTTACAACTCAGATACCTGTGGGTCCCTGGTACAAATAGAATAATCAGACAAAAATTTATTCACAAACTTAAGTAAGCAATAGAATATGTACCTTAAATATACTAAACAAGGACATTCACCGATGTTTCCACAAACTACCGTTAAAAAATAAGTTTAGAGCGGGCGATTAGAACTAGAAATGGTGACTGTGTTCTAACAGCCCTTGTACAACTAATCTGGCTGAGCTTAACATCCCCAGATGTAATTTGTAAAGATATTAACTAATACTCATTCGACCATATACTAGCTAGAACATAGAAAACTAAGTGAATAACAGCACTGTTTACGTGTAATCTAGTGTAAATATTGCTTACTAGCTGTTGGGGTGGCGCTTCGCGCCAAGTCGTTACGCACCATATTAGTTACGCGCCATTGTAGTTGTGTCCCTGTGTCCCACCTGTGAATATATATATCTATCTATATATCTATCTATATATATAAAAACTAGCTGTTGGGGTGGCGCTTCGCGCCACCCCTACACCTAGTTGGTGGGGCGCTTCGCGCCCCCCCCAAGCTCCCCCGCGCGCGTAAGTCGTTACGCACCATATTAGTTACGCGCCATTGTAGTTGTGTCCCTGTGTCCCACCTGTGAATATAGATAGATTTATATATGTGTTTCAAACTACGTAAAAATTGCGAATATACAACATTCTTGGCTTTCCCATTGTCTGTGCATATACAAAGCCGTATGTACTAATAATGACGTCATATGCAAACGCTCTTTTTACAAACAAACAAACATGCATACACACAACTCGTTTTTATATAGATAGATAGATAGATAGATAGATACAATACAAATTAACTGCGTAAAACTTGCGAATATACAACATTCTTCGCTGTCCAATTGTCGCTGCATATAAATAGATTGTCAGGTTTACCGACCCTCGAACATGCAACATACAATTGTCCATGGAAAAAACAATCAGTATTAAGATCTATACCACATTTTTCTAATGATTGACCTTGAGCTTTGTTAATGGTGATTGCAAATGCTAATCGAATTGGGAATTGCAATCTTTTAAATTGAAAAGGCAGATCCGTTGGAATCATGGGAATGCGAGGAATAAGAACAGCCCCACCCTCAAAAGGCCCTGTCAAGATTGTGGCCTCTATTAGGTTTTCCATTGTTTTTTTTTACGGCAAGTCGCGTGCCATTGCAAAGCTTTGGTGGGTTGATATTTCTTAAAAGTATTATTGGTACGCCTATTTTTAGTTGTAGCACGTGTGGTGGAAACCCTGAAAGATCTATGGAATTTAAAAATTCAGATGGATAATTAACCGCTTCATTTGGTTCCAAAACTGTGTCGACTGACTTGTAAAGGACTGCCTGGTCTCGAATCTTGGTCAAAACAATACTGTTGATTTCGTGGATGTCTATATTTTTGAGTGCGAGAATCGCTCTTTCACTTAGCCATTTATTATTTCTATAATTTTTTAGAATATTCGGAAATACTTTTTCAATCAATTCATTTTTGGACGTCACTAAATTACAGAAATCAGCAGGTAGTTGTATACGTCCTGAAATTGAGTCTACTGGGAGCTTTCCGTTTCCAATTGCCAGCAATTGATCTGAAAATGTTTGACCAGAGTCATCGTTTTGCAATCGGACACGCATATTTGTAGTTAATTTTAATATTTTTACGTGTGCCCATAAATTAGAATTTTTCAGGCAAGCATTCATTTCGTCTGCAGGAGTTGATCTAGGTATTATAGGTAATGTTTGCCTGAAATCTCCCGCAAGCAATATTAATGTGCTGCCAAAGGGTTTCGACTTCCCTCTCAAATCTTTCAAGCATTGATCCAGAGCCTCGAGCGATTTTTTGTGTGCCATTGTGCACTCATCCCAAATAATAAGTTTGCATTGCTGCAATACTTTACCCATCCCAGATGATTTGGAAATATTGCACGTGGGAGTTTCTGTAGAATGCAAATTCAGAGGCAATTTCAAAGCGGAATGAGCAGTTCTTCCACCAGGCAGCAATGTTGCGGCTATTCCGGACGACGCAATTGCCAACGCTATATCATTTTTTGATCGAATTGATGCCAGAATCAGTTTTATCACAAACGTTTTACAAGTACCTCCTGGCGCATCCAAAAAGAAAATTTCTCCAACGTTGTTATCGACACAATGCATTATCGTATCATAAATGTCTTTTTGTTCCGACGTTAACTTGGAAATGTTATTTTGTACATACGACAATAGATCACTCGTACTGTAACTTTGTTCACGATCCAATTCTACACATGTCGAAACAGCAGCAATACAGTTAGGTGAAGGCATTCCCAAATCCTGAAGAGGTTTGTTTGCCATAGGTACGCACAAATCTTCTATAATAACTAAAGTGTAGTTATAAATTCCTGATGTAAAATCAAAAGTCATATCTGACGTCTCTTAACTGTTTTCGATGGAGTATATCTTTGGACATTTTTGACTTATATTTTTCCCATAACTCTGTAGAAACTGATGGAGAGCAAGTTGTTAAAATGATGCCAAACAATGCACGAATTTGACTTGGGGTTGACGTTTCGCACGCGTCATTGATGCAGTTATCCCAGTGTTGGTCATTCTCCAATAAATTCAGAGCTTGGTATGCACTACGGTAAGTGTCATGTATAGTACCGTTTACAGTTCTCAAATACTCAAAGGATGTCGGACCGGGTACATTCACCAAAAGCAGGCGTAGAAAGAAGCATTCATGTTGATTGGGGTGAACGGTGTAGAGTCTTCCTATCGTGGTATCTTTGAAGATGGTAGGTTGGCCGTCGACTGACTTACCCTGTTTTCGACGTTCAAATACTTTATTTTTAGTATTCCACGTGTAATACGAAGGCACTTCAGTCTACAGCAGTTTTTTTGCAAAAGAATCATTTTTGCAAAGCGAAAAAAAAGCTGTTAATGTTGTACCCGGTGGATTCAGGGCTCTTTGTTGCACGTTGGTTTCCGTGAAATAAACACGTTGACCATTCTGTAAATGTACCGCTAAGTGAACAACAACTGGACTACGTTCATGTATCGGAAATGAAAGAATTCGCCAAACAGCTTCATTACTGCTTATGTATTTTCTAGCCTGATATTGTACGATTTCGTCGAAATCTTTGATTTCGGGCTGCAAGCCTAAAACTGCCATGTCACTGCCTTTGTTGACATATTTACATATGTATTTGATTGCCTTTACGGAGTTACAGTATTCAACGTTTATGTGTGCATTAAATGTTTTTGATAATAATGGGGAATATGGAACAACCCACTGGTTATCTACTTCGATGGTGGTACCGTTACGCTTCTTTATTATTGCTGTTTTACCGCCATCTTCAGTAGATCTTCTTCTATATTGTGGGTAAGCATCATTGCCAGTAATTTGATACTAAAAGTCGAGGATATTGCTTTATGCACCTTCCTTTGGCCATGCATGGTGAATTTTCGTTCAGTGCACCGCAAGGTCCATGTATCATATTTTTTACAATAATATCATGTAACCCCTTATCGACATTTTTATCAGGTATTTCAGCGGAAATCACATCATCAATTTCGTTCGAAGTAATTTTTTTATGTAGCCAGATTAGTATATGTGCGTGTGGCAAACCTCGTTTTGCCATTCCACTGAGTACATCCAGCATCGCACTGACTCAAACACTTCAAGTTTTACCATGTAGTTTATCAGTGATTTCAACTTTTGCCGGAAGACACGGACCGTAATGTCATGCCTATGAACCGCCGATTGTCCTTGAAGTAAAAGCTGCAGTATCTCGTCCCAAGATTGATTACATGTAAATGTAATAAATAAATCTGGACGACCATAGAGACGAACATACGCAATAGCATCTTGAGCATATTCATGCATATGACGGGGACTGCCCCGTCAACTTTAACTTTTAACTTTTAACGTTTAACTTTTCCTGAGGCGCAACACATTCCCATTGTTTCACCATTGAATTTCAAGGCCTTGCAATAGGGACAAATTTTAGACATTGTCCCGATTTGAACACATCTACTCAAGCTATAATCATCGACTGGGCTGTACCTGAATGCCAGGCGATAACTTTCAGGTTGCTCTGATTCCTCGGCACGCTTTCTTTTCTTACTTTCTCTATCAGCAGCAAGCCTGATTTCTTGCTGTTCTTGTGATTTCTCGGCATGCTTTCTTTTCTTACTTTCTCTATCAGCAGCAAGCCTGATTTCTTGCTGTTCTTGTGATTCCTCGGCACGCCTTCTTTTTTCACTTTCTCTTTTAGCAGCAAGTCTGCTTTCGCGTTGCTCTGGTAGTTCCTCGGCACGCTTTCTGTTCTTTCTTTCTCTATCAGCCTCAAGCCTGTTTCCTTGCTGTTCTTTTGATTCCTCGGCACGTTTTCTGTTCTTTCTTTCTCTATCAGCCTCAAGCCTGTTTCCTTGCTGTTCTTTTGATTCCTCGGCACGCTTTCTTTTCTGACTTTCTCTATCAGCAGCAGGTTTTTTGGCATAGACTCTTTGAGCATCTTCATCGGCTTTTGCCATTGTAAGTTCATCAGTCATTTTAAACTTAAACATTAATAGATTTATACGTGAACATATATGTCTTAAATATCTTTAATGACGTCACCGTCATAGCAAAAATGACGACAGCTAACTTCATGATTAAATATCTTTAATGACGTCACCGTCATAGCAAAAATGACGACAACTAACTTCATGACGTCAGTCGACACAGAAACATGACGTCACCTGACAGACAGACAACTTATTTTTATAAATATAGATAGATAGAAGATTTACAATCCTAAAGATGTACTACATTGCGCTATCACAGTCCCTTTCTTTTCTCTGCCTTTAATTTAAGATTCTAAAAGCTTTTCAAATTTTAAACTCATGATTTTACAGCGTCCTATGTGCACCCTATGTGCACATTCGTCATATACCGTACACAAGAAGAGGCCTTTGATTCTATTTTAGCTGGATCATGGTTGCACAGGGAGCAGCAACCTAGTAAAAGCGGAGCTAGGACAAAAACATTTTTAAGAAAAAACTGATAAGTGACAAAAAATTACCACTTCTAGCTGATTCAGGAACTGTAACTATTATCTTGATTAGACTTAATGGTAAAGTTAACCTACGTAAAATTAATCCGAAGCCTAATTAAGAGTAAATAGTTTGTCCATTGAAATGTTCTTTTTAGGAATCTACCCTGCCCCGACCTAAACGATGATTCACCCCCTCCTTTCATTGTAGCTGATACGCAATTATAGATCACCAAAAGTAGCCCAATTTCATTACGAATAAAGCGAATCAACTTGGTTGAATCCAGTACTACCACCATTAGCTTCCCAGAATTTTAAATCCTCTTTGGGATAAAGTCTTAGTTTTGTGCCCTAAAATGGCGGAAAACAAGTCTCTCCCCTGACCCAATCTGAATGGTCATTCTAAACAAAGCTTTAAATTTACGTTTGAATGAGCTCCTTCTAAATTATCTTGGACCTTCGGTTTGATACAATCACCCTTGGGAAAAAAAAACAAACAAAACAAATAAACATTCATCGACGATGTCTCTTCTGAAAAAAAAGCGAAATTCCACATTTGGAGTTTTTTCCAAATGCGAATTTCCAAAGTGAAATTTTTTTCCAAAGCAAAATTGTTATGGTAGGATTCTCTGATATGATGTATCAAATAAAGGAATTTTTAATAAGATTACTCGCTGTTTTGGGGGTGTTCCCCTTTATTCAAGAATCAGGCAACTTTTCTCATATTTTTGGTTTTGGGTGGGTAAGAATAAAATGAAAGAAATTTATATATTTAGAATCAGCATAAAAAAACAATAATGTCGGTGTTGCAATTGTCATGAGAATTCTATTCATAGTTTTGGTGAGTATTGGTCCAAGTCACTTTTTACTTCCATTTTTTTCATCACAAACTATTTGATAAGATTCTGTTATGACGATTTTTTTTTTAATCTGTTCATTTTGTTTAGTTAAATAGGACAACAAAAACAAAGATGGTTAACTTGACAGCTTGGTAGGTAGTTTAAATTTTGTTTTTCTTTCGCTATTCTATTTCTTATTTTCTGAATATTTAAGAGATTTAAGTTCGGGGGGGGGGGGGGAATTGTCCTGTTTTGAAAGAGCCAGATTTTACATGGCCGTTATAAAATTGAAACGTAATAAACAGCCAGGAGGGTTTTTAAGTATCTCTACTTCTTCTGTAAACTATTCTAAGGCGTAGAAAATTGCAAGTTTACATCTGTTATAATCTCGGAAGAAATAAATCTTTCTGTAATTTTGTAATCCTTGTCGTTTAAAATTTACTGTATTTTATTTCATGTTGCACGCAATTTAATTGCTCTATTTATTTGAGTTTTTCCTAAGAGTATTTAAAAATAAACTTATTTCTACGAAAAAAATTCCTGAAATATATCACTGTTTGTGATCACCCAATCATCACTGTTTGAGCTATTTAAGTCCATCACTTGTAATCACCAGTACAGTACAGTTTCTAGAAGGTTCATATTTTATAAAAATTTACATTTGTCAATAATAGCAAAAAAATTTGATTTTTGGCAAAATTGTATCTAACTCGGATATTTCTTCATAATAAAGCTGTGAAGTTACAAGTCTTTAGTGACTATTTTTAAGAGTTTGAGTCAATTTGTTATAATAGAAAATATTGCTCTGCTTTATATCAAAAATGAATAGAAAAAGAAATGATAGAGCACATTCGTCGTCATTTCGATCAATGGGTAGTAGAATTAGGAAGTGGGTGAAGTCAGTCACATCATTTGGAGCAACTCAGGGCAATGATCCAAGGCGAAATGAAAATGAAAGAGGAAAAGCAACTAAGAAAAATACGGAAGATTATTATACTATTCTAAAGTTAAATAGAAATGCATCACAAGCTGATATAAGAAAAGCCTACCGTCGTCTGGCTTTAAGATGGCATCCTGATAAAAATCCAGATAATCAGGAAGAAGCTGCAATCCGTTTTAAAGACATTTCAGAAGCTTATGAAGTTCTGATTAATGAAGAAAAACGTCGAGTGTATGATCAGTACAGTAAAGACGGACTTGCTTGCAGTGCTAACCGTGGATCAAGTTCATGGGCTCAGCAAGATGGTCTGTTTGACTTATTATTCCGAAACCCTGATGATGTGTTTAAAGAATTTTTTGGATGTGACATTTCTGAGATGTCTCGATGCATGTTTGAACCATCAGATACCCTTCAGTTTCCTTCAGTTTTCAACCCTTATGTTAGTGGAAGAGAAGGATATTCTCAATTTTTGATATCGGATAGTAGGATACTATCCGATACTGATACTAGGATAGTTGGAAACAAGAAGACTGTCACCAAAAAGGTTGTTAAAAATGGTGTTGAAACCATCACTGTTACTGAAAATGGTGTCTTGAAATTAAAAACCGTGAATGGTGTCTCTCAAGCACTAGAGTTTTAGGGGGAAATTTTCATGACAACGGGAGAATTTTCATCTTTATTTTACGTTTATTCGACGTTTCCTCCTTACTTCTTGATGACTAAATACCAAGGAAAAACGTCCCTGTACTTAAGCTTCCTAATTCAGATCTCCAGTTTGCACATGACATCACTTTTCTCTTTATTTCTTGTCCAATGAAGAACAGTTTATTTTGTATCCAAGACTCCTAAAGCAGTGGTCTTTATTTTCAGGATAAATTGTAGCTTTTTTATTTTTTTTCTCTTATTGCTCCATCTTAAGGGCGTTCCGCCCTCTTTTTTGTAGATGGGTTATAAATAAATTGATTGATTGATTAGCTGCATTAGCAGTAGTTGCAGCATTAGCTACAAATAGGAGCGTATTTTTCTGGTGCCCTCATTTGGATTCCGTTCATTGTTCTTTTTTACTCTTTTTTAAGTATACTTGTTAATTTGATCAATTGATCGTAGGTGATTTACCCAATGAACAACCAAAATCAAAGCTTTCCTATGAATGCAAAGAGCAAAGTTGAAACTTAAAACAAACAACAATTATTTATCTTCAGCCGGTTCAGAATACATCTGCAAAATTGGCATAAAATATTTGGTTGCCGCAAATATTTTCTACGAACAGGGGACTTTCCCCTATTTCACGAAAACCTATTGAAAATAAGAGTGGTATCTTTTAAGATGTTTCATAAACGTAGTCAAGATTCTTATTTAAACTTCTGTACAACACACACAATAAAAAAAAGGATCAAGCCGGAGACACAAGGTCGATTGACAAAGACCCGGTATAAAAATATAGCATACCTATTTGACAAAAAAAAATTGCATAAAATAAATATAAGTAAATCCATTAATCACCACTAGACGGGAACCCACCCACAAAACAACCAACACTCGGCAAATATGAATCCGAAAAACAAAACAAAAACAGTGTGCAAGCGAGGGTAACCGATGACCGGCAACTTATTTGGAAAGAAAAAGAAAAATGAGCCAACCATATCAACATCAAACAAACAACTATTTACTCTAAGATTATTTTTTTTATCACTGATTCATGAGTTTATTTATAAGGATATAATGAAGTTGCTTTTTTATATTTGGGAGAGATTTACTGTAGTCAATATATGGTAGATAAAGATACCATGAACCCATGATCAAAAAATATGGCGAGAATTGTGATCTCTCAGTGGTTAATATCAGGTGCTGCATTTTCCATTTATTACGGGTTTCATAAACCTGATCAGGTTGCTCAAGGAAAAAATTTCTCGTACGAAAGTACGAAGGCAGTGAGCGCTCATATTTTACCTTAAATAAAACCTACTTTACTTAAAAATATTTTACCTTAAATAAAAAAGAATGAAGAGTGAATAATTCTGAAACTGGCAATATATTAGTTTTTCAGTTTTAGATTTTTTTTTGGATAGGGAGAAGGCGACGGTAATTATCTTTGCAAAATTAGAAGAGCCCGGTTTTGAAGAGTCTGTATCGGTTTTATGATACTAGCAGTTGGAGCCCTACCGCGCGCGTAAGTCGTTATGCGCCATTGTAGTTGTGTCCCTGTGTCCCACCTGTGAATATAAATATATATATATATAAAAACATATATATATATATATATGTTTTTAACTACGTAAAACTTGCGAATATACAACATTCTTTGCTGTCCCATTGTCTGTCCATATAAATAGATTGTAAGGTTTACCAACTCTTGAACATGCAACATATAATTGTCCATGGGAAAACAATCCGTATTCAGATCTATACCGCATTTTTCTAACGATTGCCCTTGAGCTTTGTTGATGGTGATTGCTAATCGAACATTCCCAGTGTCCCCGTCGTCATTTATATATCCCCCTGTGCCCCCGGCATCCCCGTTGTAGTTGTGTCCTGTTCGTCATTTATATTCCTTGTGTCCCGGTCGTCATTTATATTCCCTCTGTCCCGGTGTCCTGGTCGTCATTCGTGTCCCGGTCTGTAATTTCTCTTTGAGTGTCCCGGTCGTCATTGATATTCCCTGTGTCCCGGTCTGTAGCGTCATCTTATAATGACGTCATATACAAAGCCTTATATACTTATAATGACGTCAAATGCAAACCCACAAACAAACAAACATGCATATATACAACTTATTTTTATATATACAGATACAGTTTTTTTTTCTTTTTTGTTTTTTAAATGACTTAACAGGGGAAAAATACTGAAGCCTCCTAATTACACCAACTCCTTGGGCAACTTTAACGCGTGATCTATTACACTGTTCTTTATAAGATAGATTTTCATCAATAATTATCCCACGATACCGGAGTGAAGTTACCCTTTGAATTCGAATATCTGTAGCCTGATCACTTATAGTTGAAATTCCTTTTGCTTTGTGTCCAAGTCTACTATAAATGATGAATTTCGTTTTGTCGGCATTCAATGACAAAAGATTAGCTTTTAGCCATACAATGGGATTTATACGATTGCAGCTTCTCTTTGACATCCTCTTCCGACTGCCCTGCAAGTGTTGATCCGGCATCATTGGCGAAAAGGACATCCGGACTGTTGGTTTCTGTTGCTGATGGAAGGACATTTATGTATATTAGGAAGAGCAGTGGTTCCAGAATTGAACACTGAGGAACACCAATATTGGGCAATAAGCATGGATCCGAAACTGTTTTATTGATAGTTATTACTTGGGATCGACCTGTAAGGTAAGATGCGATAAAATCGTACGCTTGTCCTCGTATCCCGCCATGGCTTAATTTAAACTACAATATTTCGTGACAAATCTTGTCTAATGCCTTCTCAAGATCCAAAAAAATACTTGCCGGAATCATTTTTTTATTAAGACAATCGTGAATAAATTGGACCATTGTTAGCATAGCGTCCTGCGTACTATGTACTTTTCTAGACCCATACTGATTTTTTGAAAAATAATCATTCGAAGTAAGGAAATTATACACTCGATTATAAAAACATCGCTCCATTAATTTAGAAAACGAGAAAGAATAGATAGATATTGGTCTGTAATTCGTGCAATTACTCCGGTCGGAGCTTTTATACAGTGGTATCACCTTTGCTTTCTTAAATGAATCCGGAAAAGTTCCCGATCTAAATGACAGATTTATTAAATGACACATTACTTTATTAATACTCGGTAAAATAGCTTTCACAATGTTCGTAGACGATTCATCAGTCCCCGGGGAATTCCCATTCTTTAAAAGCTTAAAAATATTGGCAAGCTCTTCCTCTGTTACCGGTGTTAAAAACATTGATTTTACAGATGGCTTTACGCGGTATGTACGATAATCACATTGATCATGGAGCAGGTTATGTTGGAACTTGTTGGCTACCGATTGTCCAATTGACGCGATTGTATGGAACTAAATCAAAACACACTATGTCCCCACAGGCTGTCAAGCGGACGCATCAGAAATGCTTTAGGAATGTTTGATGGTATGTATTTAGCTGAAACTTTCAGCGTGTTTGAAGGGGATGTTGAAGAAACCAAAGGTGCTATGCAACACTGCTCAGGGATAAATTTCTCTTTGGGGGTAATCTTTCTAATTCACATGATGATCTGCCTAAAAGTCAATTGAACAAAATCGGCTGTATGAAGAACTATTTTTTGAATAAAACAGCTTTTTTTTGATTTTTGAAAAAAAAAACCAGAACAGAATCTGTTTAATTTTTTTGTTTCTTAAAATAAAGAAGGTAAATATACCTATTGTCCTCTACTGGCAAAAGTGGCGAACAAGTAAAACCATAAATAGCCATGTTTTATTATCCTGTGACCAATAAGAACATCAAAATACAAGATCTATTTGCATGGGACTGTTGGCTATAAATAAATAACAGTTATATATATAAACAGACACCAATACACTTAGAACTTGGAAGACACAGTAAGCCACAAGTAAAAACATCTATTAGGTTATTCAAGACAATGTTAACAAAACCAGCTAGATCGGCTTCTGCTTAATTTATTGCATAAGGATAAGCTTAAGTGATTTCTTTTATTTGAACAGCGTAAAAAAAAAAAAAAAAAATCTAATTTACATTCTGGAGAAATTGATTTACTACCGTACTAAATACAGTAAGAATTTATTTCCGTATTTAAATATAATCCATGAAGTACGAAGATAGCATTGCAAAGCTCGTGCACCTGATTTGGAAACTTACACCCTCTACACATGCAATGTCACAATCTAAATTTTAACAACCCCAAAGAAGTTATTGAGAATATGTCACCTACAAGCGATCCTAACAACTGCCAATAACAGAAGGCAACTTATTAATATCTGATGTGCCTGGGAAATGGCAGTCCGCTAGTGACAGGAATATAACCTTTTATCCTGGTTCTACTGAGAAAAATGCATTGCTCCGAAAGGAAACTAGACAGCATAAGAACTGCTGAAATAAATGAGCCAATGATTTGTGAATCAGCTGATTTTTACTAAAAATAAGAGCTAATTCATGAACGTGCTGACAAATGTTTCATCCTTGTTGTTGGGATGCTGGGATATATGCTGTAACAAAACTGTAGAGCTTTTAAAACAGTGTTTTTGAGCATTAATGTGAAATTTTTGGGATATTTTTAGAGGAAAAACACCATGGTTTCAATAGCTGGCTACTAAACGAGTATGTTTTCGAAAAAATGTTTTCAAAGCTTGGCTAAGAACTTAATAAACAATCTTGATTCTCAAGCTAAATTTTGCCTGATTTTTAGGGAGCTTTGGTCGCAACAGAAGTGTAATAATTTAGTTTAACTTAGGACTTGCATAATTGGAATTTAGCTTAGACTTCAATATCAATAGTCGTATAGAACAACCCATGAACAGAAATTTTAATATTTTCTACCTGATATAGTAAGAACTAGGCAATCAGACAAACCTTATTACGAACGGAGTGGCTCGACAGATTCAAGGAAAAAGATTGGTCAACAGAAAACTCGAAAACTAAAAAATTTCGCAGTTTGCTCCTTAAAAGACTCCCCAGTTCCTCTATCTTAAAAGTAAAATAAAAAAGTTTTTTCAATTAATAGCAGAAAACGCCACTTTCTCATGGCACAACATCTTCGGATACTTAAAAAGAGCACTAGAACTTCTATTTTCCGTTCGAATGAGCACTATCTGAGTTTTCTAGGATCATTAGCTTGATACAATCACCTGTAGAAAAAAAAAGAATAAGAAAAAAGTATCGTAACTTCACCGATATGAAGGAAGAAAGGAGGCACTCCACAGGAGATATATTGGATAAAAGATTAAATTTGATTAAATAATAAGCACTTAGCGTCGCACCATTCAGCAACATACTATTTTTTTTTGAATTCAAAGACCAAAAAAAAGCATGGGAAATGCATTGCATATTGCTTTGAATTTGTTCGATTAAATAAAAAAAAACTCAGTTTTTTCAGCTCAAAGTAAGGAGAAACATTAAAGACTTAAAACGAACAAAAATTATTACGTATATGAGGGGGGGGGGGGCTGCTTAATGCCTCGCTCTTCTCGCTAAAGTTTTTCGGCACTTTTGAAAAAGTTACTTATTGTTCTAATTAAACGATCTTTGTCTTTCAGGAGTTATTTTTAAAGAATTGGGACAAAGTTTAAACTTTTACTTTTAGCTGAAAAAACGTTTTTTTTTAATTATTATTTAGTTTCTGATTTTTGGAGCAACACCAGAAAATCTGGCGGAAAAATCCTCCTCCACTTAGAAATATCCTCTGGACATTTCAATCCTGGTGAAAATTTATCCCCGGACGATTACTCTTAACATGTCAACGCGTAAAATTATGTCGGTAAAGAGAGAGCAAGACACATATCCCCCGAGCAGAAAATTCGCCCTCCCCTCCCCACCTAAAAAAAGCAGACATACTTCCCAATAACAAATACTATACGTAAACAATAGGTAAATTTTATAGCTTAGACATTTCCCCAGGGGATGTAGGGGGAAGGGGGTCATGTTACCTCCATAGCTATCTCAAAATTTTCATCGGATGATTTTGGGGAAAAAAGTCGATCGGTAGGGGACCTAGTTAACCTTCAAATTTCTTTGTTACTTAGAAAGAGCACTAGAACTTCTTATTTCCGTCAGAATGAGCCCTCTGCAAATGTTCTAGGCCCACTGGGTCGATATGATCATCCCCCCCAAATAAAAAAAAGAAAATGAACCGTCATCTTTTCGTGAACAAGCCGCGATCGTTAGAATGAGCTCTCTGCCGATGTTCTAGGCCCACTGGGTCGATATGATCACCCCTGGAAAAAAAAAAACCAACGAACAAATGAATAAACAGCCATCCATGATCTTTCTTCTGGCAAAAAATACAAAATTCCACATTTTTGCAGATAGGAGCTTAAAACCAGTATAGCAGGGTTCTCTGATACACTGAATCTGAAGGTGTGATTTCCATTCATATTCTATGACTTTTATGGGATGTTTACCCTTTTATTTTAGAAAGGGAACTTATTTCTCAGGCTCGTAACCTTTGATGGGTAAGACAAAACTTAATGAAAGCTATATATTTTAAATCAGCATAAAAATCCAATTCTTTTAATATAATTATTGGTATCAAAAATACTTTTTTTTTATAGTTTCGGTTACTTTCGGAGCCGGGTCGCTCCTTACAGTTCGTTACCATGAACTGTTTAATTGAAAAAAAAAGTTTCAAAAGTGGATTCAGCACTTTTATGTTATCTTGTTATCTTTTATGTTATGAAATTTTGTGCCGAATAGCATTGGCTGGCCCTGCCTTCAATTATCTTAGAAATGTTAGGAGAAATAACAAATATTCCCAGAAGCTAAAGCTCAGAATTTCCGCAACTAGGAAAACGACTACGGGCATTCGATAATAAGTGCCTAAGATCTATTTTGAATATACATTGGGGGGAGAGAATAAGAAATGATGAAATTTATATCATGACAAATCATACCCCCATCCTTGATGCCACTAGAAAGTGACGATGGATGTATTGGGGGCTCATGGTGCGAATGGGTGATGGAGGGCTACCTCATGACATATGGTGTTGGACACCCCCTCGCCTCCGCAAGTGAGAGAGACCCAGACTGACCATTGGCAGGATGTCAGAGAAGGAGGTGAAGCTGGCAAAGTCTTCGATGAAGGAGTTTTGGTCGAGGGCTCAGGACAGGTCGTCGTGGAGAACCACTGTTGCTGCCTTATGCGCTCTCAGGCGTGGGAGGACCTAAGTCTAAGTAAGTATGATGTTATGCTACGAATAAACAAAATTTATCTTCATGTTATTTAGCGTAGCGTAAACAACTATTTACCAGATAGCATTTTTATCGGGTGTTCTAAAAAAGCTTGACTGGAAATTGATAGTGTATCACATAACTATTATTATATGATATTTCAAATCAGGTCACGTTACTTTACTTACAATTGATCATTAATTGACATACAGGCAGTGCTTAAACCAATTTGAATTAGTCTTTTAATGTTCCTTATTTTTTCTTAGACAATTTCTCGGAGAATAATACTTTCTATGGAAAAACGGTTTAGAGAAGCTTTACAAAAAAAGATGTCAAATCCGAAGTCTGATTCATTGGTAGCAGTGATTTTTATTTAGAAAAATAGAATTACTTTGGATTTAAATTTAAATTATTTAAAAAATTATATTAACAAATTACATTTCTGCAGACTTACTAGACGTGGTCAGCATTTTTAGAAAGAAAAAAAATCCAGATGGCAATTACCTCTAGTTCGTGGATGCCCCCCCCCCCTACTTTTATCAAATCATATAATTTCCCTATAAGTTTAAATCAAACTGAGTCGCGAGCACCATTTTAAGTCACAAAAATTATACCAATTTTAGTAAAATTTTAATTATTTAAAGATCACTACCTTTCTCCTTTCTATCATATCGCTGCAGTTAAGTATCTAAAGTAGATTATTTTAAAAAATGTTCTAGACCCATTACTGAATTTAAACACTTTATCTAGTCAAATCGGAGTAAAATGTAAACAGAATTTCGTCGTTGTTACACAAAAAAAACTAAAAGATTTCCAAAATAACGCATTATACTTTAAAGATATGATATTAGCGCAGCCACAAAAAAGTGTGTCGAAAACGAGTTTTTTTTTTAAATTGTTGAAAGTCTCTGAAAAAAAAAGTTTCTGGTAAGGCACTAAAAAAAAAAAAAAAAAAAAAAAAAAAAAAAAAAAAAAAAAAAAAAAAAAAAAAAAAAAAAAAAAAAAAAAAAAAAATCTTTAAAGTATAATGCGTAAAAAAAGTTATATATATTTTCTGTTTTAGAAACTAAGAAATCTGATTTTACATGGCATACACATAGTTACTCGAGTTTACTTGAAAAAATAATGATATTATTATTAATAATAAAAATATGATATTAGTGCAGTCACAAAAAAGTGTGTCGAAAGTGAGTTTCTTTAAAATTGTTGAAAGTCTCTGAAAAAAAGTCTCTGGTAAGGCACTAAAAAAAAAAGAAAAAAAGAAAAAAAAAGTTTCATTGCAAGAAACATGGCATATATTTTCTGTTTTAGAAACTAAGAAATCCGAGTACATGGCATATACATAGCTACTCGAGTTTACTTGAAAAAAGAACACCGTAGAAGCAAGGTAAAATAACATTCCAGAAGTCTCCTTCAGATCAGCGAAAATTTAAGTCTACTCTAAAAACATTGTTGTGACAAAAAACTGACTGGCATACATGACATTTCAATATTTATGTAAACAATATAAATAAGATTTAGCAAGTCATCCTGAGATATTTTTTTTCAGTTCTTTTTATTTCTTTGTTTTAAATTTTTCATTTCTTTGTTATAAGAGGGACACAAAATAAGGAACATATTTTCACATTTATTTAAACAAAATTCACCTAGTACATGAGAGATTCTAAAGCTAAAAAAAGAGACCTCATAACATCCACCGAATTTCACTGGTATACAAAGTCATACACAAAACTAAGACACTAGAGATAAGACATCAAACACAACTTCTTACGGTAAAAGTTTTACACCTACGTACACTTGTACGTACACCTAGGTAATACATATGACCTAAATTGGCAGCTGAAGTGTTCGTTTTATCACTGGTTTTTAAACATTCTCTGGTTGCGTTGGGGTTACAACGACTAGAATTTTCTGCAAGAAGATCATGGTTTTGACTGGAAAAAATAAAATATTAGAAATTACGCAGTAATTAATTAGAAGGCCTTTTTATTAGAAGGCATATTAATTAAAAAGCCTTCTAGTTGAAATAATACATATAAATAAGAAGAAGAATATATATGAATCATAAACACTTGGGAGAAAGAATCTAAAAAGGTACACTGGAACGCAAGCGAGAAGTAAGCCAGCCTACTATCTCAACTAAGCCATGTATTTGTCAAAAAGTAGTTTCAAGAGATTCAACTGAAAAAACAAATAGCGTTAGTTGAAAAAAAAACAAAAGAAAACAACAAAATAACAACTACTGATTTCGCCAAAAAAACGCCACAAGAAATATGTGGCGCGAGGGCAAAAATATGCTATCACGGAAAATTGCGATTTTCAGGTTTAAGTCGAATTTAACCATAATTACGAAAAGAAATCACACATATGGGTACCTCTGGACAGACCCCAAAAAATTATACTAAATAGCATACCCTTACACGCATTGCATCTACCAGAAGATTTTATACCATTTGCATAAAACAGAATCTAGATGAACAGCCAATGAACCACTATAAGGATGTGGGGGAAAAACTTCTTGCAACACTAAATCTCCATCTGTGCAACACACGTAGCACAAAAGGATTTATTCCCCATATTTTCTTTCCATTCAATCGGGATATTTTATCTGGTTGCTTCTCAACTTAACTGGAACTCGACAACCTTAACCCAAGACAGACTTGGGGGTAAAAACTACAGTTAATCAAATGGCACAATATGTGTACATTCAGGCTATCAAAATCTGCATAACACCCACAATGGAACTGAAGCGTCAATTCACCTTAATTTCTTTGTTTATTTCTATTATTTGTTAATTTCTTTGTTAGCACAAAAGGGTTCATTCCCAATATTTTCTTTCCATTCAATCGGGATATTGTATCTGGTTGCTTCTCAACTTAACTGGAACTCGACAACCTTTATCCAAGACAGACTTGGAGGTATCAAAATCTGCATAACACCCACAATGGAACTGAAGCGTCAATTCACCTTAATTTCTTTTGTTTAATTACAATAAAAATTTGATTTTTGATTTAACATTTAGTTTTAGTATATTTTATTCTTAATGGTGGAGAATTCAATATCCTAATAATAAGACGATCTCTTCAGGGAGCGAAGTATTTTGATTTGGTTTACTTCTTCTGTAAATATTCGTTTCGACACTGTACAAAAAAAAAGAAGAAGAAAAATGACGACTAGAGAGTAAGAATAAAAGTGCAAAATATAGATCATTATATAAGGAACATATTATTTATTAATAATATGTTCCATATTATATAGAAATAATATAGACATATAGAGCAGAAATAATTTATTTCTGCTCTTTTTAGGTTTGAACTTCCCTCCTTGATTTTCCCTGAAAAACTTATTTTTATGAAACGTTTCATTTTAATCAATAACAATAGAGACAATATTTGCTTAAGATCAAACACCACAAGGCTTCAACTGAATTATTGGGTAAATTTTGATTTGGTTAACATCTTGTGTAAATGTTCGTTTCGGCACTGTGCAAAAAAAAAAAAAAAAAAAGACAACTAGAGAGTAAGAATAAGAGCGCAAAATATAGTTCATTGTACATAAGAACTTTTCCATCGGTGGCACATTGTACCTATGTGTGGGGTTACAACTGACACCGCTAAAAAACCACTAAGGAATCAAGCCACCTGAGGCCCACTCAGCTATGCACACTCCTCTTTCAACCCAATCTGTAAAGAGCTTCACTATTTTTCCTTCTCCATTTTTTTCCAATTAACTTCAAATGCTTCCTTATGACATCTTCACCCTCCTTTGGGAAACGATCTGCTTTTCGCTGTGGCGGTTCTGGCTTCTCTTGCACCCGGACCAAAATCTTGATTGAACCCCCCCCCCCCATCAGTCAAATGTGCCGTATAAGAAATTACTACCATCACAAATGATGAGTGATAATTTCTGCGCGATTCGTGATTGATTCACTAAAAAGTTTACCTTAGTTTGTCAAACTGGAAATTTTTGAATTTGATCATATTTCTAGGTATCTGCTTGGAGAATTTGGAAATCCCTAGTACGGATAAAGAATATCTTTAAAAATTGGAAATTGTTGGCAACGACGTCAACTGATCTACAATTTGCTTTAAAACATATATTAAAAACATTTTAGGGGGGGGGGATAAAAAAGATACAATTTTCATTTAGTAGTACTAAAAAAATGAACTAAGTTTACAGAAAGTATTCTAAAAAAAAAAAACAAAATACTTGTAAAAATGGTACTAAATACTTCTTTACTACCATGGCAGTGGATGAAATAAACGCACAGACAATGATTCTTACTGAGTGTGAGACACAATATGAGGCTAAATGATAAGAGAGAGAGAGAGAGAGAGAGAGAGAGAGAGAGAGAGAGAGAGAGAGAGAGAGAGAGAGAGAGAGAGAGAGAGAGAGAGAGAGAGAGAGAGAGAGAGAGAGAGAGAGAGAGAGATATAGAGAGAGAGAGAGAGAGAGAGAGATAGAGAGAGAATGATAAGAAGAGAGAGAGAGAGATAAAAGTTTGATTTCAAGAGCCCCCTTCCCACAGAACCTTCAGGCGAAATTTTAACAAAATTTTCATTTATTAGCAAAATTATATTGAATTTGTTAATTAATTAACAGTTTAACTGTTTATTAATTTATTCTTTAAAAAATTTATTAATTTAAATATTACTAATATTTCAATTATTATTATTATTTTAATTATTGTAAACCATGCGCTACATTAACATACCAACCACATGTTCCTTTTTCACATGGGATCCCATCTAGCTTATGTCCACCACTTAAAGCACGGATGCTTAAAGCCGTGAACGGTTAGACCGCTGCTCAAGCGGTAACCATGCACTGCACACATACCAACAATATATTCCTTTTTCAGATGGGATTCCATCTAGCCCATGCCCGCCGCTTAAAGCACGGATCTTTAAAGCTGTGAATGGTTAGACCGTTGCTCAAGCCGTAATCATGCGCTACATTAACATACCAACAATATATTCCCTTTTCACATGGGGTTCCATCTACCCGCATCATGTCCGCCGCATAGATTCAAGCTTCTCTCTTCAGGATAAGCGAGGAAGGGGGTACCCGCAGTCTGCAATCACTTTCCAAATAGTATCTATTCATTACCTCAGCCCAGTCCAGCATTCTCAGCCAATTTCGTTTTTAACTATTCTTTTTTCTATAGGGACCCCTCATATAAGGTCTGTGGATTATCCTCAAGGGTTCCAGTTGCAAATTTTTAATTAATTATTAAACGCAATCTTTTTTTTCCTCAGCTGTCTAGTTTGGGGCAATACCATTTTACTGACTATCTGGGCATTTTTGTTGGCAAAACTCTCTGAGCTTGTGACAAGCCTAGACAGTCAAACCCAAGACACAAACACAGACAGTCAAATAAATATTGATCAACCAATAGTTAATTCATTTTTTATTATCCCAACTGTCTTAGCTTATAAATGGGTTCACTCGTCTAACACTCTAGGCAGACAGGCCCCTTTAGGCTTGGGACGCTTATTCCCCTTGCAATTCCAGGCAACCTGTAGGTCAAATTAAGTTTTTATTAGTGCAAATGTCTAAGTTTATGAATTGAATCAATCGTCTTAACTGACACTCATTGCGGATGGGCCCAATTTGGCTTTGGACCCTTGTTTGCCTGTCATTCCACTCGATAGTGTCGTAACGAAGGAGCCTAATAGTTTTGTGGTCTCTAGTTCTGACGTAGCGTTCCAGTGTAAAAAAAAAGAAAAAATAATCCTCAAGAGGAGCCAACAACTTGTGCGCACTGCATCTTTTATATGGCAGTCATCTATTATTTGAACATCTATTCGTTACAATTGTGACGAATCAAGGTGTCGTCCCTGATCTATTTTGTTTAGGTGTTATTGTGCCCATTCTTAAAAAAGGAAGCCACCGGATGACCCGTCCTCTCATGGACCAATCACGCTTTCATCCGTAAAAAGCTATTTGAACTTCTGATAATCAGTAAAATCAAGTCTAAACGTAAAATGCCGCCCCGCCAGTTCGGTTTTCAGTCTATACTAAGCACGTATGCCTTAGATACATTAGCGAATATTCTGTTTGATGCACAGAATAGTGAAGATAGTTTGACCTTCGGTCAGTATGATGTCAAAAGGGCATCTGATTCGAGCATTCATTCACCAATCCTCTTAGAACTGTATAATAGTGGTGTTAGTACCTTCGTTATCCAAGTGCTACATAATTTGTATGACCGTCCAAATGTTAGACTAAAGCTTAAGAGTAGGGTCACAGCAAAAACAATATATGTACATAAAGGGATCAAACAATGGTGTCTCAAATCTCCTGATTGGTTTAATAATAGCGTAATCAGAGCCCAAGCGGTAATTGAACAATCTTATATTTATAAAGGTAAAGATGTATCGTTAATTGGTTTTGCGGATGACGTCATAAACATCGCCAGAATATTGCCACGTTTGGAGAAAAATTTTGCCCTGTTTCAGAAGTCATACGATAATATCGGTCTAAATTTTAATTTAAGTAAAAGTGAAGTGTTGTTAATCAATTTGAAAAATTCTAAGCATACCCCGTCAATAAGACTGGGAAATCATGATTTTATGCCTTCACAATTCATTACTTACCTTGGTTTACTCATAGGTGATAACGCTAAATATATTCGTTCGCTACTAGTAAAACATATAAACAAGAAGATCCGAACAAGTTTTGTTAGTATCACTTGTACTAAACTAAATTTAAATCCTCACCTACTAGGTGAGGATTTACTGGGTCTATCTACTGGGATTACTGGGTCCCAGTAATCCCAGGGGATTACCAATGGATGACCAGAGGATGGCCATCTACTAGGTCGTCTATTTACCTCTGTATGTTTACCACATGTTCTTTATTCAGCACCACTTCGCAAGTTGTTACGAGAAAAAGATAAAATAAAAATTCGCTCTACCTATTTCCGTTATGCCAAATTCCTACTCCAGCTCCTAATATGCACCAGAAATACTAAGATCATTCAGCAATATGTGATCCATCTGTCGCCGTTCAATCGGCCATTACCAATTATGAAAAATAGCTGATTACGTTAGAACATGAATGGCAATCTTTACTGATGTAGATTTGTTTTTATGCTGTTTCTTTTTTATATGTGTGTATATATAAGTTATTTTGGTAGTGTCGCTTTTTCTTCTATTCTATTTTTGTTTTAATTCCTGTACTCCGTCTGTGTACCCTTTTTTTGACGGGTTAACAATAAATACACACATACATTATTCAATGATTTTTTTTTACTTTATCAATTAATTAATAGTTTTCTCAAAAATTACAAAAGGATTCTAACCACTAGGCTATTTATTTGAAAATTTGCACCCCCCCCCTAAAATTTCTACACCCCAGCAAGTGCCTCCTCTGTCCCTCTCCTAAAATCGCCTTTGGCTTCTCATTTGGCCGAGATGGATGGCAAAAAAGCACAACATTTAGCAAGAGCTGAAGTCACTCTTGTCTTTAACTATTTTTTTTTTAATTATTCTGTCTGTGCTTTTTGTAATCTGACAAATAAACACATCTGCAGCACATTAATTATAACCTCACTATTTAAATCTTTAAAGTAATGCTGATATAGAGAGTCTGGAGCTGTAAAAACTTTTTATAAGCGTAAGTTTACGCAACAATGACAGGAGCAATGTTTCACATATAATGATACATACAAGAACAGAGAAGGAACAACTAGAATAGAGAAGGAACAACTAGAATAGAGAAGGAACAACTAGAATAGAGAAGGAACAACTAAACATGAAAAACAATCGTACCTTTCCGTCATCAGCACGAACAACAACCAATAGCTTTTGCAGCAGAACAGTTACGGCATCTGAGGAAAATCATAAAAACATGCAAATTAGGTAATAAGAGGGAAAGTAAAATTAACAAAAGCACAGTTACAAAAGCAAAATACTTTTTAAAGCTTTTTTCTTTTTCATCTTCTTTGAATTTTAGCATGCCTGGAATATATTTATTCAGAAAGGTCTTCGGGGCATTTGGAGCTTATTTCTGAGGCTCTTTAGTTTCTATTACTTTTTCTACAGCAACGCAGTTGTCTTAGCAAGCGCTAACGCATCCAGAACGACCATAGTTTCCCTTTTTGATCAACAGGAAATTTGATCTTTGTTTCAATTCTTATTGCACCCAACATGAAGTAATTAAATCATTTTATTTGCATAATTAAATTATTTGCAGACAAGTTCAGAGTTCCAGATATTCAGTGGCAGCCTAGCAATCGAACACCAAAATAGACGTGTCAAAAGCTAAAAAAAAATTAAAATTAGTTTTTTCTTACAAAAATTATCTGGTTTTTTGCTTTTTAATTTTAGACTTAATCATTTCGTAGTGAGAATAAACATTTGTTTAAGCATATTTTTCAAGTATTTGAACAATTTCGAGAATAATTTTTTATTCATTTGTTATGAAAATAGGAAAATTCACTCAACTCAGCAAGAGTAAAGACAATGACTTCTTTCATTGACCGCAACAACATTGACTTTTTCTTTAACTCTTCCTACATCCAAAATAACGGAAAAACGTTGCAATATAAAAAATTTTTTTTTTAGAAAATTTCCTTGACTCTGGACAATTATGAGATTTCGAAATTTTGGGCGAAAAAACCCACTTTCAAAATTGTGGAGGAGAAGACAGAGTGGGTAGCCCTAAACCTCCACAGCATATAAGTCCCAGTGTTTTATTTTATTTTTTATTTTTGTCATGTTTTAACAATAATCTTTTAATGTAATTAATGTAAGCTAGCAGACACTGAGCCAAATAATTTAAAAGAAAAACACTGCAAATAGGGAACATATAACAATTAGAATGACCGAAGACGCGAAAGCTCTCTTCCAAACATGTTTTCCGTTCCTCAGGTGGCGAAAGACGAAGTGTCCACAACATCATATTAGAAACCACGTTTTCATTTAAAATTTCATGGACAAGCCGGAAAAAAAAATCAACCAATGAAATTGCGAGAAAACTTTTTTTTCAACACAGCAAGAAAAACAGGGTTTCTAATTGACTGATTCATTTGGCATTTTATCTGTAAAGCACCAAATGGAAACACTGCTTAAGATAGCGCTTTTTGCCTGTTTAGTCATCAACAGGACTATGGGACGTCATCTAGTCAGAGCAGAATCAAAACAGAAAACAAAGACAATGTGTGGCACCTCAGAACGTAGATCACAAAGCAGAACATATTAAAGAAAAGAATAAAACGATAGAGAAAACAACTAATTAGCAAACATTAAATCAACAGGTTTGAGTTAAATATTATTTAATATCTTAAACTCGTCGGCAGATGTATAGCAAGAAATTAATATTGACATTTTATTTATATGCTATAATATTTAGAATAAGGCAAATGATCACCGACATTTTCCCAAGAAAAGTTTAGTTTCGATGCCACTTTATATGTTACTTATATTTTGTCACTGAGCTGCAAATATTCATTCTATGTAAAAATTTAAGGAAGAAAATATATAATAAATTTATAAGATGTTTTTAACAATAGATAAAAAAAATTGTCTGATTCATTTGGCGTTTTGTCTGTAAACGTCAAATAGAAATACTACTTTTTTGCAAGTTTGGAAATCTAGTCTCTTATTGTTTGGATGGTGCAATTTCCTTGCACCATCCGTGCAGGATGACAGCACCTAGTCAAAGCTGACGCTTATTCTCCTCAGCAAAGCAAATTACGAACCAGAAAAGAGATGACAGCGTGCAGCACCTCTAAATGCTGATCACAAAGCAGAACTAAATGTTGATCACAAAACAACATATGGTGAACATATTAAAGAAAAGAATAAAGCGATAGAAAACGTTTTTGAAATACTATTTATATAGTGTGATCACCAATAAATACTAAAAACACTTCAACATATTAATTTAAAATTTTATTTATATGCTGCAATATTTCAATCAAAAGTAAAAATCGCCAGCGTTTTCCCAGTAGTCAGGAAAAACTTAAAAAAAAGGCCAAACCTCAGCATTTGAACAACATAAATGATTTCGGCACTTAAATGTTCAAAAAAATTTGTTTAATAGCATCCACAAATTTGCCGTGCGGAAACACCTTTTAATTCAGAAAAAAAAGAAGAAAAATCTCGAATTTAAATTTCTGGAATATTTTCTGGATTGAAAGGTCGCTTCCTATTCATTAAGTCTGGGTAAACCGAAAATGACATCGGCATTGAAATATTCGTCACTTAATACCCCATTGCACCCTAGGTAATGTCAGAAGGAGTAAAAATATCATTTGTAGCATTAAAATAATATAATACATAATTGAAAAAATACATAATTGTAAGTCATTTCCTATTAATTTAAGAACGGAAAGACCAAAAAGACATCAAAATTGGAAAGTTCCATCACTTAGTACCCCAGTACCCCATATTTTTTTCAATTAGGTATTATATTATTATAATACCACAAATAGTACTTTTCCCTTTTTGACCTAAAAAAATTCTCTCGTCTCCCTTTGCAACGATTGGAAACCCTCTAGGGGTTTCAGCTTCAAGGAAAAAAAGGATAGAAGGGTGGAGACTTCTGGGCAGATAAGAACTTCATATCACAAGCCCCATAAAATACTATATTTCGCCCGAAAAATAACCCACGATTTACCAAAGAAAATAGAGATAATTGGTAGTAAAAGTCTTAAACCTCTGAAAACAATTATTTAACTGGTCTATAACTTCCAACTTTAAAAAAAAATACGAAGAGGGACGTGGGGATGATCCCTGAAGTTCAAGTGATACATAAAAAGAAATAAGAGCATCATAATAACCTTAAACAAAACATAACATCTAAGATGCACAGTTCATTTCAGTTCACTTTATTTACAATCTAAATACATTTAACTAATATCCCAGTACCTACCCCAAGAAAGATACAAAAAAGCACTTGCGACGGGGCGGGTACATAAAACTCGTATTCTAATTAATAATTCACTACAAAAATAACACAACAAAAACAAGAAAAAAAAAGATAACCAATCTCTCATCAACTTATCAATGATAATAACCAATCTCATAGTAATAAAAAAGAAAAGAAAAGAAAGAACTAAAAAGAAAGAACTATGAACATTGGCCTAATAAATACTTTTTCAATTTACTTTTTAATAGCCCCAGGTGCTCAGCCCCCCGAAAGCAGAAGAAAATTAACTTACCAATAGTCTTCGCAATGGCACGTGGTTTATTTTTCCATGCAATAAACAAAAAGTAGACAGGTACTCCAGTAAAAATAATAAGGACGCCAACACCTACAAGAGTTTAAGTAAATACTTTTTTTTTTTTTAGCTTAAGGACCATTTCTAAGATAACTTGGCAACTATTATCGGACAATTCACTACTTCTCATTTCATAAAATCTGACAATATGAATTTTAAACTGTTCAATTGACATAAAAAAATCACTTATGAGCAAGGCCATCTCCACGGGAGAGAGGGTTGCCGGGTTTGAACTTCCTCCCCGGAATTTTTGTCCGAATAGTAAAAACACAACAAAAATGCATATAAACAAATTTTTTATGACTTTTTACTTTTTTTTCTTTTATAAAACCCGTTCAACCCTCCCAATAAAATTTTTTGTATACACCCTTGGTTATAAGCACCCTTTAACTGTTAGGTCTGTCACATTGAGGGTGCTGAAATTATAACTGTTTAAATATCTGTAGACATAGGACTTTGGTGTTGGAATTATTCACACATTTATTTTTTTTTGTTGGCTTTAATCTCTATAAATGAGATAAATAATTATTCAAAATTCATCTTTGGACTTAATGTGCACGCTTTTCTTTCACCGAAAATGACAATTTTGTCTTGTCATCAATCATTTTTTTGCTCTTCCACCAAAACTTAAAAGATAAACTTATTCAAAATTTAAAAAATTAGT
The DNA here is from genome assembly GCF_032884065.1 of Artemia franciscana. NCBI lineage: Eukaryota > Metazoa > Arthropoda > Branchiopoda > Anostraca > Artemiidae > Artemia > Artemia franciscana. The sequence goes on from NC_088881.1 coordinate 26,039,027, forward strand.
GACTTAAAATTAAAAGACTTTACCAGTATATTCGACGAAGGCTTCTTTAATGTCAAAATAGAAGTCAAAATAAATCACACAAGAACCTATTAACTTCCAAAAATGAACTTCAACCTGTAGGAAAAGCCACAATCAACTTTATGGATCCTCGTATTTATTAGGGACGCTAGTTTTTTCCAGCGGATAGGGGAGGGGGAGGTGGTAATGTTTCTGAAAATGAGAAGAGAGAGTGAAAAAAATTGAGAGGTAAGGGAGAATTACTAATTTGTTCTTATACTTAACACCTTGAAATTAAGAACGATGGTGCTAAACCAAACTATTCAGAGCAGGAATTTATTTTAGGGGCAGGTCACTATCCGCATTTGGGGATAGTGATCTTTAGTATCCGATTTGGGGATACTAAACCAAACCAATAGACAGAAGACCATTTTAGGGATAGGTCGCATTTGAAACTATACAAAAACAGATAAGTTACACATTGAAAATCGTAAAAATGTCAGGTCCCTACCCTGTGCATGTACTTTTATTTCTTGTACCTATGTCTGGTGAGAATTACAGCAAAATAAAAATTCTAAGAAACAAAATATTCTTTAAATAGCATAACAAATGTCTTCGTGAAAAAGCAATAGTACTATTAAAGCTAAAATATAGCTGCGCTAAACACAGATCTTTGTTATGTTATTTTTCAACGAAAAAAAACTTTTCAGGCCACTTTTATATCATATTACCATCATATCAACAAAATCAACTATTCATCAATAAAGACTGTTAGATTATCTTTATTTATTCTATTGTTCAAATGACCTTCTTAGGATATGAACTTCCCGCTGACGGTTTTCCCTAGGGAATAATATACTCCCACTATTTCGTAGAGAGAACTGAGCCAGGAAAATCTCCTTTCCTCAATCAAGAGCCAATCACCCTTTTATGAAAAACCAAACCCTGACTGAATCAAGTGAGGAAACTTAAATAAACCATCTTTGAACCTTCCAAAAACTGTACCTAGAAATTTTAGAATCCTTAAAGAAGAACACAAAATCGGGTATTCTGGGATGAGAGTTTTATCAATCCCTCACCTTCAAGAAAATTTCCACCCAAAGATTCACGCAAACATAAGCGTTAAGCCTGTTAATCTGTTTGTGATAATTGTGGCTCGTTGAAAACCCAATTCTGAAAGCTTTAAGTACAGCACTGTTATTAGAGCTGTGATCTTTTATTTCTAAGCTGAGCGTTCAAGATTATTTACACGTATTCCCATGTTTACTTTATTATCCCCCCAACATTCCTTACAATTTTCACGTTATTTGTCTCTAGCCGTTTCTGCAATTTTGCAGATACGCCTCTTTGACAACCCAAAAGTGACTTTAACGTCCAAAAGATTCCATTTCTCTTTTACGTTCTTCCCCGGGAATAATACACTCTCAAAATTTCGCAGATGGAACAGATCCTGGAAAATATCCTGATTTTCCCATAATCGATATCCAATTGCCTGAATGTCAACAACAAATAAGACGAAGTAAACTGAATATGGATCTTTCCTTAGGAGATAAAAGAGAGCAAAATGAAAGAATTCTTATTAGAGTTTGGCAACAATCTGTTGAGTTAGATCGGTACGAAGAATCTCGCGCAATTTCCATTTTTTGACCACAAATCAGACCCGAGATCGAGCTAGTTTTGTTATTGTTTAAGTGAATCCGAAAGTACAACCTAGAATAATTTTTCCTAAGGATTATTCATCACGATTCGTGTGCACTTTAATCGGTACACGTCGAAAACTTTTCCAAAGTGAGGGAAATATCCTGGGACAGATTTCACCCCTCCACATATGTATTTACGGAAACAAGTATTAAAAAAATACCCCCCCCCCCTAAGCATTGCTCTATATGAAGAATTTCTCTCTCCTATGTTGACACAGTGGCCTAGTCTCAACTTGGCAACACGAGACCCGGGGTCTGATCCCAGCTGCCACTGGGCCGAAACAACTTCCTTTTTTGGAAAAATGGGCCAAAAAAGGACTGGAAAGGCCGGGAAGCATCGTTAATCTACAAACTGACTGGTAGGGAAAAGTGTACCGAAGTTTTCATTGACAATTGATTAAATTAAAAAAGGATGAAAAATGATCTGTTTTGGACAAAAAATTGACCGGAAAGGCCAAAAAGCCGTACGACCGAAAAGCCATAGACTTACAAAAGGGTAAAATTATACAGAAAAGCTTTTTCAGTAAGAGATAGCTTAGCAAAGTTTTCATTTACAACTGGTTTGTCTAATAAAGCATTACAAAGGAAAACCTGGATTGGAAAACCTCGATATTCTTTAAGTGAATCCGAAAGTGCACACCTAGAATAATTTTTGCTAAGGATTATTCATCACGCTTCGTGCGCACTTTAATCGGTACACGCCGAAAACTTTTCCAAAATGAAGTAACCTGAAATATCCTGGGATAGATTTTACCCCTCCACATATGTATTTACGGAAACAAGTATTAAAAAATACACCCCTCCCCCTAAGTATTGCTCTATATGAAGAATTTCTCTCTCCTATGTTGACACAGTGGCCTAGTCTCAACTTGGCAACACGTGACCCGGGGTCTGATTCCAGCTGCCACTGGGCCGAAACAACTTTCTTTTTTGGAAAAATGGGCCATTAAAGGACTGGAAAGGCCGGGAAGCATCGTTAATCTACAAACTGACAATTGATTAACGTAAAAGAAGATGAAAAAGGACTTGTTTTGGACAAAAAAAATGACCGGAAAGGCCTAAAAGCCGTACAACCGATAAGCTGTAGACTGACAAAAAGGGTATAACAGAAAAGCTTTTTTGGCATGAGATAGTGTGGCAAAGTTTTCATTGACAACTGATTTGTCTAATATATATATATATATATATATATATATATATATATAACGAAAAGCATCGTTAATCTACAAACTGACTGGTAAGGAAAAGTGTACCGAAGTTTTTTAATGACAATCCTAGTTGGTGGGGGCGCTTCGCGCCCACCCCCCAAGCCCCCCCCGCGCGCGTAAGTCGTTACGCGCCATAATAGTTACGCGCCATTGTAGTTGTGTCCCTATGTCCCACCTGTGAATATAGATATATATATATATATGGTTTTAACTACGTAAAACTTGCGAATATACAACATTCTTTGCTGTCCCATTGTCTTTGCATATAAATAGATTGTCAGGTTATCCCCCTGTTTCCCCCGGTGTCCCCGTTGTAGTTGTGTCCCTGTGTCCCGGTCGTCATTTATATTCCCTGTGTCCCGGGTCCCGGTCATCATTTGTATCCCGGTGTCCCGGTCTGTATATACATTCGTTTTTTAGTTTTGTTTTTCTCCTTTATTTTTTTCCTTTTTTTTTCTTTTTTAGCTTATTTAGATTTTTAGATTTTTTAGTTTTTTTTATTAGTTTTTAGTTTTTATTTCTTTTAGTTTTTTTGTCCCGGTCGTCATTTATATCCCCCTGTTTCCCCCGGTGTCCCCGTTGTAGTTGTGTCCCTGTGTCCCGGTCGTTATTTATTTTTTAGTTTTTTACCTTTTTTTAGTTTTTTTAGTTTTTTAGCTTTTTTATTTTTTTTATTAGTTTTTAGTTTTTTTGTAGTTTTTGCCTTTTTTTTAGTTTTTTTAGTTTTTTAGCTTTTTTATTAGTTTTTAGTTTTTTTTGTAGTTTTTGCCTTTTTTTAGTTTTTTTAGTTTTTTAGCTTTTTTATTTTTTTTATTAGTTTTTTTTGTAGTTTTTGCCTTTTTTTAGTTTTTTCAGTTTTGACGTCACCTGATCCAGTTTTTTCAGGTGACGTCACCTGATCCACGATCCACAGATCCACAGACAACTTATTTTTATATATATAGATAGTTTTTTTTTTTTACTTATGTCCTGGTCGTCATTTATACTCCCTGTGTCCCGGTGCTTTGTTGATTGCTAATCGAACATTCCTTTTGTCCTGGTCGCTTTCTCTTTGAGTGTCGTCATTTATTAGTTTTTTCCTTTTTTTTTTAGTTTTTTATTGGTTTTTACCTTTATTTTAGCTTATTTTTCAGTTTTTTCCTTTTTTTTAGTTTTTTTTTATTTTTTATTTTTTTTAGTTTTTTACCTTTTTTTAGTTTTTTTAGTTTTTTAGCTTTTTTACTTTTTTTATTAGTTTTTAGTTTTTTTTTGTAGTTTTTGCCTTTTTTTAGTTTTTTCAGTTTTTTTTTTAGTTTTTTATTGGTTTTTACCTTTATAGTTTTTTTAGTTTTTTAGCTTTTTTATTTTTTTTATTAGTTTTTAGTTTTTTTTTGTAGTTTTTGCCTTTTTTTAGTTTTTTCAGTTTTGACGTCACCTAATCCAGTTTTTTCAGGTGACGTCACCTGACACATCCATCCATCCATCCACAGACAGACAACTTATTTTTATATATATAAATATAGATAGATTTATATATGTGTTTCAAACTACGTAAAAATTGCGAATATACAACATTTTTGGCTTTCCCACTACTGGGAGCTTTCCGTTTCCAATTGCCAGCAATTGATCTGAAAATGTTTGACCAGAGTCATCGTTTTGCAATCGGACACGCATATTCGTAGTTAATTTTAATATTTTTACGTGTGCCCATAAATTAGAATTTTTCAGGCAAGCATTCATTTCGTCTGCAGGAGTTAAACTACGTAAAAATTGCGAATATACAACATTCTTGGCTTTCCCATTGTCTGTGCATATACAAAGCTGTATGTACTAATAATGACGTCATATGCAAACGCTCTTTTTACAAACAAACATGCATACTTAACCGCTTCATTTGGTTCCAAAACTGTGTCGATTGACTTGTAAAGGACTGCCTAGTCTCGAATCTTGGTCAAAACAATATTGTTGATTTCGTGGACGTCTATATTTTTGAGTGCGAGAATCGCTCTTTCACTTAGCCATTTATTATTTTTATAATTTTTTAGAATATTCGGAAATACTTTTTCAATCAATTCATTTTTGGACGTCACTAAATTACAGAAATCAGCAGGTAGTTGTATACGTCCTGAAATTGAGTATCGCATCATAAATGTCTTTTTGTTCCGACGTTAACTTGGAAATGTTATTTTGTACATACGACAATAGATCACTCGTACTGTAACTTTGTTCACGATCCAATTCTACACATGTCGAAACAGCAGCGATACGGTTAGATGAAGGCATTCCCAAATCCTGAAGAGGTTTGTTTGCCATACGTACGCACAAATCTTCTATAATAACTAAAGTGTAGTTATAAATTTCTGATGTAAAATCAAAAGTCATATCTGACGTCTCTAACTGTTTTCGATGGAGTATATCTACGGACATTTTTGACTTATATTTTCCCCATAACTCTGTAGGAGCTGATGGAGAGCAAGTTGTTAAAATGATGCCAAACAATGCACGAATTTCACTTGGGGTTGACGTTTCGCACGCGTCATTGATGCAGTTATCCCAGTGTTGGTCATTCTCCAATAAATTCAGAGCTTGGCATGCACTACGGTAAGTGTCATGTATAGTACCGTTTACAGTTCTCAAATACTCAAAGGATGTCGGACCGGGTACATTCACCAAAAACAGGCGTAGAAAGAAGCATTCATGTTGATTGGGGTGACCGGTGTAGAGTCTTCATATCGTGGTATCTTTGAAGATGGTAGGTTGGCCGTCGACTGACTTACCCTGTTTTCGACGTTCAAATACTTTATTTTTAGTATTCCACGTGTAATACGAAGGCACTTCAGTATACAGCAGTTTTTTTGCAAAAGAATCATTTTTGCAAAGCGAAAAAAAAGCTGTTAATGTTGTATCCGGTGGATTCAGGGCTCTTTGTTGCACGTTGGTTTCCGAGAAATAAACACGTTGACCATTCGGTAAATGTACCGCTAAGTGAACAACATCTGGACTACGTTCATGTATCGGAAATGAAAGAATTCGCCAAACAGCTTCATTACTGCTTATGTATCTTCCAGCCTGATATTGTACGATTTCGTCAAAATCTTTGATTTTGGGCTGCAAGCCAAAAACTGCCATGTCACTGCCTTTGTTGACGTATTTACATATGTATTTGATTGCCTTTACGGAGTTACAGTATTCAACGTTTATGTGTGCATTAAATGCTTTTGATAATAATGGGGAATATGGAACAACCCACTGGTTATCTACTTCGATGGTGGTACCGTTGCCATTGTAGGTTCTTCAGTCATTTTACAATTAGAAATTTCTCTTTCAACAGTCTTCTTACAATTAAAAATTTGTCTTTGAACGATATTCTTAAATACCTGTGTCCTGGTCGTCATTTATATTCCCTGTGTCCCGGTCGTCATTTGTGTCCCGGTATCCCAGTCTGTAATTTCTCTTTGAGTGTCCCGGTCGTTATTTATATTCCCTCTGTCCCGGTCGTCATTTGTGTCCCGGTCTGTAATTTCTCTTTGAGTGTTTTTCTTTTTAGTATTTTTTAGTTTTTTACATTTTTTCTTTTTTCAGTTTTTTTTCTTCTTTATTTTTCAGCTTCACTATGAAACACATATCGCCGAACCTTTGTTTTTTTTTAACTAAAATCTGGTAGGCATTGATGACCTTATCCAAGTCAAAATCCCAAACCCAATCATCATCGCTATCATTTTCAGTTTTGATATGTTTTGACTCTCGCTGTCCAGGTGGATCTTCATCTAACTGCGCGGTTTTGCGTTCTTTAGCCTCAAGCCTGTTTCCTTGCTGTTCTTTTGATTCCTCGGCACGCTTTCTTTTCTGATTTTCTCTATCAGCAGCAAGTTTTTTGGCATAGACTCTTTGAGCATCTTCATCGGCTTTTGCCATGGTAAGTTCATCAGTCATTGTAAACTTAAACATTAATAGATTTCTACGTGAACATATGTCTTAAATATCTTGAATGACGTCACCGTCAAAGCAAAAATGACGACAACTAACTTCATGACGTCAGTGGACACAGAAACATGACGTCACCTGATCCACAGACAGACAGACAACTTATTTTTATATATATAGATAGATAGATAGATTACGCAAGTACGTTAAATTACACAAATACGTAAGCATGAACACCGATTAATATGTAGTAAGACTCCGTCCTAAATTCGAACAGCATTATAGTGCACTCAGGAGGTCGGATCTGAAAAATATATTTTTGGAGGCCAGATCTGAATCATGAACGTGGCACAGGCTACGCCATTATTGTTTTCTGCGGGAAAAGGTTATATTGAACATAGTGTGATGAAGTCCAAATAGAAAAGTTCCACATCTACTTACCCGTTTCAACAGGGCTTGCAATCATAGGAACTATAGTGATGAATAGAGTTCCAAGAATATAAATAATTGGAAAAATGAGAGACACTCTAATAGGACGGTCCAAAGTTGGTTGCTTCCATCGAAGATACGGAACACAAAATACTGCCAATCCGATACTAAGCTAGAATAGAGGAGTAGACAAATAAGAAAAGAATAAAGGAAAAGTACGGAATGTATTGTGATTCACTATGTCAAAGGTTATATTCAACAAGTCAGCTGTCAAAGTACAAAAGGCTCAAAATCATCCAGAATCATTGATAGCACAAAGAAAGTTGACGATTTTTGACATTTTAGTTAGTTTTTTTTTCTTTTTTTACAGATACTAGTAGCAAGCCTTGCGACAAATGGAATCGAAACCCGGGTCTCTTAGTGTAAAACAGAGACTAATCCACTGCGCTACCACATGATCAAACTGTCACTAAAGATAATTAAATATTCCGCACCAAGACAGTGGATAACCAAAATTATAGGTAATTTGTATCACTAAAAGTGGAGATTGGTCTAGAATGTTAGACCCTTTGGAGAAAATAAGCAATTTAGGGGCTAAATTTTTTTATTTAACATTTTCCGTTGAAGGTTCCAACAGGTTAACAGTAATTTCTAGTCTTTAATATAATTAATTAATTACTATTATTCCCATTCCACAATGGATAATATAAACCATAAGCAACTTGTTTTATTAAAAGTACGAAAACGGACTATAATTTTAACCCATTTTATTCATTCCAAATATTTTATGGGCTAATTTTGTTGTTTTCTGACATTTTCGACTGGAGGTTGTAACAAATAATTATGATCATTCAGAATAACTGATTATTTGGTATCATTGCCGTTCAAAGACAATGACTAACAGAAAATAATAGACGATTTGTATGATTAAATGTGCACAACGGACAAAATGTTAGCCCCTTTTACATATTATGAGTATTTTAGGGGCTAAATTTGCTGTTATCTGCGATTTTGGATTGAAGGTAATAAGAATAGCTAATTATCATTCAGATTAATTGATTATTTGGTATGATTCCTGTTATAAGAAGAGGGTATAGGTATTACTAAAAGTGCAGAAAGGACTACAATGTTAACCCGTTTAATGTATAATAAGCGCTTTAGGGGTTCGATTTGTTGATATTTTCCATTCTAGGCCAAAGGTCATACAAATTATAAATGATCATTAAGAATTATTAAGTATTTGTTATCATTACTGTTCTAAGACAATGACTAACATAAAATAATTGGCGATTTGTATGATTAAATGTGCACAACGGGCAAGATGTTAGCCCCTTTTACATATTATGAGTGTTTTAGTGCCTAAATTTGCTGTTATCTGCAATTTTAGACTCAAGGTAATAAGAATAGCTAATTATCATTCAGATTAATTGATTATTTGGTATGATTTCTGTTATAAGAAGAGGGTATAGGTATTACTAAAAGTGCCGAAAGGACTACAATGTTAGCCCATTTAATATATCATAAGCACTTTAGGGGTTCGATTTGTTGGTACTTTCCATTCTAGGCCGAAGGTCATAAAAACTATTAATGTCATTACGAATTATTAACTATTTGGTATCATTACCGTTCTAAGACAATAGATAACACAAAATATGGACAATTGTATAATTAAAAATACAAAAAGAAGCACCATGTTAGTCCATTTTATATAAAAGGGTTGTAACGCTAAATTTGTCGTTATCTGTCATTCTAGGCCTAAGATAATAAAAATAATGACAATCACAATAACTAATTATTTGGCATTCTTCCCGTTCCAAGACAATGGTTGACATAAAATATGGGCTATTTGTATTATCAAAAGTGCACATCAGACAAAATGTTAGCCCCTTTTATATGTTATAAGCATTTCATGTGCTAAATTCGTTGATACATCCCATTAAGACTGAAGATAATAACAAGTAATTAGTGATATATCGGGATAATTAATGATTTGGTATGATTTCCGTCCCCATATAATGGATAACATAAAATATGGGCGACTTGTATTATTAAAAGTACAAAACTGACACAATGTTAGCCCTTTTTACATATTATAAGCATCTTAAGGGCTAAACTTGTTGGTATCTGCTATTTTAGGCTGAATGTAATTATAAGCCAGAATAATTAATTATTCGGTATGATTTCTGTTTTAAGACGATGGATAACATAAAATATAGACGATCTGTATTACTAAAATTTCAGAACGGAGTACAATGTTAAATTTATCAAAAGGACTAAATTTGTTGTTAACTACCATTTTGGCTGAAGATTATAATTGGATTCTCAAATATTCAGCATAAATGCAAATATATAATTTATAAATGAAAGATCTAAAGCCGAAGGGAGCAACCATGAGAAGACTCGGACAATAAAAAAACTAAGCCAAAAAACGAGGCACATTCACAGATGAAAAATGCACCACTAGTATTTCAACTACATATACAACAAGTCGACTTCACCGCAAGCAAAGAAGAATTAAAAAACAATGAAGAAAAAAGGGCAACAATAACTAATTGAATGGAAGTAGATAAAAAAAAGAATCGAAAATACAGGCGGGTTATTCATTCGGATTTTGAAATTAAAGACTGAAACGAACAAAAGTAACTCAATTTTGTATCTAATTTGTAACTCGTTTTGAATTTTTTTTTTCTTCGGAAGGTTTACTTTTACTCGTATTTTATATTTTGTCTTGAGAAATTTTAATATTTATATGTTGCAGATGAAAACAACTTCTTTTTTTGCTTTTTAGTGCAGCATTTGGAGATTAAAGCGCTAAAAAGGATATATATATATATATATATATATATATATATATATATATATATATATATATATATATATTACATTTTCTTGATATTTGCTTGATTTATTAAGAAAGAAATGTATATCCTCTTTTATTTTATCCTAACAATTCCGATTCATGCTTCATACAAAGAGCTAAGGATGATGATATTAAGTTTTATGTGGTGCCTAAAGGGAAGTAGGATATCCCTGAGGGAAGTAGGCCTTGCTAACACTTATCCACAAATAAAATCCTACTAATGTTGATTTTAATCCCTACTCAATCATTGGCCGTCATGCCCAGTGTCTGGTGATGACACGGGGTATTTAGTCTAATACGCTACACAGACAAGATGAAATGAAAGTAGATGGTGTTGCAAAATGTGGCAAAGGATAATTATGACTGTGGGTGAAGGTTAAGGGGAAGCGGACAATAGATAAAACTCGATAGCGACCGCACCTGGGGGCATAAACAGTGCAGGGGCCGAAACCTGTCTTAGCCAAAAAGGAGCCTGCTTTATCATTTGGCGCATACTCTCGTACACTATCAATGTGCACAGACAAGCAAACCAGAAAGAGGGCTGAAATGACGCATAGGAGGCATCACCGAGTTGTACAAACGCGAGATATGGAAAATATGCGTAAACACACTTGTGTAGCAGGAAAAACCTGATGATAGAAAACTATAAATCAATGAATAATGTTAAATTCACGGACCCTCCACACCCAGGACGCTTGAGCATGAACTCTGATGTACTGCTGAACAGCAACGCATCTGGGTCAACATTTGTTGATCATAATTCATCATGAAATTTCCTTAGTAGTAAGAAATTGCTATTTCTCAAGAAGACAGTTTCCACTTATTTGAGCCATTTTCTTCACCAAATTTTGAGCCATTTTCTTCACCATAGTCGGAATCGTCTTGTCCGTAACTCCTATATAGAAAACTTAGAATTCCTTGGCTTGAATAGCGAGGAAAATCCCTTTCCTTGAAAAACAAGAAGAGTGTCTGAAAGTACGATATTCTTGTGGAGCACTCTGCAGTTTTCCAATTGTAAAGGAACTCTGGGCAGAGCCACTCCTTATCAAGATGGGATTTGAATGTGTTGGTTGAAACTGCAGAATAAGTGGAAACTGTACGTGGATATGAATGTTGCAGTGAGATTTAGACCCTAGTAGCCTTCTAATCTTTAGAGGGTTTTAGACCATGAATAACCAATTTTCGCTTCAATTAGAATTTGTATTCTCTGGCAGTTTAGCCCTCTTTTAGGCAAAAATTGAATGTTTTGTGTCACAAAATGGAAGATAGTACCACTTTCCCGTGGTTTATTGAGATGGAGAAGGGGCTCAAAACTTCCAGTGCAGCGTCTTAGACCAACAACAATCAATTGGTTATCTGTTAATTTTCATTCTCTGGCATGTTGACCCTGTAAAAAGCGAAATTGGTCTTTTGCTGCACACAACACTTTGTTTCAAATGAGTCCTCTCTACGATCACCCCAGGGATGGAAAAAAGGATCATTTCAGTGTTTCCCATGCAAAAAAAAAAAAAATATTCACCTTGTCATTCAAGGTGGTGAGGACATGCACCTCTCCTTTACAGTTTTTTTAACCATTATGATTGAAAACATGCACTTTTATTTCAATCAGAACAATTTTCAAGAAATTTTTGGGTGATTTTGTGAATTTCATATGAATCTGATTTTACTATAAGCTTTCACAATGAAGATAATTTAAATAATATTTAACATTCCTGAAAATAGTGACCCTATGAATGAATGAATGAATGAATGAATGAACTGGCATCACAGCCGGTACTCCTCAGGAAGGGTGCTATAAAGACCCAAAAGTAGCTAGCAATAGCTTCCAAAGTAATAGTCGGGGCGGGAGGCAACAATCTCCTTGGACATGTGAAGCGCCGACATGTCGAAAGAAAAAAAAAACATTGAAAAGAAATCTGAGGCGCTAGACAGAAGTTATATTGCTGGTCCCACTCTTTCTAGTGACTACTGTTACCTGTTCAAGCTAGTCCGAATCTTGCAGGTGGTACTCTATAAGAAATGGGAAAACAACAACAGTGACCTTGAAAAAAACAAGGAAGTCGTCTGTAGAAAGAGATAGGCAGACCAATATAAAAAAAACCATGCCGGATGGGACATCAATTGTCCATCGAACTAGGCCTGAAGATGAAAGGAATGCCCCTTTGAAGATGGCCAGGGCAAAAAACGAGTAAAACGTCATGTTGCCTGGCCAAAAATAAGCTTTTCACAAGCTGTGAACTCATCCAAAACAGGCTGATGAGCCGCCTCGGCGAAAGCTCGAAGAAGAAGGACGTCCAAAGCATTGTATATGGCCTGGACGATAAAATCTAAAGCAAAATTGACTTTCGTCCCGATACTTTCTCCACAAGATTGGGAGGAGTTTCATCAAGACGCGAAGTCAGGACGATAAACCAGTCGCAAGGGTAAAAGAGGTGACTAATTATGCTGGATTCTGGCATAAAGGATATGCAATTCCATAGAAGGATTTTTCTGTAAAAGACCAGTTATACGAGCCATTGGAAAGGCTTGTAAATCTTATGGTTTTCTGTAACAGGTTCCTCACACGGGAGAAGATTGATATATCGAGGTATATCAAGGGAGATGTCTCATATACCCACATGGCCATTAGCGCAGATTTGATGGAAGAAACTGTGAAGCGTGATTTCCAACTCCCAAGTGAGACGACGGAACATGCTTCTCAAACCGTCGTAAAAGAAAGTGGCGGAGATATCTTATATAAATTAGGGTATGGCTTTGCACTAAGGACAACCAAGTCGTACCTTCATCACAAACATTACTAAGTTCGTTAAATGCCGGAATAATTATCACAAATGCCTCACGTAACCTAATAAGGGTGCTGGTGATTTGCCAAAATTCATAGCAATAGCGCAAAAGCCTTAGACTGTAGCAGAAACAGGCAAGGGAAACATCAAAGGAGCCGTGCTCCATAAACATAAAGAGGTAAGCACAAAAGAAACAAAGAATTTGAAAATAGTTAAAAAAAACAATGACTCAAAGGATACTAAGGATTGTCATCCAAACGCATGATTCCGGGGATATAGATGGATATCCTGAAGAATATACACTCCTTAAGATTCCTCCAGGTTCACTTAGGGAGCGTTTCGAAGGCGAATTGCATGTATGAAATATTTTCTCCGTTTTTAAGTTTTATTGTCATCCTTAACACTCATTGAGAAAAAAAAATACATGCTGTATTTTTTCCATACTTATTTTTCATTAAAGCTCAAGTTGAACTTTAGCGTAAAGAGCAGGGGTTGAGAAGAGGGGCTAACCCTCCTTATATTTAGTACAATTTCTGTTCATGTTAAGTTTTAATTTAGTTGTTTACTCTTAGATGAAAAATATCCTTTTAATCTTAACTAGATACAACGGATAGATTCATCAAATTGTGATTGCCCGAAAACTGGGTTTATACAAATGTACAAGTGACATGTTTAAGTTTAATTTTCTCTCTTAAAGTTTCAGACGGATTGAACATTTCTAGCACGAAATGGATATTTATACTCATTCGACCTATTTTTTTTTATTGCCACAGATATCAGTCATGCATATGAATTGAACAACATTCCAAAAAAAATCGCCTACTGAGAATTCTAAATCACATACTGAGAATGCATAATGTAAAGTAGTTTCAATTGGGCATTATTCCATCCACCAGCAAGTACTAAGTCAAACTCCTACTTTTCCATTTCGAAAAGTAGTAACAGCTTTTATCTCAATCACACGAGAGAGAAAGGGCCGAGAAAGAGAGCAACATTGTCAAATATAAAGTGACCGAAGAGAAAAAGAGAGAGAGAGTAAACGCAGTTGAATAGTGACAATGAAGTAACTATAGATATAAAGTGACTGAAAAGTAACTAATCGAATTAACAGGTAGTAGGCTCTGTGGTTTATAAAGGAACTTGAAATAAGACAAAATAGAAAAAATAAGATACGTTTTTTATAAGAATAATAGAAAGAAAGAAACAAAACTCGACACAAAAGATTGAAATACAATACCAAAGAAAATGTTGCTTTAATAATACGTTTAGGTTCTATCTATAAAACTGTGGGTCAAGACAAGAAACGACTTCAGAATCGGGTCCAAGGTTTTAGATAATACTTGTTAACTCGTAGGAGACATTGCCAGACAGTCAGTCAGTTCAAGTCCAATATCTCCAGAAATAGATGCTGTACAACAAAGGGTTCAACAATTAAAATCAACTTGTTGGACTCCGATGAAAAAGTTGAGAGTCATAGCTAATTGGAGTAAAGCCAAGACAGATAGTCTGAGTGAGAGGCAAAGCTGCCATAACCATTTTCCAGAATTGTATAAAAATTACGTCATTTCACTGGTTGATATGCAAAGCAAATTTTTTCGCCTAGCAGTAAAAAGATTGGATGTAAACGCGAATTGAAACACCTTTCTCAACAACGTCATACTGAGAATACGTAATGTAAAACAGTCTGATTTCGGCATTGTTCCATCAATTTCGGTAAGTGCTAAACCAAATCTCTAATTATTCTAAATTGGCTCCTAAAGTGTTTTAAAAGCTACTTTTAAAAGAGACCAGAATAATGCATAGGAATTAAAAAGAAAATGGAAGGAAATGAGTATCCTAACACACAACGAGATCATAAGATGGGGGAATAAAGACACAGAGATAAATACAAGGAAATAATAAAGAGGTTTTTAAGAACAAAGCAAATAACAGGCAGAAAAAGCAAATCCGTCTAATAGGAAACAAACCAGAGATCTAACGCTATTTTAATAGTTTCATTCATCGTAAATAGGTTTTTTATTACATTTCGGTTCGTGGTAATACTTATTTTTTGTCTTTGATTTTAAAAAAAGTAATTCGAAAAAATAGACTGTACATCATATTTTTTTCTCTAATTTGAAAACTTTCTTTATTCATGAGGGATTTCCAGTTCAGATTAGCCAGAAGGACCACGGCCGTCTTGGCAAAAAAAAAACAAAAAAAACAACAACAAAAAACAACAAAAAAAACGGGGTCTATAATTCCACACTTTTTGGGTAGCCTTGTGGCAGTCATAGCAGTCCCAACTGAGAAAAACAATGTGTGAATCTCCTACCTTTTTTCCAACATGGATTTTAAACTGTTTTAAATAATTATTAAAAAATACTGGATAGAAGAAAAGGAGCAATAATGCATATGCATTAAAGCCTCCGCCGTCTTAGCAAAAAAACGGGGTCTATAATTCCACACTTTTTGAGCAGCCTTGTGGCAGTCATAGCAACCCCAACTGAGAAAAGCAATGTATGAATCTCTTACCCTGTTTCCAACATGGATTTTAAACTGTTTTAAATAATTATTAAAAAATACTGGATAGAAGAAAAGGAGCAATAATACATATGCATTAAAGCCTTCACAAAAAAAGGATAAAAAAAACAAAGAGAAAAGAAAGACTAATAGTAACTTACCCAAGTTGCAAATCCAACGTAGTTAATCAGAGCAAAGATGTTTGATGATGTAAGGTAAAGCAGAGACAACAGTGCCTAAAAGATAAACTCATAAGAGATTTGAATAAACGACGGAAACTAAAAGGCGACCCCTTCCTATCACGAGATCTTAGATAAACCATTCAACTTATCGCGATTTATGCCGTAGATAAATTTGAACTTTGTTTTTTTTTTTTTCGTTTATAGTGGAGCATAATAGTCCCTACAAGTGTTTTAGCATACCTGCTAGGAAAACGCTAAATATCATTTCAAAGGAGCTACCATTTGATCAATTTCGCCACATCGGGTTCTTTGTGGTGCTACTCGCTCTGACTGACAAAGTTGCCAACAAAAGGGGCGTAACATTTCATTGTTATTTCAGTTAAATTTCGAAGTCAGACCGCAGATTCTTGACAACTCTCGAAGATGGCCAGTCCCCAGCGAGCATTAGCTAATAAACCCTTTGTCTTTGTGACAGTCAGCCAACACTGAGACTCACAAAATGTTTTGAAGATATTAAATCCTCATAAAATCCAAATAAAGAATCTTGAAGTAACTACAATATGTGACTCATTTTACTTTTTCATGTAAGTGAGCAGAACTGCACCACAAGGCCAATTAAAATTAATATAACTATTTAGAATAATAATAAAAGCAAAAATGATCCATCAGTAGAGCAAAAGAGGCAGTCGCCAAAAAAAGAAACTTTTAGATGCCTTTAACAGGAAACTGAATCGTACTATACACTATAAAAAATAATTACCAACATCCGTCGTATTTGGTGTCTATTCAACCGAGTATTTATTAGTGTCTCCGTGAACTAATAAGAAACCATAAAAAGAGAAAAAGAAGGGGAAAGAACTAACGTAAACCTTATATATTCATAAAACTACGCCCGAAACATTGCTCGACACGCAACAATACTTCAGAAGTAAATATACTATTTTAGAAAGTTTTAACTAGAATATATTCAAGCACGGTACTAAGATCTAAAATCAGCAGGAAAAACTAGTTATTAACTTTTGAGACATCCATCATTACGATTAAAACGACATTCTTTATTTATCCATTCCAAATGGATTGCCCAATATGACCCTATACCCGCTTCACTACCTGCCACTATACCATACTATCTGCTCTATACCATACCCCTGCCATTCCAGACATCTATTATCAGCGAGACTTTTAACTTCCAAATACGTTATCGAAGAATGATTATCAATAAACAGTAAGCGACATCGAGATCCCAGAAAATACAGTCTTCAAAATGAAAGATCAATCCTCATCAAACAGTCCTTTCAAAAATGAAAGATCCCACTTCAACCTCCGGTATATGATCCCATCAATAGCCAACAAATATTCATTAAATAAGTTTGTTGAGTTACCAAAAGGATCTTTAAAGAGACGATTCAAAGGTTATATAATGGAATCTGCTTGCAAGAACGATTGGTAAATTTTTTTTTATTTTATATTTTATTTTGGCCTCACTCCACTTACTCCACCTGAAATCATTTTTTTTTTTAAATGAAATAGTGGTTCATTTTTTGTTTGTTCTGTATCAATGAGGATTGTTAAATTTTATTTATATGTCTTCCCCAGTAGTCAAGCTTGTCTCTCCATTTGGGCAAATTGAAGATTTTGATGAATATAAATTTTTGAATAAATGAATCTGAATCAATCTGAATCAAGTGGTATTGATGTCAATGTTTAAGAATCCGAGTCCGAATTTACTTACTTATCTTAAAAAAAGCAAGTGAAACTTGGCAGTTATTACTGCAAGAAAGAGATTTGATAATATGCTCTACAGCTTCATCATACTGTAAGAGAAGCAGTGCTTACTGATTTTCTTAAACAATTACTAGGTGAAGATCCTGTAAGCTGTAAGGTACAGGTGAAGATACTGTAAGCTGTAAGATACTGCAAGGTACATCGTTGACGAACAATCTGTCAACATTTTCAATTCTGTGAACAGTTCGAAATATATATTTGTTTGATTGCTTCATCACTCAGTAAAACGAGAAAGTGTTTACTGGTTTTCTCCAACTGCCATAGTGTAAGCATTTTATTTTGAGGAGTGCGAGCCATTCGAGAGAGTGGTCAACATTGTGTGTTCTTTTTAAAATTCTAGGCATATTAACAGCACCACTAGGATCTGTTCTAAATTGTCGAGGTAAGCAGCAGTATAGACGAATGATAGAGCTGTAGAACTACAGAGTAAGACCCTTGTTCGTAAAAAAATGGACTAAGTTTATTTTCTATATGAGAATGTTCCCATTTGGCGGCTTGAGGTTCACAAAAAAAAAAAAAATTAAAGTGCATAGTCTACATGGAATATGGTGAATGTATATAAAGCCCGCATACAGAATCTTGAACTCAGTTCTTCCACAGAAGTAGCAGGGTTCCCCCAATTTTCCCAGAATGAAAATTGAGTTTCAAAATTTTTCTGAAAATTAACTGAAAATTCTGAAAATTTTTGAGAAATTAATATATTGTCAAAAAAGGTGAAAATCTTATCTTCTTATTTCATTCCTTCTGTTATATGTTAATATGTTGTTGCTTTATGGAATACTAAAACATTCATCAAACAAATTTGACAGTTTATATTTTGATTATTTTTTTAATTAGTGTTATATATACTTAATTTTGAATTCCTGGTTTAAATCCCGTTTTTTTTCTGTGTTATTACTTATTTATATTTCCCCCCTTTTACTGGTCGTCCAGAACACGCCCCCATGCAGCAGTGTCTATTGTTTTGCGTGCTAATGTTTTTTTTTCTATCTTTTTTGCCTTCGCTTATATTTTTCTTCCTCTTTTTCGCTCTTTGAATGTTTTTTTTTTCTTCCTTTTTTTGCCTTCGCTTATATTTTTGTGACACGTTCTTAATCAATGTAAACAATTATATGTATTTTTTGTTGCATTTATGGATTCCTTTTACTTGCCTTTTCTGTTTTACGCTAAAAACTACCAAATTTTTTTCTCTATCTTTCTATTAAATAATTGAACAACCGAAGATTTAAAAATACGGTACCACAAAAAGACTTATTCCACAACAACCTCCCTTTAATAGCTTCTAGAGATTTAGAGCAGATACACATCAGAGTGATTAAAGACTCTATATATAAATATGTAGGCTATATAACACCCAATACAGACTGTAAAAAGGGGAGGATAAAAAAATAAAAGCGAAAAGGATTTATATAAAAGGAGAAACACACAGACGCACACGCGTCAACTCAATACACACAAAAACGAACACTAAAACTCAAGGTAGCTCACATCAGAGATAAAGCAAATGAGTCGGATCGAATTATAAATCTAACAACTAAAGTATCCATTTTAACACAAATTTTAAAAACTTCAAAAAATCCTAATATGGACTTTTATCGTGTCCAAATACGAAAAAAAAAATGTTTAGAAAATATCGATTTAGAATAAGAAGAGAGAATATTAACCAAAGTAAAAAATAGCGAAGAACTTTGTTTCCGTATAGAACCCATAAAAAACCTCTGAAAAGGAACCAGAAAAAAGAATCCTACTCCTCTCTATATCTCCCTAAAAGCACGGTTACGACAACTGCTCAAGTCAAAATGGTTTAGAATATCGGAAGAAGGTTCTTTCAACCAAAATTGTAAGTGTTATAGTATCCTCTTTATGAGCTGAAAATTAATGGCAGGAAACAAAGATTTGCCCTCTTAGTCCTTGGTTTTATAGTGACAAAATATGATGTGAGATTAACATTTCAAATAATTTTTCTAATGAGGAATATTGTAATATAAAGACTTTTATAGGACGACTTAATTAACTAAGAAGGAAAACTACGATTCCGCAAGAAAGAAGCTATTCAAGACAATCTTTTCCTAACAGCTTCTAAAGATTGATACTAATTGAGAAAACGAACTAAGGCTTTGACGCAAAAGGGATATATTTTTCTGACAGGATTTCTTGCCTGTATTCTGGAAAAAGATTTGATTTCCGCTATGAAAAACAGACCTTGTCTTTTTTTTAATTTCAAGCTAGTCTTTCAACCATAAGAAATATTTTTTTCCACACGGGATTGAGGGTTGCCATTTTGAGTTAATTAGATTTGAATACAATAAAAAGAACCACTTTTGTATCAATTAGAACTACAATAAATCACCTTCCCACATACGTGCCTTAGTTTATTGGCACGGCTTATTATACACAATTAATATTTTTAGATATGTACCTAAATACAATTATCGAGTCAATATAAAAACGTCTTCAAGGGAGCAATTTTTTCAGCGTAGTTGAAAGGTCCAGTAACTATGCCTTTGTGGATAACATAACCGCATAGCCCCTAGGGAAATGTCTATAGGGCATGAAATTTACCCAGTGTTAACGTATAATATTTGCTATTCGAAGTATACAGACATTTTTCGGGAGGGGGAGGAGGATAATTTTCTCCTGGGGAGAATCTTGTGCTGGAAGGGAAGTTTCAGGGGGTGAACTTTTCAGGGTAAATTTTACACTTGGTAGAATTTGCCAAAAATTCCTATATGAAATTATTTTTGTTTTACTTCCTCTTTGCCGAATTAATTATGCACGTGGAGTTGTTCAGGAGAATTGCCCGGGGAAAACTTTCACCCGGTTAGAATTGTCTAGAGGACACATCTGTAGGGAGGAATTTCCATGGGTGAAATTCTCCATAGGGGAGTTTTACGCGGGGTAAGTTAATAAATATAAGCTTTTTCAACGGAAAGTAAGGAGCAACATCAAAACTTAAAGCGAACAAAAATTAATAGATATATGAGGGGGTTGCCCCCTCCTGAATGCCTTGCTACTCACGTTAAAGTCTGACTTTTTGTCCCAATTCCTTAAGAACAAGTCCTGAAACATAAGTGTCGTTTAATAATAACAATAAGAATTTTTTTCTGTTTTCAGAGAGAAGTTTTGAGAAAGGGGCAACCCCCTTCATGTACGCAATAATTTCTGTTCGTTTTAAGTTTTGATGTTGCCCCTTACTTTCAGTTGAAAAAACAGGGTTTAAAAAAAAATTAATTTCGACCCTCAAAATTAGTCCAAAGTATTACAGACTTGCTACTTGTCCTGTAATAATAATAATAAAAACAGTAACGGAAACGTCGAACCGACACCCTTTGACGTCGATACGTGGGGGGGGGGGATCTTCTTCTTGTATCCTTCTTCCATTAAAAGACAACGACAAGTTTCGATATAAATTTAAACGAACAGTATTAGTATGCCGACAGTAGTAAATATGAGTTTTATTCAAGGATAAAAAAGAAGAGAAAATTAAGATGCGTTTGAGAAATAAAGCTTTTCAATCCTTTTAAGTTCAGTAAAATAGCTAAAATTGTCAACAAGATGACACAGAAATTTATTCAGAAGAACAAGATAAAAATAAAATTTAGCAGCTAAACACCACACAAGCAGTAATTACAACCATATCGTGTAATGCACATGGAGTAATAGCCACTCTCAGCCAAAATGCTGAAAAGCTGTTGTGAGTTATATTTTTCGTTGTTATCAAAAAGTTTACCACAAAAGTCTCAATTCAAAAATAGATTTAATATCAATACAGGACTGAAAATCTTCCCCTTTGAGGAACTCCAAGATCTACAAGGAGAAAAAATAAAAAGATAAAATTAAAGAAATGAAATTCGGGAATTGTTTTTTTAAGGCCACCGAAAATACTGGACGAAACCAATATTTTTGGAAGATAACTGCTTACCTTTTTCAGCGCCGAAGTCACATTTTCTGAACGAAAACATAAAAAAAATCGATTAAAAACAAACAACGTGGAAAGTCAAAAAAAAGAAGAGCAAGGATAAAAACCTAAAAAAAGGTAAACCAAAATAATAGAATAAATATTTAAAAGCCAAAAACCCTCATTTCAAAAGCAAAAGACTGCCAATATCAACAATTAACAAAAACAATGCCACTCGATTAATACTTTCGAGTAACTGAATTGGTGAAGATTCTTCAAGCGCTTAATAAGTGGCCACAGTTATCTACCTAAGGAAGAAAAAACTGCATCACAGGTTGCTAATTTTAATCAGAGCTTTTTTTGCGATTCTTCTGTGACGCAGGTTTTTTTTTCTCAGAATATTCTGGAATATTTTGGAAGTTTTTTTCCAGAAATATTTGTCTTGTTTCATCCAGTATTTTCGTTTCTTTAATTTCTTTTCTTACAATATTCCTACATATCCTACTTTTTAATATCTATTTTAAAAAAGGATCAGAAGAATAAAACACAAAAAAAGCCAGAATAACCAAGACAGCAGGTGTTGATGTCATTCTGAAGACAGTGACTCATTTCTAGAAAAACAAGATGAAATGAAACTTTTTGGCCAATCTTCATAAAAGTAGTAATTACTACCAAATTGTGCAATACCCATGGAGTAATTCATTGTTAGAAAAATTGCCGCAAAACAAGCAGTGAAGCAAATTTTTCGTTGTTACCAAAAATTTATAATAAAAAAGCTTAAAAGAACACAGTTCTTAACACAGAAATGAAAATCTATCTCTCTAAGAAACTGCAAAACCTTAAAGGAGGAACCCAACACCTCTTTAAGGAGGAGATAATAAAACCCAATAAATCTTATGCGACTTTCTTATATTATACAAGGCTGATATTACTTATATTATAATTATTATATTATATTACTTATATATTATTACTTACTTATATTATACAAAAATAAACTAAAAAACTCACAATAACCAAGACAGCGGGTGTCGGCGTCATTCTTGAGACTTGAATCATGGTTAAAATTTCAGGCATCTGTCCTTCCATAGCCCTTATAATTATACTTATACTTATAATGACGTCATATACTAAGCATCGTCATAACAAACATGACGACAACTAACTTCATGACGACATACAGCTCAATCCTTAAAATGACGTCAGTCGACAGACAAACAACTAATTTTGATATATATATATATATATATACTAGCTGTTGGGGTGGCGCTTCGCGCCACCCCAACACCTAGTTGGTGGGGACGCTTCGCGCCCCCCCAAGCCCCCCCGCGCGCGTAAGTCGTTACGCGCCATTGTAGTTGTGTCCCTATGTCCCACCTGTGAATATAGATATATATATATATATATATATATATATATATATATATATATATATATATATATATATATATATATATATATATATATATATATATATATATATATATATATATATATATATATATATGGTTTTAACTACGTAAAACTTGCGAATATACAACATTCTTTGCTGTCCCATTGTCTTTGCATATAAATAGATTGTCAGGTTTACCGACTCTTGAACATGCAACATATAATGGTCCATGGGAAAACAATCTGTATTCAGATCTATACCTCATGATTCTAATGATTGCCCTTGAGCTTTGTTGATGGTGATTGCTAATCGACCATTCCCTGTCCCGGTGTCCCGGTCTGTATATACATTCGTTTTTTAGTTTTGTTTTTCTCCTTTATTTTTTTCCTTTTTTTTTCTTTTTTAGCTTATTTAGATTTTTTAGTTTTTTTATTAGTTTTTAGTTTTTTTTTCTTTTTAGTTTTTTTGTCCCGGTCGTCATTTATATCCCCCTGTTTCCCCCGGTGTCCCCGTTGTAGTTGTGTCCCTGTGTCCCGGTCGTCATTTATATTCCCTGTGTCCCGGTCGTCATTTGTATCCCGGTGTACCGGTCTGTATATACATTCGTTTTTTAGTTTTGTTTTTCTCCTTTATTTTTTTCCTTTTTTAGTTTATTTAGATTTTTAGATTTTTTTAGTTTTTTTATTAGTTTTTAGTTTTTTTTTTCTTTTTAGTTTTTTTGTAGTTTTTAACTTCTTTTTAGTTTTGTTAATTTTTTTTTTTATTTATGTCCTGGTCGTCATTTATACTCCCTGTGTCCCGGTGCTTTGTTGATTGCTAATCGAACATTCCTTTTGTCCTGGTCGCTTTCTCTTTGAGTGTCGTCATTTATTTTTTTCTTTTTTAGTTCTTTTAGTATTTACCTTTTTTAGTTTTTTTTAGTTTTTTAGATGAAAATTTTTTTTAGTTTTTTCCTTTTTTTCTTTTTAGTTTTTTATTGGTTTTTACCTTTATGTTAGCTTATTTTTCAGTTTTTTCCTTTTTTTTAGTTTTTTTTTATTTTTTTTTTTTTTTAGTTTTTTACCTTTTTTTAGTTTTTTTAGTTTTTTAGCTTTTTTACTTTTTTTATTAGTTTTTAGTTTTTTTGTAGTTTTTGCCTTTTTTTAGTTTTTTCAGTTTTTTTTTAGTTTTTTATTGGTTTTTACCTTTATTTTAGCTTATTTTTCAGTTTTTTCCTTTTTTTTAGTTTTTTTTTGTTTTTTTTAGTTTTTTTAGTTTTTTACCTTTTTTTAGTTTTTTTTTAGTTTTTTAGCTTTTTTATTTTTTTTATTAGTTTTTAGTTTTTTTTGTAGTTTTTGCCTTTTTTTTAGTTTTTTAGCTTTTTTATTAGTTTTTAGTTTTTTTTGTAGTTTTTGCCTTTTTTTAGTTTTTTTAGTTTTTTAGCTTTTTTATTTTTTTTATTAGTTTTTAGTTTTTTTTGTAGTTTTTGCCTTTTTTTAGTTTTTTCAGTTTTGACGTCACCTGATCCAGTTTTTTCAGGTGACGTCACCTGATCCACGATCCACAGATCCACAGACAACTTATTTTTATATATATAGATAGTTTTTTTTTTTTTACTTATGTCCTGGTCGTCATTTATACTCCCTGTGTCCCGGTGCTTTGTTGATTGCTAATCGAACATTCCTTTTGTCCTGGTCGCTTTCTCTTTGAGTTTCGTCATTTATTTTTTTCTTTTTTAGTTCTTTTAGTTTTTACCTTTTTTAGTTTTTTTAGTTTTTTAGATGAAATTTTTTTTTAGTTTTTTCCTTTTTTTCTTTTTAGTTTTTTATTGGTTTTTACCTTTATTTTAGCTTATTTTTCAGTTTTTTCCTTTTTTTTAGTTTTTTTTTATTTTTTATTTTTTTTAGTTTTTTACCTTTTTTTAGTTTTTTTAGTTTTTTAGCTTTTTTACTTTTTTTATTAGTTTTTAGTTTTTTTTGTAGTTTTTGCCTTTTTTTAGTTTTTTCAGTTTTTTTTTTAGTTTTTTATTGGTTTTTACCTTTATTTTAGCTTATTTTTCAGTTTTTTTTTAGTTTTTAGTTTTTTTCGTTTTTTACCTTTTTTTTAGTTTTTTTAGTTTTTTTTAGTTTTTTAGCTTTTTTATTTTTTTTATTAGTTTTTAGTTTTTTTTTGTAGTTTTTGCCTTTTTTTAGTTTTTTTAGTTTTTTAGCTTTTTTATTAGTTTTTAGTTTTTTTGTAGTTTTTGCCTTTTTTTAGTTTTTTTAGTTTTTTAGCTTTTTTATCTTTTTTTAGTTTTTTTTGTAGTTTTTGCCTTTTTTAGTTTTTTCAGTTTTGACGTCACCTGATCCAGTTTTTTCAGGTGACGTCACCTGATCCATCCACAGACAGACAGACAACTTATTTTTATATATTTAGATTTAGATATTATTATTATTATATTATTATACTATTATTATATTATATTACTTATATATTATTACTTATTTATATTATACAAAAAAAAAAAAAAAAAAAACTCACAATAACCAAGACAGCGGGTGTCGGCGTCATTCTCGAGACTTGAATCATGGTTAAAATTTCAGGCATCTGTCCTTCCATAGCCCCAGCATAGAACAGCCTAAAAGGAGCCTCATTAATAAATATATATATTTTGAAGATACATATAAATGTTTTATTAGGCATCTTACGATATTATTTCATATAAATTAGATTATTGGTGAAATTCAGCCAGTCAATCTAAAAACTATAACGTTGAAGTTATACAAGCTGCGCTGAGACAATGTGGTCGATTTTTGGATGCTCACAAGAAAGTATGCGTTTTTACCTAAAGACAAGTGAATTTTATCTCATTGCAGATTGAATGCAAAGAATATTTTTCAAACAGATTTTTACATGTAGTTTTATAAGTATATCCTGTTTTGCCTCAAGGCTCATTAGTCGAGTTGAAACTTCTAGAAAGTTTCTTTCTTTGTTGGGGAAAGGAGAGAGCAATGGAAAGGAGCAAACTGTTCTTATCAAAAAACAATAAACGCTCCAGTTTTCAACTGTTCTGTTATATTGTAATATTTAACTGTTTAATTGTTTTTTTAACTGTTCCCAAAAAGAAAAAAGAAATTACAGAGGTAATAAAAAATCACACAATAGTTTAATCTGGATTAGTGTTTAGTTTAATCTGGATCAGTGTTGTTTCGTCATATTAGATTTTGTTCCTACTCAACAACAACTTTAGTTTATAAATTGAGAATTTCTTGCGTTTTTATTTTTCTTTTGTATAACGATTTTCAACTGTTCTGTTATATTGTAATATTTAACTGTTTAATTGTTTTTTTAACTGTTCCCAAAAAGAAAAAAAATTGCAGAGGTAATCAAAAATCACATAATAGTTTAATCTGGATCAGTGTTTGGTTTAATCTGGATCAGAGATGTATCATCATATTAGATTTTGTTCCTACTCAACAACAACTTTAGTTTATAAACTGAGAAATTCTTGCGTTTTTATTTTTCTTTTGCACAACAATTTTCAACTGATCTGTTATATTCTAATATTTAACTGCTTATATCTGTTAAAAAAAAGAAAAAAAATTGCAGAGGCAAGTTGAAATTACCTTTTGGACAATAAAAAGACTTGTCTTATAAAACCGTTCGTTCACCAGCATCAAATCATTAAGCAAATTTCTGAAGATACTAGGACGACAAACATGAATAATTAATATTCTTTTACGAATGTTTTATTGTGACAGCATTTGAAGAGTAGCCAAAATTTAAGTAGAGCTTTTTTATAACTTACAATCAAGCTGTTTTTGACTATTCAACAAAGGCGACAAAGACATTTTTCCAAAAATCTCAATTAATTCACTAAAATAATATACATAAGTAAGTAGTTAATAAGGCGGAATCCAGATCGAATGTGGAGTAAAAAAAAAAAAACGAAGAAAAAATACAAAACAAATAGATAGCCTATAAGGAATTCAAACAAAAGCACAACATAAACAACATTACTATGTCCACCGATTACACGTCGGGAAAGAAACAGCCGAGAAGATTACTGGCGCTCTTCTATTTCAGAGTATCAGCTCTCAGATCTTTAGCGATGTTGCCAAGCAGCATTAGCAGTCGGCAAGTCCAAAACGAGAAATAATCTTTCGATTTTTGTACCATTTTGGTAAGTATAGTAAAAATTTACAGTATTTAAAATTACCCTTTAACTCTTTATTCCGTATCAAAGGCTTGAAACCAGAAAGAAACAGAATTATCGGAGAGTGAAAACTATCAGAAAGTTTACAAAAACACAAACCGTTTGGCCAGTAATTATTCCAAATTGGTTTCATTTTAATGAACTTTTTCCTAACTTTAAGAACGCTAGAGTTCTTATTTTGGGTATATCAAATGCTTCAAATACACCATTTCTAAGATGAGGCAAGTATGCCATTGAGGAAGATTGTCACTAATACAATGGTATAGGCTACCACATACTGCCAGTCTCTTTCAATAATCGTGCACCCCAGGTGGTGTGCGCCACGCTGATGCAATTCTCACGGTCCAAGATTTACGTAAGGTCTTGGCAAGAAGCTTATCTGGACTGCTGAACATTTGTATCAAAGAGCGAAATCATACAATGTTTCATTTTAAGGTAAGAAAATAATGTAGAAAAAAAACAACTAATTTATCAGCCTTCACTCAACAGTATTTAGTAAAAAAAAGAGGAGGGCTTCGTATTTTTTTTTTTTGAGAAAGGAATAAAAAAGAGTTGATAAACTTGCTTTTGGGAATGATTTTGAAATGTTAGATAACTTCTAGCGCTTGGAATCAAGGCATACTTTGTGACTCACACCCTTCCTTTTAATCCCATATTTATAATTAAGCTAAAAAAAAAAATAAAAAATGAAGATATGACGAATTGTAACAGAATCCATATTTTTAGACATTAGATATTTAACAATATTTATTGTTTTATTAGTTAGTTATTACAATTAAACGAATCTCTATTCAAATATCTAAATTTCAAAAGAAATTGTTTTTTTGCTTTATGTTTAACTACTCCTTTGTTCAACACTCGTAAAAACTGTCTTCCTTTTAATAAATACTAACACAATTAATCCAAATAAATTCAAATCCATCAAAATTCTAGTTAAAGAAAAACAATTTGTTGTGTGTAAATATTGGAGATTCGAGTTTTAACTTTCGTTACATGGCCTCTTTATTTGTATTAAAAAAAAAACAAGTTTTTTTAGAGAAAGTAAGGAGCGACATTAAAACTTAAAACGAACAGAAATTACTCCGTATATGAAAGGGGCTTTTCCTCCTCAACGCCCCGCTCTTTACGCTAAAGTTTGTCTCTTTCTCTTAACTCTACATTTTAAAACAGTAAAAAACTTTACGCTGAATCTGATGGTGTGATTTTCGTTAAGATCGTATGACTTTTAGGGGGAATTTCCCCCTATTTTCTAAAATGAGGCAAATTTTCTCAGGCTCGTAACTTTTGACGGGTAAGACTAATCTTGATGAAACTTATATATTTAAAATCAATAATAAAAATGCGATTCTTTTGATGTAACTATTGGTATCAAAATTCCATTTTTTAGAGGTTTGGTTACTGTTGAGCCGGGTCGCTCCTTACTATAGTTCGTTACCACGAATTGTTTGATATGACGCTTCTTTGCGTCAATTGTACAAGCCTATTTATTAAAGGAAATTTTTATAAATCTGCATGATACATTCTCTTGCCAATTACCCAAGAATATTCATTGAAGGAAAGATTATAAATCTGTATTTTAATTTTCCTACGATAAACAACAGTGACTAATATCTTCATTTCCATAATTCCCAGCATCATTCCCTATAACTCTGCTCCTTTTCTTAAAAAAAAAACACTTAAAAGAAAGTAAAGCCCCCCGTCCCAAAGAGCCAAATAGATGGATGCAAAAAAAAAAAAAAAAAAAAAAAAAAAAAAAAATCACCTCACCCATCTCCTAGGGAATGCATATTTTGTGATTCAAAGATCATGAACTATTGCGCCTGCGCCGCAATATAGTCATATTTGTCGATATCAACAAAATCAACCATGAATACAGCGCCAAAAATACATCAATGCGTATTTTGGTGAGTTGTGGTATGTGCTGCATATTTCAAGCTTCATCTTCATGATAAATTAACAAGAAAGGAGTTTTGCACCATTTTTGTTTTCTTTTAAATAGAGTAGATGGAAACTTAGAACAGCAGTTATCTTATTTCTACGCAGAATCAGGCAACAAAAGTATCACACCACTAAAAAACACTTTAGAACAAATCTGTGCTGATAAAGGCTTTCAACAAAGAATAAAGATTATTCATAGGGTTGTAGGCCCCCCCCCTCCCCTCGAGGAATGCGTCCCGCAAAAATTCAAACCCACAAAAAATTACTTCCACGTATAAAATTGAGCGGTCAAAGGTAAAGTATGAAAAATAAATAGAATTGAAAGAGAAGGAATTTGGGATATTTATGTTCCAAAACATAGGTAAAATATATGGCTTAGAATATCCTTTAGTTTTTATATTTTATTCCTTTTTAGTTTATTTTTGTGATTTGGGGCGCTGGGGGTTGAGTTATCCAGCAGGGTAAGAGTAATTTGAAAATATGAAATTAGTGGAAACTGTAAGTTTTTTTTTCATTGTTTTAAAAAGTGCAGTTGTGACAGAGTCAAACTTTAGCGTAAAGAGCGAGGCGTTGCGGAGGGACAATCCCTTTCATATACGAAGTGATTTCTGTTCGTTTTATGTTTTAATGTCGCTCCTTACTTGCAGTAAAAATTTTTTTATTATTATTTAATTCTCCCAAAGTACGGATGTATGTCCCATCTGGGGCTTAGACAATAAATCCTAGGTGAAAGAAGAAAAGGAGGTCACCTTGATGATGTTAAAAGAATTCCGTTCACAGCTCCAAAAGTAGACATAGCTACAAACACTGGAATCGTCCATGCGAAAGCACCGTAAAGCTTGTTAGCGAAAGTCTGAAAAGAAAAGATAAGCTTATCTATTTCTACAGAGAATTTCTCTAAAGGCTTCCCTAAAAAGTACACAGAAGTAACTCAACCAAGTGGGTTTTTTTTTTTTTTTTATTTTAGAAATTCGACAAATATCTTTTGCAAGTAAGGGTATGTGAACTGAAATTTATCGGGGGGAGGGGGGATTCTAAAAGACAAGCGGACACTAAAAGCATAATAAGCAAATTTTCAAAAATTTAAAATTCTGAGAGGCGTGGATACCGTCTCATTATTCTCAATTTCCTGAATTTGGTTCCCCATGATATATCACGTATTCTATTTGTGATACATTTTCTGGAGAAGCCTTTTCCCCAAAGACACAAAAAACCGATGTAAAACAACAGCTCTTTAGGAGATGGGTATCCAGGACTAATATCCATGGGTGATAAGTATCCAGGGATAAGTATCCATAGTTGCCAATGCATTTGATTGCAAAAACTTGGTGACTTTTCTTAAAAAATAGTACTTTAGGGGAAAACAAGTGCTTCTTCATTTATTTTGACTTTTATTTATATTGACATTTATTTGTCAATCAGAGGTCTGTCAGATACTACGCGCAAAAAAAGAACTGCAAGCTGAGTTTCTACTGCCTGAGATGCCCCCCCCCCAAAAAAAAGTTAGTCGCTCAATCTACAAGTTATTAGTATTTCGCTTTCATTTACTGATTTATGCTTCCCTCCTGCTTGTTTTTTGAATGCAAAATATAATGTTCAGAATAAAAGTAACTACCAACAAGATATATAACCTTCAAGTTTGTCCAGTGATGCAACTACCAACAAGTTTGTCTACCTTCGACAGACTCAACTCCCGACCTCATCCCATTGCCATTCACAGTCATAATCAAACAGTTCGTGGAAACGAACTGTGGTAAGGAGCGACCCGGCTCAATAGTAACCGAAACTCTAAAACACGGAATTTCCATACCAATATTTACATCAAAGAATCGCATTTTAATGCTGATTTTAAATATATAAGTTTCATCAAGTTTAATTATACCCATCAAAAGTTACGAGCCTGAGAAAATTTGCCTTATTTTAGAAAATAGGGGGAAACACCACTTAAAAGTCATAAGATCTTAACGAAATCTGATCACACCATCAGATTCAGCGTATCAGAGAACCCTACTGTAGAATTTTCAAGCTCCTATCTACAAAAATGTGGAATTTTGCATTTTTGGCCACAAGACAGATCACGGATGTGTGTTTATTTGTTTTTTTCCCCAGGGGTGATCATATCGACCCTGTGGCCCTAAAATGTTTCGAGAGGGCTCATTGTAACTGAAATTAAAAGTTCTAGTACCATTTTTAAGTGACCAAAAAATTAGAAGGTATCTAGGCCCCCTCCCACGCTCATTTTATTCTCGAAGTCACCGGAAAAAATTTCGAGATAGCCATTTTATTCAGCATAGTCAAAAAACCTAAAAGCTATGTCTTTGGGGACGACTTACTCCCCCATAGTCCCCGTTGGAAGAGCTGCAAGTTACAAACTTTGACCAGTGTTTACACACAGTAACGGTTATTGGGAAATGTAGAGACACTTTCAGGGTGATTTTTTGGCTAAGGGGAGGGGTTGAGGGGAGGGGGTTATGCGGGGGAAATTTCCGTGAAGGAATTTTTCATGGAGGAAGAGAATTTCCACGAAGGGGGCGCAGAATTTTTTAGCATTTTTTTAAAGAGCAATAAAAAAAATAAATATAAAAAAGTTTTTTCAACTGAAAGTAAGGAGCAGCATTAAAACTTAAAACGAACAGAAATTATAACGCATATGAGGGGTTCACTTCCTCCTAATACCTTGCTCTTTACGCTAAAGTAATTTTATTTATTTCAACTATTGCGGCCTTTGTGCTTCAGGGGTCATTCTTAAGGAAATGAGACAAAATTTAAG
Organism: Artemia franciscana; assembly: GCF_032884065.1. Classification (NCBI taxonomy): domain Eukaryota; kingdom Metazoa; phylum Arthropoda; class Branchiopoda; order Anostraca; family Artemiidae; genus Artemia; species Artemia franciscana. The sequence goes on from NC_088881.1 coordinate 26,070,549, forward strand.
CTTTAGTGTAAAGACCGGGGTATTGACTAGAGGCAAACCCCCTCATATACGTAATAAAAACATACGAATTTAGAAGTTAGTTACGTAAGTTATTTCGTAAGTTACGTATATTTTTACTAACAAATACGTTCGTAATATTAAAAGTTCTAGTTACCTTTTTAAGTAACCCAAAAATTGGAGGGTAACTAGGACTACTCCCCCGCTCCTTTTTTTATCAAAATCGTCCGATCAAAACTATGAAAAAGCCATTCAGCCAAAAAAATAAATTAACGTGCAAATTTCGTTTTAATTATTTTTTTGCGGAGAGCCAAACATGCATTAATTCAAAACGTTCAGAAATTAAATAAAAAAAAAACTGTTTTTTTTTAAATTGAAAGTAAGGAGCGACATTAAAACTTCAAACGAACAGAAATTACTTCGTATATGAAAGGAATATATATATATATATATATATATATATATATATATATATATATATATATATATATATATATATACATATATATATCAATGGGTTTCACAGAATAGAAAAAAAATAGAATTTTGGGCTTTACATGGGTCCAGATTTCTGTTTTTTAGAAAAACTGATAAAAATTGTAGAACATGGCTACAAAATTATAAATATCATAAATGGTGTAAAAACCTAACTTAACCTAAACTAGTCCAACCAAATCAAACATATTATCATCAGACCTTGCATTAAACTGAAAAAGTTGACTGGCAACTCTGACTAAATCCAAGGAGAAAAAAGTATTTCTGACACTCACCGGTGAATGTAAATTCATTCAATTTGCAAAATCGCGGGAAAAATAATTTAAAATTCTATGAGAATTAGTGCAATTTCTATTCTATTTCACACATTTTTCTATTTCACAGAATAGGAAAAAAAATAGAATTTTGGGCTTTACATGGGTCCAATTTTCTGTTTTTTAGAAAAACTGATAAAAATTGTAGAACATGGCTACAAAATTATAAATATCATAAATGGTGTAAAAACCTAACTTAACCTAAACTAGTCCAACCAAATCAAACATATTATCATCAGACCTTGCATTAAACTGAAAAAGTTGACTGGCAACTCTGACTAAATCCAAGGAGAAAAAAGTATTTCGGACATTCACCGGTGAATGTAAATTCATTCAATTTGCAAAATCGCGGGAAAAATAATTTAAAATTCTATGAGAATTAGTGCAAAAATTACTCCAGAGAGGGCGTGAAATTTATTGGAATACTGCTCTTGCCGCTAGTATTTTGTGCAGAAAATAATGAGAAAAGTCTGGAGGCAAAAGAATCAAACTACTGAATAGGAATGATAATTGTCTTCTCTTTGAGGTCTGGAGGACAGATTTTGCTCAAGAGCCAAAAATAATTCGAAAATAAATTATGCTCGATATGTTTGCCAAGAAAATAAAAAAATAAATAATCCTATAAGAAAGGAAAGTCATCACCAAAATATGTTCATACATATTAATAAAAACAAAGATCATTTGATCAGAAGTTACTGACGGCTATCAAGGGGAAAGGGTGGAAGATAAAATAACACATTCTCGACTTGTTTGGTGTAATACAGCCCATCGTCCGTCATATAAAGCTCTTCAGTATTTGCGAACCGTTTTCAAATTCTCTCTCTCTCTCTCAGCTCGCGCGCGCGCGCGCTTTCCCATTCTCAAAGTTTGATAGCATGCTAATAAGAAAACGAACCCTTTATTGCTTAGTCAACATTTAATTTACAGGTTGCAATAAAGCAAAATAATTAGGCTAGTCTATACAGCTTTGATTTCGAAGAGTCCATCTTTATTGCTTCACAGTTATATGCAGTAATGTAATATTTCCTTCTTAGGAATATTTTGGATTAATTTTTGTTTTGTAATCTTATACTTTAAGTTTAAAAAAATCGAATTTAAAGCTTGATGTGCATGAATGATGGAGTTTTCAATTGTCTTTGGGCTATATTTTGATTTTTTTATTGTTTATAATTCATAATAGAATGTGCAGGAAAGTAGTAGAAGTCCGACCATTATTGCATTAAAAAAATGTTCCAAGTGTTTGCTTTAAAGTTTTGAAGGAAAGAAGGAAAAATATTTGGGGGTGAAGGGGTGGGTGGAAGCTGTAGAATAAACCTGTATTTGCACCCTTGTCGAGAAAAGATGGGTATCCCTTTTTGTCAAATATTTTGTGAATTTTGGTATATTAGCAACTAAAATTTACAGCTATATTACGGAAAAGAACCTGCCTTGATCGCAAGTTGATGGAGGAGTTGAATAGGTTACCAAAGACCTGTAGTCGTTGTTGTCAAAAATTAGAAATAAAGTTTTTTTTCATCTTCTTCTTGTTCTTCTTTATTTTGTGCTGTCTGAGAATCTAGTATGTTTCGATTCCGTATGGTAAAACATAGCAAAACATAAATATATAGAAGAAGAAAAACTTACACCGAAGAAGAAAAGCAAAACTTGGAAGTTTTTCTTCTTCTATATGTTACACGATGTGCTCCTGATTAGAGAGATACTACCAGCCTATATAGGTTTTGATGTCTTTCTAACACCAATTCGAAATCATGAAAAATGTACGGTGATTTTGGAGGTTCAATTTTATATATCGTCGTGTCCAAAATATGTAAAAAAAAAGAAGAGAGAAGAAAAAAACAATACGAAATAGAATTATGTTACTTCATTTTTGGACATAGTTTATAATATATGTATTTTTTTTTATTTGGGTTACTGACATGAAATATTTTTGCCTCGGTCATGGACGGCCTCTCCTGCTTATGAACTAAATATGCCTCCCCGAATACGACTAGTGCATTAATATCAATTAAACCGGTCCCTTTCGTTTTAGAACCTGTCCCCACAAAATAACTGTTATATCGTATCATCCAGGGATTTAATCTGGCTGAAATTGTGAAGTTTTTGGGGATAAGTACTTTTTATTGTGAATCTTCTTGAAATTAATTTTTAGATAGTATCATTCTTTTGTCTTTGAACAGATTAAATTTAAGTAAAACAAGTTTTCCTCAATGAAAGTAAAGGACGGTGTTTAAACTTAAAACGAACAGAAATTATTCCGTATAGCAGGGGGGCTTTCCCTTCCTCAAACCCCGCTATTTACGCTAAAGCTTTATATTGCTTTAAAAATACTTCGTGTTCAGTCCAGCGCCCCTGTGCTTGAACAATCGTTCTTAAAAATTGGACAGAAAGCCGACTATTAGGGTAAAGAGGAGGGGGTTGAGGAGGACGATATATGTCTATATTAACCATTTATGTTCTATTGACCACGTGTCTTTTAAAAACAAATGTGCCACCATGCGGCGTTGCCTCCTCTGAAACCAGTAGATTCAATAAATGGTTTTTTGATGTTCTTAAAATGATTGGTTATCTCAGAATGTCAAACTGTTAGAAAATCGGCCGCTTTGGGGCTAAATCGTTGTTTGGTGCCACAAAAGGGCAGAAAACGCCATTTCCGTGGCATAGTCTTTTTGGCTGCATAAAAAGGATACTGGAACTTTTATTTTCTGTTCAAATGACCCTCTCCTAATTCTTTAGAACCATTGGCTTAATACGGTCACTTCTGTAAAAAAAAAACAAAAACAAAAAAAAAACAAAAAAAAACAACACAATAATTAAACACGTTTTCGTGATGTTTCTACTGAGAAAAAAATATATGCGAAATTTCACTTCTTTATAGATAGGGACTTGAAACCTTTGAAATGGGGTTCTCTAATATGTTGAATATGATAGTGCAATTTTCATCTGGATTACTTGCATTTTTCAGGGGCGTTTCCCACTTTTTTCGAAAATTTGGCAAATTTTCTCAGGTTCTTAGCTTTTGATAAGTAACTTTAAACTCAAAGCTTGTTATATATTTAGAATCTGCATAAAAATTCCATTCATTTGATGTATTAATTTTTATCAAAATAATTAATGACTGAGGTGCATTTTTAGAGCTTCATTATAATCGCTTTTTTAGAGTTTCGATTGCGATTACACGTTTTAGTTAGACATTTATCTATTTTGACGGCAAAAATGAGACCAAAAAAGAACAAAAACCAATCTGCTTGTATCAGATGAGAAGCAAAATTATACCACGGAATTCATAATTCATCATGTCCGAAAACCTTTACGAAGGGTCTTAACCCTCTATCAAAAGAAATAATGTTAATGAGGGCAAAAATATTTCATCTTTAATGAATACGGTTTCCTTAAATGGGATGAGATTTACCATCCAACCTTAAGGTGCGAATTTTAAAAATCCTTTCGTACATTAAAAATTATTGTCCTTCCCCATAACGTCCGGATGAACGATTAATTATTCTATCCTTATCTCAAGTGGCGAATTTCTATCAAAATAATTTTAAGGTCCCCCATAAACTCCCGTTGGTATATTTACACTGCCTAAACTTCTTCAACAGACAAAGTTGATATGTTTACTCGTTCGTTCAGAAGAAAAAAAGTTATTTACATCCCGAAATCAACTTACTTTGCCAAGCTCTCTCATCGATTTTGGCAAGCTGTATTTCATATCAGCCAATAAAATCGAAGGTGTGTAACTTGATGGCACTGATGAATTTGGCATTTGACAATGGTGTTAAATTATGTATGCGACAGGTCATTTAAAGCACGTGATAGACGTAACCTGCATAACTATTTCTGTCAAAATAAGAGAACCATTGACGTCATCGGTATATGTTGAAAGTCTGTGTAATATATTGGCAATAAAGTATTTTTATATATATATATACTATATTTCATCCAAGACAGGGTTGTAGCCGCTTCATGGGAATGGATTGCTGTCAAAAGAATTTTTTGTAATTTTCTCATCATAAGTATTCATCATCCCCAAATGAAAGGGCGTATCCCACTTTTTTTCAAAAACAGCCAGTAAAACTGTTGAATCATTTCGTTTTGGCATTAATATTTTGTCAATTGACATTGACCTCTTAAAACATTTTGAAAAGTTCCTTTTTTTGACTGGCCATATTTTTTTCGCTTTTTAAGTTTTTTTTTCTTTCTTTATTGACTAGAATTTGCCAATTCAGCCTGTCTGGGTTTGTTATAGACTTTTTTTTTAAGAAATAAACCTCATTATAGGTAATTTCCTTTGTGCAAACAGTTAAACTGTTATTAACCAACTTCCACCCGACCAAAAAATTGTTCTAATCACGTATCTTTTCACCTCATGAAACAACCCAGATATGGAAAAACAACTTACAACTGCAACAGCTTCAGAAGCTAACACCTCTGCCGGAGAAAGTGTTGTGTAGAATGCCACATTTGCAAAGACATAAACAAAAGTGACCACTGTTACAGAGATGTAGATAGCCAGAGGAAGGTTCCTAAAAAATAATTAAAAAATTATACTAAATTTTTACAGAAAAAAATGACATATCAACTTGAGTTCCGCTATAATTTTTCCCAGAAGGAAGGTTTCTCAAAATAGCTTATTTTAGTCAAATATTTGCAAACGAAACATCATAAATGATAATTAAAGACAGGAGTAGGGCGGTAAGATCCACCTTACTAACGAACGTCGAAGCCCCCATAAAGTTTTTCAAAATCTGAACGAAATAAAACTTTTCATGGCATCAAACAACCAAACAGAAATTTTACCGTAAGGAAAATGATGCAAAAATAAATTTCCTGAAAATAAATAACAAAAAAAAAGGATGCGCACAAAATTACAAATAGAAAAAAATCCCACAAATAGAAAAAACTTAAAATAAAGTACGAAACATTACATGTTTTCGAAAGACGTTTCTCATCAAAACGAACGACGTTGTCCTTTTCAAAGAATTATAATTACATAATCAGATGACTTTAAAGGATACAATCTTTGAACAGATAGCCCCGTAACACCAAAAAATATTATCAATCGTCCAAATAACGCTTGTCATCTTTCAAAACCAAATTTACTTATTGCATTGGCTAAAGATTGAAACGTTTTACAACGTACGATTGTACGTTGCACCTTTTATGTAATCGGAGGCACAATATACACAACAATGTACGACATACAGTCAGGCGCAGTAGCCTAATTCAAAAGGCGTTATGTAAAATCTTTCGTCAAACTGGAATACCAAAAACAAGAGGAACAATAGGGAATTTTTTAAGACAGTGGGAAACAAATTAAAATGAATATTTCGGCCCTATGTCCAAGGGCCGTCCTTTTATATCATTTTAGTCTTATTGATTTTATCCTCTCGTAAGTTGTTTTTTCTTGTTTGTATTGCTGAGGGCGGCCCTTGGACAGGGGCCGAAATATTCATTCTAATCTGTTTCCCACTGTCTTAAAAAATTCCCTATTGTTCTTCTTGTTTTTTGTGTTTGTGATGGAAAGGCAGTGTGGTCTTCGTCGTTATTTACAAACTGGAATATGTGCTAAGCCCAGAATACTCTATTTATAGGTTCAATATGTTTTCCCATAACTTATTTGACACTAAGAGTCTGAGTTTTTATCGAAGAAGAAATATATAGCTACTCGAAAAAACAAATAAAAATACAGTTTTTATTTTGTAATTTTTCTCTGTATCTTTGATCCCCTAAGTACAATCTTTGAATTCACAACTAAATGTAAAAACAGTAGCATATAAAGCCCAATTTTGCTCGAGTTTCTTTGCCCTCCTATAACAAACATATTTTGAAACCTAACGTTTTTCAGTACTACTGTGCTTTTTTTGAAGCCCTGTCTTTTCTTCAAGTTTCTTTGCTCTCTTATAACAAATATGCGTTTCAATCTAACATTTTTCAGAACTACTGTGCTTTTTTTGATTTTTTTTGTAGCCCGATTTTTTTTTTTTTTTAGTTTCTTTGCCCTCCTATAACAAAAATACATTGGAATCTAATGTTTTTCAGCACTACCGTGCTTTTTTTTTGAATCCCCATTTTTTTAGTTTCTTGCCCTCTTATAACAAACATATAATACAATCTAATGTTTTACGGCACTACCTTGCTGATTTTTTTTTCTGAAGCCCTACTTTTTTGAGTTTCTTTGTCCTCCTATAACAAACATACATCGCAATCTAACGTTTTTCAGCACTACCGTGCCGTGCCGTGTTTTTTTTTTGCCCTTTTTTTTAGTTTCTTCGTTCTCCTATAACAAACATACATTGCAATCTAACGTTTTTCAGCACTACCATGCTATTTTTTTTGAAGTCCGATTTTTTTTAGTTTCTTTGCCCGATCTTTTTTTTTCTCAGCTCCGATTTTTTTTTTTAGTTTCTTTGCCCTCCTATAACAAAAACACATTGGAATCTAATGTTTTTCAGCACTACCGTGCTTTTTTTTTGAAGCCCCATTTTTTTAGTTTCTTGCCCTCATATAACAAACATATAATGCAATCTAATGTTTTTCGGCACTACCTTGCTGATTTTTTTTTTCTGAAGCCCTACTTTTTTGAGTTTCTTTGTCCTCCTATAACAAACATACATCGCAATCTAACGTTTTCAGCACTACCGTGCCGTGTAGTTTTTAGTTTCTTCATTCTCCTATAACAAACATACATCGCAATCTAACGTTTTTCAGCACTACCGTGCCGTGCCGTGCCGTGTTTTTTTTGCCCTTTTTTTTAGTTTCTTCGTTCTCCTATAACAAACATACATTGCAATCTAACGCTTTTCAGCACTACCGTTTTTTTTTAAACCCAATTTTTTTTTAAGTTTCTTTGCCCTCCTATAACAAACATACTTTGGAATCTAACGTTTTTCAGCACTACCGTGCTTTTTTAATTTTTTTTTTGAAGCCCAATTTTTTTAGTTTCTTGCCCTCATATAACAAACATACATTGGAATCTAATGTTTTTCAGCACTACCGTGCTTTTTTTAAATTTTTTTGAAGCCCAATTTTTATAGTTTCTTGCCCTCCTATAACAAACATACATCGCAATCTAACGTTTTTCAGCACTACCGTAATTTTTTTTATCTTTTTATGAAGCCCGATTTTTTTTAGTTTCTTTGTTCTCCTATAACAAACATACATCGCAATCCAATGTTTTTCAGCCCTACCGTGTTTTTTTTTAAGCCCGATTTTTTTTTCTTTGTTCTCCTATATCACATATAGCCTACATTGTAATCTAACGTTTTTCAGCACTACCATGCTTTTTTTTAAGCCATTTTTTTTTGAGTTTCTTTGTTCTCCTATAACAAACAAACATAGCAATCTAACGTTTTTCAGCACTACCGTGCTTTTTTGAAGCCCATTTTTTTTTTTTTTTTTTAGTTTCTTTGTTCTCCAATAACAATCATACATTGCAATCTAACGTTTTTCAGCACTACCGTGTTTTTTTTTTTTTTTTTTTTTTGGAAGCCCGATTTTTTTTTTTAGTTTTTTTTGTTCCCTTACAACAATCATACATTGCAATCTACCGTTTTTAAGCACTGCTGTGCCTTTTTTTTATTCTTTTTTGAGGCCCATTTTTTTTTTAAGTTTCTCTGTTCTCCCATTACAAACATAGGCCTACATTGTAATCTAACGTTTTCAGCACCACCGAGCTTTTTTTTTAATTTTTTTTGAAGCCCGGTTTTTTTTTTTTAGTTTCTTTGTTCTCCTATATCACATATACATTGTAATCTAACGTTTTTCAGCACTACCATGCTTTTTTTTGAAGCCCAATTTTTTTAGTTTCTTGCCCTCATAAAACAACATACATTGGAATCTAATGTTTTTCAGCACTACCGTGCTTTTTTTTATTTTTTGAAGCCCAATTTTTTTTCTCCTATAACAAACATACATCGCAATCTAACGTTTTTCAGCACTACCGTAATTTTTTTTTATCTTTTTATGAAGCCCGATTTTTTTTTTAGTTTCTTTGTTCTCCTATAACAAACATACATCACAATCCCATGTTTTTCAGCCCTACCGTGTTTTTTTTTTTTTTTTTTTTTTGATGCCCGATTTTTTTTTTAGTTTCTTTGTTCTCCTATATCACATATACATTGTAATCTAACGTTTTTCAGCACTACCATGCTTTTTTTTGAAGCCTGATTTTTTTTTTGAGTTTCTTTGTTCTCCTATAACAAACAAACATAGCAATCTAACGTTTTTCAGCACTACCGTGCTTTTTTGAAGCCCATTTTTTTTTTTTTTTTTTAGTTTCTTTGTTCTCCAATAACAATCATACATTGCAATCTAACGTTTTTCAGCACTACCGTGTTTTTTTTGTTTGTTTTTTTTGGAAGCCCGATTTTTTTTTTTAGTTTTTTTTGTTCCCTTACAACAATCATACATTGCAATCTACCGTTTTTAAGCACTGCTGTGCCTTTTTTTTATTCTTTTTTGAGGCCCATTTTTTTTTTTTAAGTTTCTCTGTTCTCCCATTACAAACATAGGCCTACATTGTAATCTAACGTTTTCAGCACCACCGTGCTTTTTTTTTAATTTTTTTTGAAGCCCGGTTTTTTTTTTAGTTTCTTTGCCCTCCTGTAACAAACATATTTTACAACCTAAAGTTTTCAAAGCCACTTCTAGTTTCGTCTTTTTTCTTCACTTCAAATACTTAACAGCCTTTTCCCAGGATTTTGCAATTTCGGACAGGACTTATCTTTTAAAAATAGACAAAGAATTTCTGATATGAACGGCATATTAAGAATTTGTCAATAATCAAGGCTACTTAAACATACGGAAGAATGCTTGACGTCAAGGATTCCACTTTCCATCTTTGTTCGGAGAAGGATTCCCAGAAAAATCTTTATCAACAAACAATTCTAAATAAATACGTCTGATTTCCATCTACTCCATGAATGTAACCAAGTAGCCTACGCTTTACCTCAATTACTGTATACAGTCAGAACTTAATGAATCGAATTTTCTAATTGAGCCGGGTTCTGGTTAGGTAGAACATACCTTGTCAGATAGCATTTTCCTTTGGAGAATAATAAATCAAAATGGACCATAGGTGTTGCCTGGTAATCTGGCATTCTTGCTACCTTATAAAACGCTAGCCAATATTTTTGGGGCTTATTTTTCCAAATTTACTTCTTTGCACGAGTTTTTTTATAGTTCCAGGATTCGACTGATCTTTTCTTAGAAACAACAGGCATCAACTCCTAATGCCATCTATTAAGGAGAAGAAGCCCTTTCTGGACACGCTTTCTTTAATATCTTAAGTAGTTAATTAAGATTTCCAAAGTTTTTTTTAGGATTTGAAATTTGAGTTGAATCCTGAAAGTATCATTAATTAAAAAAAAAAAAAAAAAAAAAAAAAAAAAAAAAAAAAAAAAATACCAAACAAAAATTGTCAAGAAAGTAACTGACTATTTACAGTATAAAAAAAACAAAGGAAATTTTTAAGTATATTTTGCAAGTTACCAAGATCTCATAGGTGCTCATGGTTCACAAAAAACTGAGATTTTCCTGATCCTCACAGCAAATGTTTTTTAATGGTATATATTCCTTGAATTTTAGCAGAATTGGGCTTTTATTAAACTTTAGACAACTTCACACTTTACTTCCATAAGAAAACTTTGTAAAAATCATTTTTTGCGTGTTTTTATAAAAAAAAACTTGAGTAGTTGAGTATAGTAGGTGTTAGGCACGATTATTCTGCATATTATGTAGTAAGAACTTAACACTTAACAATAATACTTTCAGATACTTTTTTGTATTTCTAACTTAACACTGTCCAAATACTTTACCCCCCCCCCTCTCTCAAATGTGCTATGTACAAATATATACCATAAATTATATATTTTCCGTCTATTAAATTACTTCTCTTTGTCTTGTCTCACGATAAGCTGAAAGAAACAAACGAAAAAAAAACAAAAAAAAAACGGTTTTTACAATGCGTCAGTGAATGAATAATCTGAGTGGTTGGGGGTACCACAAGTACCACAATAAGTACCAATAAGTACCAGTAAGAATAAGTTCTACCAATAAGTACCACAATTTGATTGAGCGCCAGAAGAATTTCCATTCCGACGGTTTTTCAATTCCTGAAGAAATTAGACATTGGATAAAAGACACCCGATAAATAAAGTACGCAACATTCTCTTTGATTTCACAATCCATTTTCACAAAGTATTTTTACTTTAGCTTTTAAAATTTCATTTTCATTATTGAGTCATGAAAGCGGTTGAAAAATGATTTAACCTGTTTCAATTCATTGTTATAAATAACTATTTTCGCCACATTGTCAATTTGTTGACGTAGTGCCAAGTATTCAGTCAATAGTTTATACTAGAAAGTTTACACTTAAAATTCTGATCTTTTTATCAAAAAAGGCGTTGTCTTTTGGAAATGTGCGCATCCTGATTAGGCATGTGACCTCATAAAGAAAATTGAGCATTAAGGAAATTAAAACAAATCTGAGAGGAGCAAAATCTGACACAAACCATTTTTTGAATTTTTTTGAACGATCGGCCAATTCAGAGGTGGCTATTCACAAAGAAGAAGTGGTGGAGGGGGGGCAAATTTATAAAAAAAACTTTTTCAAAAGATAAAAATAATTCAAAATTAAGGATCAGTTACCCCCTCCCCCGACACCCCAAGACGATCTCCTTAAGAGAATCTGCATTCTTTCAAGGAAAAATGGCTTGGATCGTACGACAGGACACAGTAAATCATATGTTGTTTTTTAATGTAAATAAATTTGATTCATTGTTTTAAAATAGTCGATTCAAAACTTTCTACTTTAAGTCGAGGGGTGCTGAATTCCCACCACCAGATGTACATCTTGGAACGGCACGTATGTTGTACAGTTCCGTCAGGCTTAGCACAGTTGCACCACAATTGGCATAATTTTGCCAAGCTTGGCACACACCATCTGGTATACATGATTTCTGAAAGAGAGAGACTCCTCGCTTCAAGCGATCATGATTCAAAATTTTACAAAGGAAGTCCTATCACCAGACTTCAAATTCCAACAGACTTTAGTCTGGATAGTAGTCCCACTCTGATATCGGACTGTTTTGGGACAGTTTCCAAAAATATTCAATATTTCATGCTTCCAACGTGAGATTAATGCGAGATTCGACGAACTTGCTACAATTGAGCTATTAGGATGATATAACGGTAAGAAAAAAACTAACCTCATGTTCAATAACCCTTTTTTTATAATTTTTGGCATTCAATAAACAATTGCAATAAATGAATTGCGTTAAGTAGCACTTATTAAAATCTGTTAAATGAACTATTTGTTTATAGTGCGTCAGAGCTTAAATAAGCTCGAATTCAATTTTTCTAGGTTAAATAGAGACCAACAGTGAAAATTCATCCCATCCCACCCGAAAAACGCACACACAGTTCCCAATGACACTATATATACAATACGCAAATTTTATATATTAAATACCTTATCTTAGGGTCTGTTGGGGATCATGTTATCTCCAAAGGCATAGTTATTAGACCTTTCAACTATGCTGAACAAAATGGTTATCTCAAAATTTTGATCGGACGATATTAGGGAAAAGGGGAAGGAAGAGGGGCTAGTCACCCTCCAGTTTTTTTGGCAACTTAAAAAGAACACTAAAACTTTTAATTTCGTTCGAATGAGCCCTCTCCCGATGTTCTAGGACCATTTTTTTTTTTTTATAAAATCCCCCTGAAAAAACAAAACAAAAAACAACAACAAATAAAAACGCATCTGTGATCTTTCTTCTGGTAAAAAAAAAATACAGATGTCCACATTTTTGCATATAGGAACTTAAAATCTCTACAATGGGGTTCTCTAATTCACTGAATCTGGTGGTGTGATTTTCATTATGATTCTTTGACCTTTAGGGGGCCTTTCCTCCATTTTTCGAAATTCATGCCAATTTTTCTAAGGCTCGTAGCCTTTTCAGGGTAACACTAAACTTGATAAATCTTATATGTTCAGCGTAATAAGCTGTTATTTTTTTTTATTCATATCTATTTATATCAAAGTTTCACCTTTTAGAGTATCGGTTACTATTGAGACGCGTCATTCCCTTTTACAGTTTGCTATTACGAACTGTTTGATGGAAAATTCTGAGTGTATTTATCTATTGGGATAAATTAAAAATCTACCTGCTATAACTGTTTTCAAAATGTACTGTGGAGAAGCAAGTGCCTTAACGTTTTTTATTTGTTTTACTTAACTATCAAATCGAACTTGTTGTCCAAATAGCGTTCAATAGCTTATCATAATTGTGCTTACTTAATACAGTGATTGCAATTAATTGCGTCAATCTTTATTGAAATGTCGGGTAGACAAGTATGTACAAGCCAAATTCTTGGGGGTTTTCAATATACCAAGTTATGCGTTTATTTCAATGTAATTTGTCCATTTTGTAATATTAATGTAACATTAATGCGAGATTAGGCTAATTCCTTGAAGCTATGCTATTAAATTCTAATCAACAAAAATGTTAGCAAATTTTTTGATGAATTTGTGAAGTGCCAAAATTATAAGTTTGCTAGCCCGAACGACGAGAACTAGTCCTATGTGGCAACAGCGCACTAACCCTGATCTTTATTTATCCACCAGTTTAGGATGATAAGTTATTTTTATTTCACAACTACAAAGAAACCAGTGGCGTCATTTCAAGGAAATTTAGAGGGGAGAAATGTATCTTTCAAAACATATGATGGGGGAAAGGGCAATTTTGATTGTTTTCTTTCCAATTTCTTCATTGGGAATGTCAACAGAGGCAGTTACAATGAAAATTCTAAAAAGTATATTTTCCAAAATATAGGGGGGCGAATACCCCCTCCTTATTGACAAGTCTGATAACAACGAAGTTTTTTTCTTATTAAGGCTGATACATCTCCTCTGCTGCAAAACTTACATGATGACCAGCTCAAAGCCTTTAATTTACTTAATCCTCATCTTCACTCATCTAATTCGTATTATCTAGTCCAAGTATAGTCTAGACAATTATCTAAATATTTACAATGACCGATTACTTACCATAAAACTCCTCAAAGTTTCCAAGACTAATTTTTTCGAGGGGTTATCCATTCTCTAACACCTGGCACACATATTGGAGCGCAACTTGTTCTACCAAGTAAGGGAACTCCTGCTATGCTGTTTGCACCACGCTTGGCGCAATTCCCGCCACATTTCTACTTCCGCCACCTGGCGTACACACTTATGAAGAGGGCAACCCCTTGATTTTGTTGTTGTAATATAATAAATTTACTATGTCTTTTACAAACTATTGGGAAACTTCTTTGGGTTAATAGTGAAAAAGGAGAGGGAAAACTTAATTTTTTTATTTCACATAATTATATATATATATATATATATATATATATATATATATATATATATATATATATATATATATATATATATATATATACTGTGAATGTCCTAAATCTGGTTAAAGTTGACTATCACCTAACCTATAACCATCAAACCTTGCATAAAACTGAAAAAGTTGACTGGCAACGCTGACTAAATCCAAGGAGAAAAAGATATTTTCTGACATGCGGCGGTAAAAGTCGACATTCACCTAATTCAGACGTTCAAGGTAGCATATACACAAATTGCAATGACAGGAAAACATTATTTAGCATATTTTTTTCTTTTTAAATTTATTGCATTTCAGAATGAAATTTAACTAAGAAAAAAGATTTCCAGCCACCAACGTTCGATGTAGCAAAACATTTTTCTGGTATAGTTGTAAGCAAAAAGCATCAAACCCCTATACAACTCAAACTGAGATTTCGATTAAACGATACAATCTTCGAAACAATAATTTTTATAGGCAATTTTTGCACAGGAATTTGTATTAAAAGTTAACACAATAGCCTAGTCATCAAATAACAGATAAAACATTTTAAGCAACGTGTTCAACTTACCTGACCGGATCTTTCAATTCTTCGATAATAAAGTTCAAATAGTTCCAGCCATTGTAAGCGAAGAGGCCGGAATAGAAGGACAGAGCAATTTTTGTTATATCTGTTTCTGAATTTTCAAAAGTGAAATACTCAGTATGACCTTGAATAAAATACAAACATAAGTACAGCTTAGATAAGAGCCATCGAGATGAATTTTTAGACCTTTAACAGGCCTGCAGTCCGCCCCCTCCCCTTAAAAAGGAACTAATTTTGAGATAAAGAGGCACGACGTAGCGGCAAAATATACTGAATGTAACCCCAATCAGTTGTTGGACGTTGAATATGACAAAACTATAAAATCGTAAATGTATAAAAAAGTAAAATGCATTTTTTTACTACCATCGATTAACTTGTAAGAAAAAAGATGAGAAAGAACAGTGATTTTTAATACGTCACGAAAAAGAAGAAGCAAGTATTGTTAAGAGCCCCACCCGGAATTCGGCAAGAAGACACTCCTCCTTCTTAGGTATACTGTGGCCTGAAATTACAGCTTTATTTGTGTTTTCAATCCCTCCCAAAAGAAAAAATATGGGTTGCGCAGAGCAATGCTTACAAAGACCCCTAGATTGGATAAAACAATGATAAAGTCAAACGTCTCATGAACAACCTTATTACAAAACATTAAACGTCTTAAAGATCTTAACAGGATTACGTTTTAAACAACCTTATTAGGCGTCTTTTTATAGAGAATATTAGGTACCAGCATCACACAAACATATCAAACATGATATTATATTCCACGCACGGCAGATTTTTAAAACTAACGAGCAAGATAAAGTTTATCCAAGCGGAAAGGACCGGATTTTTCTGCTATTAGAACTTGAAACTACCAACTAAATATATTTTAACAATCAAAAACTAAGAATCATGGCAATACACTAAGGTACATACCGGTGGTGCTTTGATGAGATCATTGAATGAGGGATTGGGGGCCAGCCATCCAGTGCTTTCGCACACCCTTACTTTAAGTAATTGTCATAAATAGTTAATTTATTTTATCAAAACTTACGTTTATATAAAGAACATAAGAGAAAGTTTTTTGAACACACGTCTACAGAGCTTCTTTGACACAGCTGTACATAACCTACACTACCAAAAATTAAATGATATTATGAAGAGATTATCATATATATATATATATATATATATATATATATATATATATATATATATATATATATATATATATATATATATATATACATATATATATCTTTATATATATATATATATATATATATATATATATATATATACATATATATATACATATACATATATATATATATATATATATATATATATATATATATATATATATATATATAGGGGAGATGTGGGGAAGATGGGACAAGGGTCAGATGGGACATGGTACCTTTGTGAAAAAAAAAATTGTTCAAAAATCCCGCCTGAATGACGAACGACGTGCCATCTATCAGTAAGTATGCATGTGTTTTCCTGAAGAAATCGAGAAACATTTTCATCAGAGATTTTAGGTAAGAGTTTTTTTTATGGGTGTTTGAGTAAGAAAAAGGACCTGGTTTTTACAAAAAATCTTTTGAACAGTTCGTCGGAGGGTATTGAATGTTTTTATGTCTGAAGTAGTTTTCTTTAGGCTACAAAATGTTGTTCAGTGGTTGACCTGAACTACCATCTAGGGGCAGAAGATGAAGTTTGTGTGGAGAGCTACCTGTTTGGGTACTCTGGGACACGTGTTCCTGGGCACCCTGGGACACTTTTCGTCCATTGTGTCCCAGGGTACCCTCATTTCAACAACTGATAATGTAATGTAAAGGTCAAGCTGTGAGACGGAACTGCCTGATATACACCAGATAATCTTTCAAACTGTGTTAGCCATGGCAACAATAAAAACGGTTCTTTGCTTTTCGTTCCTAAAAGTATCATTTTTTGCAGAATGCCGAGGAAGAGGAAGTCTGATCCCTCTCTTTATGCCTGGGACGAAGAAAACATGAAGGCTGCTGTAATGGCTCACTTAAAAGATGGAATGCCAATCAGAACTGCAGCAACACTGCATACTGTTCAGAAATCGACAGTTTCTCGGTACTGCAAGGCATATTCCGCGTCGGCAGACGAAGAAAAATTTGCATTTCGCTTCACACCACGCTATGATGTGAAAAAAGTATTCTCTTCTGAAATGGAAGATTCACTCGAATCTTATATTCTACTTTCATCACGAATGAACTACGGACTTACGAAAAAACGGACAAAGAAATTAGCTTGGGAATTTGCCAAGGCGAACACCCTGAAATACCCTAAATCATGGGATGACAATGAAGCAGCAGGAGAAGACTGGTATAAAGGTTTCATGGAGAGACATACAAGAATTTCCTTGAGGAGACCGGAAAGCACCAGCCTTCATCGCAACCTTGGTTTCAACCGTGCTGCAGTTGATACATTCTATAAACATCTTGAAGAGCTACAGTCGAAGTTTCATTTTCCAGCTGACCGCATCTACAACATGGATGAGACGGGCTTATCGAATGTTCAACAGAAATGCCGGAAGGTACTTAGCCCTAAAGGTGTAAAGCAGCTAGGAGCAACTACATCACAGGAAAGAGGAAAACTAGTTACAATGGTTGGAACTATCAATGCGATGGGAAGGTTCATCCCCCCTTACCTTATCTTTGGAAGGACCCGCTTTGTTGAAAGACTCTTAGATGGGGCACCACCAGGGACAAAAGCTGTCGCCAGTGGAAAGCCCGGAAATGCATGGATGACGACCGAGTTATTCCTTGGCTACTTTGAGCACTTTAAAAGGTACGTAAGGTGCTCTCCTGAGCAACCAGTCCTTCTTCTCATGGACAACCATGATAGTCACATGAGCTACAGCTTCATTTCTGCTGCGAAAGAGATGGGGTTGCAAATACTGACATTTCCTCCACACACGTCAAACAGGCTGCAGCCCCTTGATGTGACCGTCTATTCACCACTTAAAACATATATCTACCAAGCTATTGAAAACTGGCTAAGAAACCATCCTGGAAGAACAGTCACGGAATACGAAATCTCTGAACTTCTTGGGGTTGCTTTCCCTAAAGCATTCAACCCAACCAACATAATGAGTGGTTTTTCTAAACCAGGAATCCATCCGTTTAATCCCAATGTCTGGGAAGAATCAGACTTTCTTCCATCCCTCACTCCCGTCAGCAATCCCTGCGATCCGACAGATGAAGTGCAGATCAATGTCGGCATAGGGAGCAGCTCATCAACGCAAGCGGACAGTGGGCTGTCAGACAAGGAGTCAGTGGGCGCTGGTGGTTCAGTCTGTGTTCTGCTCGATCAAATACTTCCCCTTCCTAAACGTCAAATTGATATTCAGAAAAAAAAGGAGGAAGGAAGCCTGGCCAGTCCAAGATTTTGACTGCAACCCCCGTTAAGGATGCCATTTTTGAAACAGAGAGGCAGAGAGACCTGAAGAGAAAAAAGAAGGAAGAAGCAAAGGAAAATAAAAAACAGAAGATAACGAAAAGAAAGCAAGATAAAAAAAGAGATCAAGCAAAGGTGGCTTTAGATTTTAGCGACAGTAGTGATGCTGCTTCTGTTGAGCTCTGTGCTGACACTGATGATTCCTTGCACCTGAGTGACATGGAAGAGACTGTGAAAGAACCAACGAAGATAAAGCCTGGCGATTTTGTACTGGTTAGGTACGTCAGTAAGGAAAGTTCAAAGTATTATGCTGGTGAAGTCTTGGAGATTGAACTGGAAGGGTACAGTGTGAACTTCCTAAAACGGAAAGTCCCTACGTGGAAATTCGTATTTCCACAGCCAAAGGACGAAGCCTTTGTCACGACAGATGAGATCGAGTTACGCCTACCAAGACCGAATCTTAGTGGAGGCACAGAACGGGCTGTGAAAGCCCTGACTTTTGATATTGACCTTTCGCAGTTCCCCGTTGAATGAATAATGTTACAAGTTTTTTTATTATGTTTTTATTTTCATTGAAGTTGACTATAGGTTTGTAATAAATGAAATTTGATCAAAAAGTGCACTGTGTCCCAGAGTACCCTTAACCGTGTCCCAGAGTACCTTGGGGTCAGGGTACTCTGGGACAGAAGAGGAGGGTTCGGAAAATCATTGGTACCAAAAAGATAGATTAAGAAAATAATCTACAAAAAATCTGGGAGAAAGCCCAAGCAATTCCACTTAAGTGAGTAGCAGAATCAGGCGATTTGGCCAAAGCGTTCTCCAGATATTGGACATACACTTGAAAATGTCCCAGGGTACCCACATCTCCCCTATATATATATATATATATATATATATATATATATATATATATATATATATATATATATATATATATATATATATATATATATATATATATATATATATATATACTAGCTGTTGGGGTGGCGCTTCGCGCCACCCCAACACCTAGTTGGTGGGGGCGCTTCGCGCCCCCCCCCAAGCCCCCCCGCGCGCGTAAGTCGTTACGCGCCATAATAGTTACGCGCCATTGTAGTTGTGTCCCTATGTCCCACCTGTGAATATAGATATATATATATATATATATATATATATATATATATATATATATATATATATATATATATATATATATATATATATATATATATATATATATATATATATATATATATATATATATATATATATATATATATATGGTTTTAACTACGTAAAACTTGCGAATATACAACATTCTTTGCTGTCCCATTGTCTTTGCATATAAATAGATTTTCAGGTTTACCGACTCTTGAACATGCAACATATAATGGTCCATGGGAAAACAATCTGTATTCAGATCTATACCTCATGATTCTAATGATTGCCCTTGAGCTTTGTTGATGGTGATTGCTAATCGACCATTCCCTGTCCCGGTCGTCATTTACATCCCCCTGTTTCCCCCGGTGTCCCCGTTGTAGTTGTGTCCCTGTGTCCCGGTCGTCATTTATATTCCCTGTGTCCCGGTCGTCATTTGTATCCCGGTGTCCCGGTCTGTATATACATTCGTTTTTTAGTTTTGTTTTTCTCCTTTATTTTTTTCCTTTTTTAGCTTATTTAGATTTTTAGATTTTTTAGTTTTTTTATTAGTTTTTAGTTTTTTTTTCTTTTTAGTTTTTTTGTCCCGGTCGTCATTTATATCCCCCTGTTTCCCCCGGTGTCCCCGTTGTAGTTGTGTCCCTGTGTCCCGGTCGTCATTTATATTCCCTGTGTCCCGGTCGTCATTTGTATCCCGGTGTACCGGTCTGTATATACATTCGTTTTTTAGTTTTGTTTTTCTCCTTTATTTTTTTCCTTTTTTTTTCTTTTTTAGTTTATTTAGATTTTTTAGTTTTTTTATTAGTTTTTAGTTTTTTTTCTTTTTAGTTTTTTTGTAGTTTTTACCTTCTTTTTAGTTTTGTTAATTTTTTTTTTACTTATGTCCTGGTCGTCATTTATACTCCCTGTGTCCCGGTGCTTTGTTGATTGCTAATCGAACATTCCTTTTGTCCTGGTCGCTTTCTCTTTGAGTGTCGTCATTTATTTTTTTCTTTTTTAGTTCTTTTAGTTTTTACCTTTTTTAGTTTTTTTTAGTTTTTTAGATGAAAATTTTTTTTAGTTTTTTCCTTTTTTTCTTTTTAGTTTTTTATTGGTTTTTACCTTTATGTTAGCTTATTTTTCAGTTTTTTCCTTTTTTTTTAGTTTTTTTTTATTTTTTATTTTTTTTAGTTTTTTACCTTTTTTTAGTTTTTTTAGTTTTTTTAGTTTTTTAGCTTTTTTACTTTTTTTATTAGTTTTTAGTTTTTTTGTAGTTTTTGCCTTTTTTTAGTTTTTTCAGTTTTTTTTTTAGTTTTTTATTGGTTTTTACCTTTATTTTAGCTTATTTTTCAGTTTTTTCCTTTTTTTTAGTTTTTTTTTATTTTTTTTAGTTTTTTACCTTTTTTTAGTTTTTTTAGTTTTTTTAGTTTTTTAGCTTTTTTACTTTTTTTATTAGTTTTTAGTTTTTTTTTGTAGTTTTTGCCTTTTTTAGTTTTTTCAGTTTTTTTTTTAGTTTTTTATTGGTTTTTACCTTAATTTTAGCTTATTTTTCAGTTTTTTCCTTTTTTTTAGTTTTTTTTTAGTTTTTAGTTTTTTTAGTTTTTTACCTTTTTTTAGTTTTTTTTTAGTTTTTTTAGTTTTTTAGCTTTTTTATTTTTTTTATTAGTTTTTAGTTTTTTTTGTAGTTTTTGCCTTTTTTTAGTTTTTTTTAGTTTTTTAGCTTTTTTATTAGTTTTTAGTTTTTTTTGTAGTTTTTGCCTTTTTTTAGTTTTTTTAGTTTTTTAGCTTTTTTATTTTTTTTATTAGTTTTTAGTTTTTTTTGTAGTTTTTGCCTTTTTTTAGTTTTTTCAGTTTTGACGTCACCTGATCCAGTTTTTTCAGGTGACGTCACCTGATCCATCCAAAGACAGACAGACAACTTATTTTTATATATATACTAGCTGTTGGGGTGGCGCTTCGCGCCACCCCAACACCTAGTTGGTGGGGGCGCTTCGCGCCCCCCCCAAGCCCCCCCGCGCGCGTAAGTCGTTACGCGCCATAATAGTTACGCGCCATTGTAGTTGTGTCCCTATGTCCCACCTGTGAATATAGATAGATATATATATATATATGGTTTTAACTACGTAAAACTTGCGAATATACAACATTCTTTGCTGTCCCATTGTCTTTGCATATAAATAGATTGTCAGGTTTACCGACTCTTGAACATGCAACATATAATGGTCCATGGGAAAACAATCTGTATTCAGATCTATACCTCATGATTCTAATGATTGCCCTTGAGCTTTGTTGATGGTGATTGCTAATCGACCATTCCCTGTCCCGGTGTCCCGGTCGTCATTTACATCCCCCTGTTTCCTCCGGTGTCCCCGTTGTAGTTGTGTCCCTGTGTCCCGGTCGTCATTTATATTCCCTGTGTCCCGGTCGTCATTTGTATCCCGGTGTCCCGGTCTGTATATACATTCGTTTTTTAGTTTTGTTTTTCTCCTTTATTTTTTTCCTTTTTTTTCTTTTTTAGCTTATTTAGATTTTTAGATTTTTTAGATTTTTTATTAGTTTTTAGTTTTTTTTTCTTTTTAGTTTTTTTGTCCCGGTCGTCATTTATATCCCCCTGTTTCCCCCGGTGTCCCCGTTGTAGTTGTGTCCCTGTGTCCCGGTCGTCATTTATATTCCCTGTGTCCCGGTCGTCATTTGTATCCCGGTGTACCGGTCTGTATATACATTCGTTTTTTAGTTTTGTTTTTCTCCTTTATTTTTTTCCTTTTTTTTTCTTTTTTAGTTTATTTAGATTTTTAGATTTTTTAGTTTTTTTATTAGTTTTTAGTTTTTTTTTCTTTTTAGTTTTTTTGTAGTTTTTACCTTCTTTTTAGTTTTGTTAATTTTTTTTTACTTATGTCCTGGTCGTCATTTATACTCCCTATGTCCCGGTGCTTTGTCCTGGTCGTCATTTATACTCCCTGTGTCCCGGTGCTTTGTTGATTGCTAATCGAACATTCCTTTTGTCCTGGTCGCTTTCTCTTTGAGTGTCGTCATTTATTAGTTTTTTCCTTTTTTTCTTTTTAGTTTTTTATTGGTTTTTACCTTTATTTTAGCTTATTTTTCAGTTTTTTCCTTTTTTTTAGTTTTTTTTTATTTTTTATTTTTTTTAGTTTTTTACCTTTTTTTAGTTTTTTTAGTTTTTTAGCTTTTTTACTTTTTTTATTAGTTTTTAGTTTTTTTTTGTAGTTTTTGCCTATTTTTAGTTTTTTCAGTTTTTTTTTTAGTTTTTTATTGGTTTTTACCTTTATAGTTTTTTTAGTTTTTTAGCTTTTTTATTTTTTTTTATTAGTTTTTAGTTTTTTTTGTAGTTTTTGCCTTTTTTAGTTTTTTCAGTTTTGACGTCACCTGATCCAGTTTTTTCAGGTGACGTCACCTGACACATCCATCCACACATCCACAGACAGACAGACAACTTATTTTTATATATATAGATAGATAGAAGATATATATATATATATATATATATATATATATATATATATATATATATATATATATATATATATATATATATATATATATATATATATATATATATAACAGCATAGGGATTCGTGCACCAAATTTATTCTAAGCCCTATAATAAGTTAATGTTTACAATATCCCATTATAGGAAAATTAGACTCTTTTTTTTTACACTCATTCAAGAAAATCCTTTATTAGTCCCTCCCCTCCGATTAGACTGGGTCAATGTGGGATGTTAGTAGTCATAGAGGCAAACAGCCATAATCTTACGAATGTATTAAAAAATCCCGGGGAGGGAGTTTGAAATGGAAAGAAAATTCTTTTTTCGGCAAATATTACACAATTTTTGTGGTAAGAGAGGATTCAATCAAGGAATATAATCTTCAGTCTAGGGAAAAGTTATACGTATGGGGCAAACATTTTGGGCAGTTCTAAATCTCGACTTGATGCATCAGGACTTGATGCATCAAAGATTACAATTAAGTAGGATTCAATCTAGGGAAATAATCTTCAATCCAAGGAAAAGTTATCATATGGGGCAAAAATTCTGAGCAAGCCTAAATCTCGACTTAATGCATCACGACTTGATGGTATCATCAAAGATTACAATTGAGTAGGATTGAATCTAGGGAAATAATCTTCAATCTAGGGAAAAGTTATACATATGGGGCAAAAATTCTGGGCAGGGATAAACCTCGACTTGATGCTATCATCAAAGATTAGAATTAAGTACCGAGTTGCTAAGGTCTTCTTGGGCGAAAATGCCTCTCTATCTGGGTGAAAGTCTCTTTATCTTTTCTTGTCCTTACAGCTTCCTATAAACCATAGTTAAATCTCTACAAAAAAATATGGACAAAAAAAGTTTATTTCTCCGAGGTTCGTTGTTTCTGATATACTTTCAGGATTTTAAATTTAATTCCGCATGTCATAATAAAACCACATAATTGACACGTCAAAATCTTAAAAAAATTGTACGCCAGGCTTTGTCACCCTCCACTCCTAATTCACGCATTCGAAGATGTCAACCGAGGGGGGGGGGGTGCTGACTTCCCGCCACCTGGTGTACCTCACGGTGTGCCACATAGTTCTACCATACTAGCCATAGTTCAGCCACACATGGCATAGTCCCCAAAATGCTGGGCACAAGCCATCAGGTGTATATGATTTCCGAGAGAAAGAGCAACCCCTCATTGTCAACTGCATGTACCATTATGCAACGTATAGAATAAATTTAAACTACGGAAATCATGCATACATGCAACAAAGTACATAAACTATCATATGTAAGGTTAAGGAAAAGAAGCTGGAAAATGTAATCCTTAAAAAAACCAGACAGAAGAAGTCAGAAAATTTGAAAAGCCTACCTGTTGCAAGTTGGTAAAATCCAGTCCCAATGATAATAGCCAGAGCCAGAAGCTTAGCATATGTAAAAAAGTCCTGAACGAACGTAGACCATTTCACATCCCAGCAGTTGATAAACGCAAGTAAGCCTAAATAGTCATATAAAGCTTAGTAAAATCAGAAATAAAAGACAGAAAGTTAATCTAATTCGTAAGAAAAACAAATGTTTAAGTATTACACTAGATTAAATGAAAAGAAAAATTATTCTGTAGTCCTTCTTCTATGCAAAATTGTTTGAAAAGTTAACATCTAAATTATCATCAATATCTTAATGTTGAGATATATAGACACACAATCAGATTTTTTCGAGGGAGGACTGGAGATGCAATTTGAACACACATATACACACACACACACACATTATATATATATATACAGATCAAACAAATTAAATGAAAATTTTAGGGGACATCACAAAATCTGAGATACGGAGAAGCACGACTTCGAAACCCGCTCCCTACATTCTTACCTGGTGGTAGAAACTACTACCTTTAAACCGTATTAGATAGGCAAACTAGATGAAAATTATAGGGAGCATCGTAAAATTTTGCGACTTCGAGGGTAAGGGTCAGAAGCCCTCCTCCAGCTTACGAAACTGGTGGTAGACACTATTACGCTTATGACATACAAGTTTTAGTGATAACGATACATCATCCGATGTAAGCTCTCGGCTTAAGTTGATTTACTTAGAGTCATAGGGGGGGGAGGTGCCTAGGTGATATAAAAAAAGCTTTCAGGGAGCATCTGGTAGAAATCAAACATTTTTGATCTTCGTGTGTTAATATTCAGACAGTTATACTGTATACATTCCCATGTTGTTTCTCCAAATGAAACATTGTCCTTGTTCTTTTCATTTTTTTTTTTTAATTGTCCAAATATTCATGAAGCTTGTGCCGACCCAGGAAAGGCTATTCTGACACTTTTCTAGATGGGATTTTCACGCATCTAAACATCAGTGGATCGACCAGCACCAAAAAACTGCTGGGAGTATGCTGGGTCGTACCTCGTGCAAAGAAGCGTTTCAAGGGGAGTAAGTATTGTTATAATATTAAGTAATTTGGGAGGTCATCCACTTTCCGCCACCTGCTGTAACTCTCAAAGCGCCGAATATACCACACGGTTCCACCAACCGTGACAGTCTCCACAGCACCTGGCACAGTTCCACCGCGCTCGGCACACGCCACCTTGTGTCGGTGATTTCTTAAAGTCTGCGACCCCTGGCAGCATTTTTTTTTCTAAAGTCACTCGCTTTTAATTAAATTACGAAACCAAAGCTGTTCAGCAACGAGTGATACTAAAATTTGAGACATATATAGACTTGATTTCCGCTGCTGAGGCAATGTGAGTGTTGGAGCAGCGTTTGGTCAGATTTGCGAGGAAAGGGTTGTGAGAGTGACACTTAGCCGCAGTTGTCAACCCCTCAAAACTTTGGAATGTCACAAGACACTAGATTTACTTTCAATCTGAATACCCAACAAATATTTTAGGTTCAAAATGCACCATGTAAGCAAGCTAAGCATCAATTACTTTGCCAAGCTAAGGGCGCGTTCAAAGGCATATCCAGGACATTTTTAGGAAGGGGGTGGGGATACAAAAACTTATTAAAACACATCAAAACTTTCGGGGGGGGGGGTCAAAACCAGCGACCCTCCCTGGATACCGCCTTGGCCACGTTACGTTGCCTCAAAACTGAGCATTTATTATTTCTTTCCAATATAACTGATGATAACGACGATTTAGCAGATGCGTTTGATTCTATGGCTCGTTTTTTTCTAAAACGATCATTCTATTTTATCCCGAAGTTATTTTAATTTTATGGTACATTTTCCGAGAATATTTAGATAAATAAGTACATTGAAAAAAAGAAGAACAATGTTCTCATGACGCAAGCAACGAGATAAAAATGAAAATAAAAGCGATTTCTGACGCTCAGATCAAACACGGTCTGTCATTCTGACGTTATTGCACTAAATAAGTAGAATAGCTTGACACATTATTTGACTTAGTTTCCTAAAGTTTCCTACGACTTCTTCCGAGAAAAATACGATAAAGAAAGGCAATTAGTCAAAATAAAGATAGCGCAAAAAATAATGATGATGCAATAAGTAGTCTAAAAAAAATACTTTAAACTGTTGGCGAGGGGAGCAAAATGCACATTTCAAAGTCTAGAGGGACATTTTCTTCTTATAAAACATGTTAAGAACTATGCTATATCATGAAATATGTTGCAAGGGGGAAATTATTATTCAATTTTTTTTTTGTCCTGGCTTTGTTACTATCGAGGTTGCCAATTTATATCTGTTTACTATCTTAACATTCCATCTCAATTTCAATTGGATTACTTTCGGTACCTCAATTTTTGACAAAATACAATCTGCAATTGAAATCCAAAATTTTTCGACTAATAACTCACATTCGTGCTGATAATTCAGTATTTTTTGCTTGAAAGTAAACAAATCTCGAGAATTTCTGATTTGCCAGACAATTCATCAAAAAGAATTGCTGGACAATTGACATTTCATCAAAAACGAAATACATAACGCATATTTAGAAAAAAAACCTTACACTCAGCATCTTAAATATTATTAACGCTTTCTATATTATGGTTGAAAATGGTCTGTGAGCCAATCACATCTATTCTGCTTATTCAAAAGCTTACGATAAAATCTTAATAGCGTTGTTAATCCAGAATCATTCAAAACATAAAATTGGCCACCGAGTCGTATGTTGGACCCATGTTTATTCGGTTGGTTTAGCCCAAAACTGTCTTTTACACGCAGGGCCGTATCCGCACTGGAGGTTCACCCGGTTGGACCCCCTCCCCTTGAAATTTTGTCCAACTAGTTCAAAAGTTACAAAAATAGATGTAAACAAATTTTTGCTGCACTTCAAATTTTTTTGTTATTTTCATTGATAAATACCATATTTTGGTATTTTCACTAGAAAAAATCTAATAAATCTAAAATGAAATTGTCCCACCTCCATAATTTATTGAATTGGCGTAACTGAGCTCCGTCTTGATGCTTTACGTGCAGGGACCCGTCAAAATTCAATGCTTTTTAACATGCAGAATTACCTGTGGCCTAAATATCTCCACCTTAATACCAATGTTTTATTGACTCAAACGTAACTAGCGCACTGAATGTACTTAAGGATCTTAGAGTTTATTCGGAATATAAGTTAAATTAAATTAACAGGCTACAATGGTTTAAAAAAGGTGAATTTTCGGCCGATTTAAATAATCAATAATGGTTTAAAAAGCTTTGAAATGAATTATAAGAGTAGTGATTTTAGATAGTGATATTGGGATGCACAATTTTCTACTGATGAGTGAATTTTAATGATAAGTAGTTTATTCGTAATCCTTACGCATAGTATATTGTACCATCATTGCTGTAGGCAACAAATATAAACTTACCACGGTGCCTACATATTAGCCAGGCAAACCGCGAGAAGTGAAATTTGGTTAGTGCTAATGAAATAAAACAAAATAGGAAATGAAAATATAATAGTTTATGAACAAAACTGGGCTTTATATTTGCATATTAGTGGGGGTAGCGGTAAAGCATAGGATATATTAAATACATACCCTAAACATCTATATATACCCTAATTAACAACTAAATATTACAACTAAACACCTATATTATACCCGAAATAACAACTAAATATTTAAATAAAATATACCTACAATGTATTTTCTCTGTGAACTGAATAGTCCAGGACTTTTAGCTCAAAAAAGGGTCGAACCCGGACAAAATTGCAATATAAACGAAAATGGTACCAAAATGATCAGAAAAAAATTCTGTACAACATACTAAAAGTCCCCATAAATCCGAGTGGGGCGAGTACCCGAAAACAGGGGAAAAGGGGGAAATGCGGGGGAAAATGGGAAAAAATGCCGAACATGCCCAGAAAATAGTTTAAAGTGAGTTTTCTGGGGGTTTTCACATACGCTGATTACGAAATTGACATCTAAAATTCAGTATAGAAAAAGAGTACTACGGAAAACGGGGGAACAGGGGAAAGAGGGGAGAAAAGAGAAGAATACAGGGTAGGGGTAGAAAGCGGTTTGGAAGATATTTTCTGGGGTATTCCTATCTGGTGATTATGAAATTGAGATATAAAATGATATACAAAAATCGATTAACATAAAACGGGGAAATGGGGGGGGGGGGGAGGAGAAAAAGGAAAATATACAGGGTAGGGGTAGAAAGCATGTGGAAATGTGTTTTCTAGGGTTTTTCTATCTGCTGATTATAAAATTGACATCTAAAACAAAGTTCGAGAACAAATACAGGAGATCTATAGAGGTTCGGCTACCCCATAGGTTCGGAAAAGGCAAAAAAAAAATTCGAGAAAGAAATACGGAAAAATACTGAAATTACATTATTCCGTATTCCTCGCCGTTATCGACAAGCGCGTGGGTTCGTCAACATAATCCTGTTCTAATTCGACATCCAGTAAGAGAAGCAAGGTAGACTAGTCACCGCGGAGTTCCAGTGCCGACGACAAAACCTATCCTGACGGAATGACATCTAGCGGATCAAATAGTCCCCAGTCTGCGTGGATGCTTACACATGTGACATGGTAGCAGGATAAATCAAGGTACGACGAGATTTTTTTTTAAGTCAAGCATAATTTTGCGTATCGGCAACTCTTCTTTCAGTACTAAGCCAAGTTTAATTCGTTATTTTCCCTGGGTGCCCGAATTAATGGTTATTAGTTGCGTTTTGTCAAGATTAAGCAAGAGCGACATCTAGTTTTTCAGCTTGTTTTCAGAGACGGTCTTTCGAGATGGCGCGCCATTTGGAAGGTTCAGAATTCATTTAGAGAGTTACGTTCGCCGTCCGAATGGTGCTGATGAAAGATAAAGCTCTTTGGAAACCCTGCTGCTGTATCAGAAGTGGAAATTTTCATGTCATGGAGAGGTGAGATACAAGGTATCTGTCCTATTTTTACCGAAACTAAGCTGCTCTTCTCTTTCAGTGCAAGATGAGTGGCTCCAACAGACTCTGCATTCTTTGTCAGCAGGACATATCAAGCGATGATGACACATCCGTTATTCTGACTGCGAAAGGAGCACTATCGGTGAGCACAGCAAGCAAAGACAGAGGCGACCAGATTGCTGCAGAACCAGGTCAGATTGTTCATAAAGCACGCCGAAAAGATTATTGCCGCCAAAGTACCATTTATTCCTTGAAACGGACAAGTGAAGAACCTATCCCTAACGAGACTCCGAGAAAACTGAGATCTCAAGATTTCTTTAACGTGCAGGTCTGTTGCATTTTTTGCAACTATGAAGTGGGGTTCAAGAAGTCGATAAGAAAGCGCTGGTCCAACCACGAAAGATGCTACGCACAACCGACGGTGTAAGGGAAGCCAGCATCAAGTGATCGATTTCAGTTTAGAGATGAAGCTCCAGAAAAAGAAGGAAGAGTTTTTGAGCAACTCTCAGAACAAACAGCGAAATTATAAGCTACATCGGGGAAAAACTCAGAGCCAAAGGATTTGAAGTCGTCCATGCGAAGGACGATGCTGACTATCTAATCGTGAAGACTGCCGTAACGAAAGCAGAAAACTCTGAAACAATAGTTCTTGGCAACGACATTGACCTTCTGATTCTACTCTTGTATCACCTCCCGCCTAATGCAAAAACACTTTACTTCGAATCGTCAACGAACGCAAAAGAAGCGATAACACGGTTCTGGTGCCTCAACGCAGTGCAAAAAAAATGGGAGAAGTATCCAGGCTGCTTCTGGTAGGGCACGCACTCTTGGGATGTGACACGACCTCACGAGTTTTCGGACTTGGAAAGCAAGCTGTGCTACCTCTTTTGAAGAAGAGCGAAGTGTTCAGAAAAAAATGCAAAGTGTTTCTGGATGAATCATCGTCCAAAGATGAAATTGTGAAAGCGGGTGAATATCTTCTCCTCAGCTTGTATAAAGCACGACCAAACGAAGATCTCACTAAGCTGCGACATCGAATTTTCTTGGAAAAAGTTTCTTCGTCTAATACTACGGCGTTTGCTAAGCCTGAAAGGCTTCCGCCAACCGAAGCTGCAGCTTCATTCCACTCCCAGCGAGTGCGCCTCCAGGTATCCCGTTGGAAAGGGGAACCAGCTGACCTCGACCCGCCTGACTGGGGTTGGGTCCTCAGAGACCATAAATACTCACCTGTGATGACCCATTTGTTGCCCGCACCTCAGACTCTTTTGAGTGTCGTGAGATGCAACTGTAAGACAGGCTGCGAGAACTCGCGATGCAACTGCAAGAAAAATGGATTAGCGTGTACGTTCACGTGCGGAGAATGTCAGGGTATCAACTGTTTGAACAGGGACAACGAGATTGTCGAAGACGAGGAGCTCGACTAGTGATATCAATGCTGTGTTTTTCAAGTCAACTATACTGCCTTCGAAAGTGCAAATTTTACATATAATAGCCATTTTATATATAACTGCCAAGCGGTTGTTTTCTTTATGTTTAGTAATTCAAATGGTTGTAAGAAATGTCTGTGATTCAAGAAAGTACAAGTTTGATACTTAAGCGAGTTATTTTGTCCATAGGCCTACTTATTAGCCATTAGCAGCTGGCTCAGGAGTCAGGCCTCCCTTCCCCTTTTCCGTTGTTTCCTCCAGTTTTGTTCGGTTTTCATGGTTCTCGTTTTCTTTCCTTCATTTTAGGGGTCAGTTTCGTGATCAGCAGATAGAAAACCCCCAGAAAACACATTTCCACATGCTTTCTACCCCTACCCTGTATATTTCCCTTTCCCCCCCCCCCATTTCCCCGTTTTATGTTAATCGATTTTTTTATATCATTTTATTTCTCAATTTCGTAATCACCAGATAGGAATACCCCAGAAAATATCTTTCAAACCGCTTTCTACCCCTACCCTGTATTCTTCTCTTTTCTCCCCTCTTTCCCCTGTTCCCCCGTTTTCCGTAGTACTCTTTTTCTATACTGAATTTTAGATGTCAATTTCGTAATTAGCGTATGTGAAAACCCCAGAAAACTCACTTTAAACTATTTTCTGGGCATGTTCGGCATTTTTCCCATTTTCCCCCACATTTCCCCCTTTTCCCCTGTTTTTCGGGTACTCGCCCCACCCGGATTTATGGGGACTTTTAGTATGTTGTACAGAATTTTTTTCTGATCATTTTGGTACCATTTTCGTTTATATTGCAATTTTGTCCGGATCAAACCCTAAAAGTCCTGGACTAGAAGCTAAGTGCCTGGTATAAAGAAGTTGCTTGACTAGTTTTTTGTATCATATTCACTAAACAATTCTCGTGTGTTGCCCGGTTAATAGGTAAGTACCCTTGCCGCTCTTGGAGTCAATGTATAAGATGAATATAAATATATCCATATGTTAATTATTCATAAGATATAGATTATACTTAGAGGCGTTAAAAGAGGCAGATAACTGAGGCAGTTGCGCCACGTCTAGGGGGCGCAGATGGGGGGTTGCTCACTTTGATCAATTTTTCAATTTGTTTCGGCTTTTTTTCTTAAATTTGAGTTGGAGGGGGGTGTAATTAATTTTGCCCCGGTCACCACCAACACGGTGCCTCAAAGGCATCGCATTGGGGTTCTAAGGCCTCGAAATTACAATACAGGATGCGATTTTTTTTGTAAGAGGCCATCCAGTTCACAATAAAAGGAGAGATTAACTCCCTAACCACCATTTGTTTGGACAAATGTTTTTGGAGAAAGCATGCAATAACGGTACTGAGGGGGGGTCTCAGTTACCTTGCGTCCTACCTTGTTGTACCATATTTCTAAATGAGCCCTCTCGATTTTTAGGATATCCGTGAACAAACACGTTTTTTAACTGAAAGTAAAGAACGATGTAAAAATATAAATCAAACTGCAGTTATCCCATATAGGGGGGAGCTTGCTGATTTCCTCAACCCTCCACTCTTCGCTTCTACAATTGTTTTTGTTAGTAGCTTCAATGTTACAAAATCTTCAACTTTGGGCTCAAATTTATGTATTTTGTAAAACAGAAGGATTTTCCATTCTCTTTTGTGAAGATATGTCCTTTTCCCAGATGTATTGAGCAACGCTGAAATGGCGACGTTGGGCGACGAAAAATTGATCAGGTGGGCAGCTTCATTTGGTAGTATTATTAGTAAGGTGATGGGAGCAGTGAAGATGCTAGAAGTAGAATAGCCAAGGCTCAGGGTGTTTTTTTTTTCAAAAAAAAAAAAAAAAAAAATGGAAGAATAGGAAGATAAGTCTGCAAACCAAGATTAGAATATTGGAAGCTTCAGTGATGACAGTGGTCAAATATGGCTCTGAATCAAGCGCACTCCGAAAAGCGGATGAGCATTTGTTAGATGTTTTTCACAGAAATTGCCTTCGGATTATTCTGGGTACCCGGCTGACTGACCGTACTTCAAACAATAAGCTGTACGAAAAGTGTGGCTCAATCCCGCTCTCTAGGGCTATAAAGAAAGGTTGAGATGGCTAGGACACATTCTGCGGATGAAGGATGACATATTGCTGAAGATTTTCCTGTTCAGCCAACCGTCTAGAGCTAAAGGGAAAGCAGGTTGTCCACGGTTGGGGTGGGAGGATGTCATAAAGAAAGATTTAAAGGAAATACGAACTTCCTGGGAGGGTGTAAAGATGAAGGCTTTGGATAAATTGGGATGGTGGAAGAGCGTGCGTAGCTGTGTTGGCCTCAAGCGGCTTGGTGCTGCGGTGAGGTATTAGTAGTAGTATATGGTAGGAAGAACACCCAATGATAATCCAAACCCTCCCCCCATCTGCCCTATCTGTTGCTATTCTCGATCTTCCCCTGATTCTTGGCTTTCCAAGGATATGCTCTTATAATTTATTTAATCACTACTTTTTCATGCTGACGGCATGTTTATTTCCAACCTTGGTTTCTGGTTATAAATTTGCTATAATATTTGTTCAGTTTTCTAATTTCCTGAAACATCCAGATATATTGATTCAATGAAGATGGTCAATGAAGTAATTAAAGGTTCCCTGTGCCACTTTTGGAAGCCATTCAAAATCTTCATAAAGCAATAGTTCTTTGCAAGGGGGAACACTTGAATTTTCGGGATGGAGGGTAAATCAGACTTGTCTCCATAGTAACGTTAATAAATACACATGCGTAATTTTTATGGCACTTGGTATCTATCAAGTGACATATAGCGATCGCAAATTCTGTCGGTCGGTCTGTCTGTCTGTCTGTCCCGGTTTTACTACTTTAGGCACTTCCAGGTAAGCTAGGACGATGAAATTTGGCAGGCGTATTAGGAACCAGACCAGATTAAATTAGAAATTGTCATTTCCCCGATTCGACCATTTGGGGGTGGGGGTGGGGGGACGGTTAAATCGGAAAAATTAGAAAAGAAGAGGTATTTTTTGATTCGTGATTTGATTCGTAGATTCGTGATTGACGTAACCGGACTGGATCTGCTCTCTTTGGGGGAGTTAGGGGGTGGGGTTCAGTGCTTTGGCGAGTTTGGTGCTTCTGGACGT
This sequence comes from Artemia franciscana, assembly GCF_032884065.1. NCBI lineage: Eukaryota > Metazoa > Arthropoda > Branchiopoda > Anostraca > Artemiidae > Artemia > Artemia franciscana. Next base: position 26,104,246 of record NC_088881.1, read on the forward strand.
GTCAAGGACCTGCACAAATTGACTTGATAAAGTCGTCTTCACCGATTCGACCATCTGGGGGCTGCAGGGAGGAAAAATTAGAAAAATTGAGGTATTTTTAAATTACGAGTGGGTGATCGGACCTTAATGAATTTTGATATTTAGAAGGACCTCGTGACTCAGAGCTGTTATTTTAAATTTTGACCGGCACTAAGCCTCTGATTTTCCTTTTAAATCAAGCTATTGATTCTTAGAATTTTGCTAGAGCTCATAACATATGAGCTCTTAGCTCTTCCGACCTCGTCTCAGGTGCCATATGAGCTTTTAGCTCTTTTTTCTATAAGAATTTGAGTTCAGAAAGTTTTGGGCAATCTGTATAATGTCAGAAATATAACGATTAATTAGGCAAATTGTGTAAATCACAAAAAAGCTAGCAAAACAAAATATTGCCAAAAAGCATCCCTCCTCATCCCCCTCCTCAGCACCTCGCTCTTTACGCTAAAGTTTAAATTTAGTCCTAATTCTTGAAGAACGACTCCTGAAACACAAGGGCCTTTTAATTAGAACAATAGGAGTCTTTTTTAAAAGTACTAAAAAAACTTTAGAGTAAAGAGCGAGGTGTTGAGCAGGGAGTAATCTCCTTCATACACGTAATACTTTCTGTTAGTTTTAAGTTTTAATGTTGCTCCTTACTTTCAGCTGAAAAAAACTTGCTTTTTTGAATTTAATCTCACATACCGAAGTTAAGCGTGAGAGACATAACACAAAGCATGATTCCGGAAACAGCTCACCGGGCAAATCTAGTAAGCTAATCGTTTATTAACAAAAAAAGACAAAGAAAATTGAAGATAAAAAACTACTGACTGCACAAAAACAAATTTACAAGTCTGTATCATTACCGGAAGAATAAAAATGAAATCTAAGGAAAATATTAATTCAAATGAATGTTATCCAGTTTTGAAATGCAGAGAGAACGAGAGAGAGAGGGTCATAGTTGACCGCAAGGAATTCTTAATGCCTAAACCTCCCTCTGCTTGTAGAAGGCCGAGATCTGAGGAATGGACAGTGGGACTATCTAGCAGAATATTCAAGGCTGTATGTGAAAAAAAAATCCAAAATCTAACGACAGTAACTCCTGAAAGTTAGTGGTACTCTTTTCTCTGAAACTACTGAAAGTTTGACTCTTTCTCTCAATTCTACTTTATTAAGCAGTAAAAAACTTTAGCGTAAAGAGCGGGGCGTTGAGAAGGGAACAGCCCATTTCATACACAGAGTAATTTCTGTTCGTTTTAAATTTTAATTAAAAAAAAAAAGTTTTTTTAAAATCAAAGTAAGGAGCGACATTAAAACTTAAAACAAACAGAAATTACTCAGCATATGAAAGGGGCTTTTCCTCCTCAATGCCCCGCTCTTTACGCTAAAGTATCTCTTAACTCTACATTTTAAAACAGTAAAAAACTTTAGCGTAAAGAGCGGGGCGTTGAGGAGGAAAAGCCCCTTTCATATACTGAGTAATTTCTGTTTGTTTTAAGTTTTAATCTCGCTCCTTACTTTCATTTAAAACAACTTGTTTTTTTGTTTAATTTCTGGACGTTTTGAATTAATGCATGTTTTGATCTTGGCTCTCCACACATAAATAATTAAAACGAAATTTGCACATTAATTTTTGGGGGCTAAATGGCTTTTTCATAGCTTTAATCGGAAGATTTTGAGAAAAAAGGAGCGAGGGAGGAGGCCTAGTTGCCCTCCAATTTTTTGTTACTTAAAAAGGCAACTGTAACTTTTAATTTTTTGCGAACGTTTTCAGAGGTAACAAATATACGTAACTTACGAATTAACTTACGTAGCGAACTTCTATATTCGTATGTTTTTATTGCGTATATGAGGGGTCTCACCCCTCGTTGATACCTCACTCTTTACACTAAAGCTTAAATTTTGTTCCAATTCCTTAAGAATGACCCCTGAATCACAAAGGCCGTAGAATAAATAGTTGAAATTACCAAAAATACTTTAGCGTAAAGAGCGAGGTATTACGAGGAGGTCAACCCCTCATATGCGTAATAGTTTCTGTTCGTGTTAAGTTTTAATGCTGCTCCTCACTTTCAGTAGAAAAAACTTTTCATATTTATTTTTCATTTTTTTTTTAAATAATGCTAGAAAATCCTGCGCCGCCTCCATTGAAAGTCTCTTCCCCCATGAGAAGTTCCTCCATGGAAAGATCCTTCCACGTAACCCCCCTTCAACTCTCCCCCCAAACCAAAAAAATCCCCCTGAAAACGTCTGTACACTTCCCAGTAACCATTACTATATGTAAAAACAGGTCAAAGTTTGCAACTTGCAGCCCCTCCCACGGGGACTGCGGGGGAGCAAATCGTCCCCAAAGACATAGTTTTTAGGTTTTCCGACTATGGTGAATAAAATGGCTATCTCAGAATTTTGATCCGGTGACTTTGGGGAAAAATGAGCATGGGAGGGGGCGTAGGTGCCCTCCAATTTTTTTGGTCACTTAAAAATGGCACTAGAACTATTAATTCCCGTTAGAATGAGCCCTTTCACGACATTCTAGGACCACTGAGTCGATGCGATCACCCCTGGGAAAAAACAACAACAAAAAAACAAATAAACACGCATCCGTGATTTTTCTGGCAAAAAATGCGAAATTCCACATTTTTGTAGATAGGGGCTTGAAACTTATACAAAAGGGCTCTATGATGATGGTGTGATTTTCGTTAAGATCGTATGACTTTTAAAGGGTGTTTTCCCCTATTTTCTAAAATGATGCATATTTTCTCAGGCTCGTAACTTTTGATAGGTATAACTAATCTTGATGAAACTTATATATTTAAAATCAGCATTAAAATACGATTCTTTTGATGTAACTATTGGTATCAAAATTCCATTTTTTAGAGTTTCGGTTACTATTGAGCCGGGTCGCTCCTTACTACAGTTCGTTACCATGAACTGTTTGATGTCGCTCCTTATTTTCAGTTAAAAAAAACTAGTTTTTTTGTTTAGTTTCTGAACGTTTTTGAATTAATGCATGTTTGGTTTTGGCTCTCCACACATAAATTATTAAAATGAAATTAGCATATTAATTCTTTTTTTTTGGCTAAATGGCTTTCTCTTAGTTTTGATGAGACAATTTTGAAAAATAAGGGGCGGGGAAGGAGGCCTAGTTGCCCTCCAATTTTTCGGTTACTTAAAAAGGCAACTAGAACTTTTCATTTTTAACGAACGTTTTTATTAGTAAAAAATATACGTAACTTAAGAATTAACTTACGTAACAAACTTCTATATTCTTATATTTTTATTATGTATATGAGGGGGTTTGTCCCCTCGTTAATACCTTGCTCTTTACATTAAAGCTTAAGTTTTGTCCCAATTCTTTAAGAATGACCTCTGAATCAGAAAGGCCGTAAAATAAATAGTTGAAATTACTTAAAATACTTTAGCATAAAGAGCGAGGCATTTAGGAGGAGAAGAACCCCTCATGTGCGTAATAGTAATCTGTTCGTTTTAAGTTTTAATGCTACTCCTTACCTTCAATTAAAAAAAAATTTTCATGTTTATTTTTTCATTGTTTTTTTTATAATAGGCTAATGCTAGAAAATTCTGCGCCCTTTTCATTGAATTTCTCTTCCCCCATGACATATTCCTCCAAGGAAAGATCCTCCCACATAGCCCCCTCCCCTCAACCCCCCCCCCCAACCCCAACCAAAAAATCCAACTGAAACGTCTGTACACTTCTGTTCGTTTTAAGTTTCAATGCTACTTCTTCCTTTCATTTGAAAAAACGTTTTCATGTTTATTTTTCATTGTTTTCTTATAGTAATGCTAGAGAATCCTGCGCCCTTGTCATTGAATTTTTCTTCCCCCATGACAGATTCCTCCAAGGAAAGATCCTCCAACATAGCCCCCTCTCCTCAGCCCCACCCCCAAACAAAATAAAATCCCCCTGAAAACGTCTGTACACTTCCCAATAACCATTACTATATGTAAACACTGGTCAAAGTTTGTAACTTGCAGCCCCTCCCCCAGGGATTGTGGGGGAGCAAGTCATCTCCAAAGACATAGTTATTATGGTTTTCGATTATGCTGAACAAAATGGCTATATAAAAATTTTGATCCGTTGACTTTGGGAAAAAATGAGCGTGGGAGGGGGCCTAGATGCCCTCCAATTTTTTTGGTCACTTAAAAAGGGCACTAGAACTTTTCATTTCCGTTAGAATGAGCCCTCTTGCGAAATTCTAGAACCACATGGTCGATACGATGACCCCTGAAAAAAAAAAAAAAAAAAAAAAAAAAAAAAAAAAAAAAACACGCACCCGTGATTTGTCTTCTGGCAAAAAATACAAAATTCCACATTTTTGTAGATAGGAGCTTGAAACTTCTACAGTAGGGTTCTCTTATACGCTGAATCTGATGGTGTCATTTTCGTTAAGATCCTACGACTTTTTGGGGATGTTTCCCCCTATTTTCCTAAATAAGGCAAATTTTCTCAGGCTCGTAACTTTTGATAGGTAAGACTAAACTTGATGAAACTTATATATTTAAAATCAGCATTCAAATGCGATTCTTTTGATGTAGCTATTGATATCAAAATTCAATTTTTTAGAGTTTTGGTTACTATTGAGCCGGGTCGCTCCTTACTACAGTTCGTTACCACGAAGTGTTTGACAGTTCGTTACCACGAACTGTTTGACTAAAGCAGATAAAAACAATTTTTTGGTTGTCATGGATACGACGGATTACGACTCAAAAATTTATGCATTTTTAAATTTTTTTAAAAATTAAAAATTTAAATTTTTAGAGTTTCGTTTACTATTGAGCCAGGTCGCTCCTTACTACAGTTCGTTACCACGAACTGTTTGATATGCTAGATACTCTTAATAAATTCGTTGCATTTGTTGAATGTAAAAAACTATTTCCAGCCTCCATAAGTTTTTTAAAGACTCAATCATTTCCAATGTGCCATTCCATTTCACTTTTACGTCAAGAGGTATATGAGAACGAAGGCCACTCTCTTTGCAACCTCTTTTAAAGTTAATATGCTGGAAAGTAGAAACTTCTAGTTTTCTATATTATATTCTCATTTTTATACATGTTCCAGCAAGTATAGCATGTCATGGGCTAGCCTGTGCTCCAACCTCGTTTTCTGGCAGACTCCCAGCTCCCCACTGTTCTCATCAATTATTTTTGCCACCCTCTTCCGCAGACAATGCATCAGTTTAATCAGATTCTTCAGCAAAAGTATCTCCACTTCCGGAGTTTTCAGAAAAAGGAATAGATAGGCCGTCTGAATAATTTTCACCAGCCTTCTGTTTTAACTTGTTTTTTGTTTTCTGGCAGCAACATTTATGGGATGATGGATGGTTCGCCAGGATGATACTTTCAAGCCCCCTGTTGTATTTTAAATAAGCTGTCTCATATCTGACTTATCAAACACAGATAGTGGCAATTTGTCCTTAAACGGGATTATGTAGCAGAGCTTCCACAGAGCAGTTTGTTTTGATTGAATAGAAATAAAGAATGGTTGTATGTCTCCTCTTCTTATTCCAGATTCCACTGATTCATTATCCTCTGTGTCACTTGCTTTGTTATCGGGGGCTTTCTTTAGGGCGCAGTTGGTTTTCAGAGTTGGTTTGGGTTTGTTATTTTCTGCACCAGCCGCTTTTACTTTATTTTTGTGCAAATCAATAATATGCGTCCTATTAAGATGGTATATAAATGTCGTGGTAGACTCCCTTTACCTTTAGACACTTAGCAGAAGTTGCACCTGATACTTTCTGTGATTCCTGTTTTCCGGTAGGATACCCAGAAAGATAGCTTAAAAGTTTTACTTGGAACATCCAAGTCGTCATCAGAATATGACATCATGCTTTTCCTAAAACAAAGGTTGATTTTAGGATTTTTTACAAAATTAGAAGCACCTTCCAGCAGCCTACCATTTTGGAAATTGCACCTCCACTCAAATATCTGACCTCTTTCACCTCGCTGGCGTAACTAGGGGGAAAGCGAGCAATTGCCTCCTGAGCAGTTTCGTGGGCGCAATAAGCCAAGAAAATCTGCCGGCAAATAAAAGCAAAATGACAGATCCCAACTATGGTTTCCAAAAAACTTACGACGGTTTCCAAAAATATTGAAGCACAATATTAATTTTTACGGGAATTTACTTTTTTATAATGGGTATTTAAGAGACTGATACAAGAAATAATTCACCGCTTATTGTTAATTTCTTGTGCTGTATGGCAAAAAAATATCGTGTTCACTGGAAGATCGGTATCCTACTGAATGAGAAAAGTACATAAGCAATTTAAAAGACTTTGGGCTGATTTATCCAGATTAAACAGCTAGTTAGACCACTGTTTCAACTCTAGGCTATCCTTGAAAGGGTTTCTATTGATTTTATTTAGAGATGGTTTTAGTAACGTGAGAAAAAGTATATGTCGCTATCTTGTTATGTTGACGCAATGAAGATTTGCTAGCAAAAACATATTTTTCTACTGGACAAGACTTCAATATATTTACATTCCTCTCTGATTAAGCATTTAGGAAAACTTGGAATTAATAATCATTCTTTCCCATGTATAGGTCAGTATCATAGCAAGTTACTGTTATTTTGTAACATAAATTCCATAAAACAGTAAAATTAAAGTTCTCCTGGCTAAAGGTGCACATTACTTCGCATGTAGTGTAGGAAACAGAGGCCCTATAAACAGAGCCAGGATATATGGTAATAAGAGATTTGTTTGTATCCTGCTTCTCTTGGATAGTATCTATGCAACTTTCCTGCTCAGTTGACGGAACAATGTACGACAAGAAATAGGTTATTTTAGTTAAATTAAACTGCACCTTTTCCGTCCTAACATTCAGGGGCAGATCTAGAGCAAAAATCTAGTGAGGGCTAATGGGACAAGGGCGCCAATGAGCAAAATCTTGGGGGAGCCCAATGTAACAAGGCTGCCTGTAATTGACCAAATTCATAAATGTATTCTGAAAAAGAGTGAAAAAAGAGAAAAAATAAGGAATGAGGGCACCAGAAAGAATCTTGGGGGTGCGGTGGGGTCCCCCTGGATCCGCCACAGCTAAAGTTTACACTAATACCTACTGTCATCTGACTGCCAATCCCTAATTCTGTCTAGTTGAAACAATCTAGCAGCACTATTTGACATGTTTGACATACTGAGTTCCACTATTTTACTTACCTTCTAATTCTAAAAAGTGTATGATGCATAACTACGCTTCTTCACAATTTTAAATTATGATCTATCAAAACATCATTTTGTATGTTCGAAATTCTCAAATATCTCATTCTCATATCACTTAAATAGAATCAGAAACAGGACGAAATATCTATTTGAAAACAGAAAGAGAACAAGGGTAAACAAAAAATAGGTCATCTGTTTTTATTTTTTTTTTTTTTTTTTTTTTTTTTTTTTTTTTTTTTTTTTTTTTTTTTTTTTTTTTTTTTTTTTTTTTTTTTTTTTTTGCATGAACAGAACAGAAACAGGTAGCCTACTTTGAAAAAACAGCAGAAACAGAAAACAGAGCCCATGCTTATTCCGGAATAGCAAAATTTGGCTTCTTTATCAAACCAATTGCTTTAGAGTCGTAAATTTTCTTGTAAATGCACTAATATTTGATGAGAACTTGATTTTAACTCAAAAATCCACAGATTCTTTCTATGGCTATGAAAATGACATAATTTTTTTTTATACAATCCTGAAAAAGGCTTATGCAAGCTTTGCCTCTCACTCAGACTATCTGTCTTGGCTTTGTCTCCAGTTGGCCAATGGCTTGACGGCAACTTGATTTTAAACCAAAAATCAACGGACTCGGTATCAACTATCAACGGACAATCTATCAATAAGTGAAAATGACATCATTTTTTTATACAATCCTGAAAAAGGCTTATGCAACCTTTGCCTCTCACTCAGACTATCTGTCTTCGCTTTGTCTTAAATTGGCCAATGGCTTGACGGCAACTTGATTTTAAACCAAAAATCAACGGACTCGGGATCAACTATCAATAAGTGGAAATGACATCATTTTTTATACAATCCTGAAATAAGCTCATGCCAGCTTTGCACTCAGCCTATGGCTTGATGGCAACTCATGTAGGCTATTGTAACACCTTTTGAGCCAAAACATTTACGTTGATTAAAAATATGCACTCATAAACAATTGACACTCAACAGATGTCCGTTGAGTAAAAAAAAAACACTAAATTACGGTATATTCATCACATCTGAATCTGAATTCAATCAGAGCTAGTCTAAACATGTATATAAAGCTGTCACTTTTGAACTATGCTAGATCAGTCGACATGAATAAAGAGAAACTAGATTGGTATTATGATCATCAAATTCCCTGCAAAAGCGTATCCTTACTCAGGCACATACCCCTAAAAGGATAATTATGTGTCAAATTCATACTTCCCAGCAACTTCTTTCAGGATCTGATGCACTCCTTTGGTAGACTGGTTGATCAAAATAATTTGGGGACCCCTTTCCACCCAAAGGTGGTGTCCATATAACCAAAAAGCCAAAGCAGGACACTTCTTTTTCCTTTATACAGGGGTCAAGTTATTCCAATTAATTATTATTGTCCATAAACTTGGTTGAGACCCAATAACCTCTTTTGGTAGATACCCTGATGACTAGCATTTAGGAAACCACCCCCTCAGAGAGGCTAAATTGGTCCTAGGCCTTCGAAAGAACAATTCCGACATTACATGTCATCAAGTTTCATGAGGTGTTGGTAGTTACCCAGATGACTAGCATTTAGCCCCCCAAATACCACCAGAGAGGCTAAATTGGCCCTATACCTTCAAAAGAACAATTTTATTGTTACGTGTATCCGAATTTGATTAATATCGACAACATTTTTTAGTAGATGCTCAGATCACAAGAAGAACCCCTTCCTTTGCTTTGAATGAATTACGCCCAGACACACGTAAGTTCAAACTACGATAATTATTGTTACTTTCTGCAAAGTTTGGTTGACATTAAACATCTCTTTTGTCAAAATGTTCTATGAATTTAGTGAAATGACTCCCCACCTCCACAAAGGCTAGTTCTGACATGGACCTCCACAGATTACCAACAGGAACACTTACTCTTTTTTGTTAAGATTCAATGATATTTTTTATTCAATATACTGACGACAGGAATTACCCCCCCCCCACTTCCATATTCCACATAGATTTGGTCATATTCTTATCATCCCCAAAATATTTAAGACCCTATCTATTAGTTCCTACCAAGTTTAGTTGAGACTTGACAACCTGTTTTATTAGATAATGTGATGAAAAGAATTTACAACATTCATCAAAACGATTCAAATTATGTCAGGACACTCAAAAGACTTTAGTTTTGCTTCCTATCTAATTCGGGTAAGATTTGTCAAGTCCTTCCGGTAAATATGCCTATGACAAGATTCTGGACCCTCTTAAAATGAGTTCGGAGTCCTTCTGGGCCTGAGCTTTATATGCATGCAAAATTGAACAATTTCATTAGAATAGAAAATTTCAGAACTGGATACTACAGGATCGACTTTCAAAAACTATTTTTTAGAAATGTAGAAGAGACAAGCAATCATTATCTTTGATATCTAAGAGATGACACGTTATTCTGCAAATTTGCAAAAGTGGGTTACACAATTCCTAAGAAGTTTTCTTCTGGAGCTAGTATGGTTTCATATAATTACTCAATAGACTGAAAAAATAGATTTTTTTTAAAGAAAAATGACAAGATTTGATCAACTTAAGAAAAAATTATCCACTATTTCACAATACCCATACTGCAAGATCTTTTTTATACAAAAGTACATACTTGATAAAAAAAAAAAAAAATGCATCTAGGCAAATAGTAAAAGAATGGAAAAGAGAAAAAAAACTTACAGATACAACAGGTTGCCAACATTCTAACAGACTCATCAGGTGGGTTACACTCCGGATATAATGGCTTCAAAATATAAACTGCAAACGTCAGAGCTACAATGGCTTGTGAGCAAGGTCTTACAATAAGACATTCAACCCAAAGTCGAATAAAAGCCAGAAATGGTCCAAAAGTGATCATAATATACGCATAGTCTGCACCGGTTTTTCTTATCATTGTACCAAGTTCAGCATAACAGTATGCACCTACCATACTAAACAGTCCACTAAGCACCCAAACAATTAGAGCAAGGTTAACACTACCAGTACCCACTAAAACTCCAGTTGGTGATACAAATATCCCAGATCCTATGATGGATCCCACAATTACGGTAACTCCATTCAGAAGGGACATTTTGGCTTGAAGCCGCACTCCATCATCAGCTGGTGGACCTGGAACTTCATTTCCTGGTTGTTCATCCTGAGCAACTTCTTCATATTTGGTTTCTTTCTTTGTCATCTTTAATTAAACCTAGAAGAATAATATGCAATCATTTTTAATATCACTTTTTAACATTTTTAGCACAGGGTATTAACAGAACACACTCCAGCAAAACTTTTAGAATTTTTAGCATAGGATATTAACAGGACAAAAAAACATAGCAAGCTATTTATGAAGAAATTGCAACAATCAACCAGTTCCTATTGATGGGAACTCCAAATTCTTTTTTCTTCTGCCACAATCCAGCAAAATTTGAAATTTTTTTAGCACAGTATATTAACAGAACAAAAAAATGTATCAAGCTATTTATGAAGAAATTGCAACAATCAACCAGTTCCTATTGATGGGAACTGCAAATTCTTTTTTCTTCTGCCACAATCCAGCAAAACTTTTAGAATTTTTAGCATAGGATATTAACAGGACAAAAAAAAATAGCAAGCTATTTATGAAGAAATTGCAACAATCAACCAGTTCCTATTGATGGGAACTGCAAATTCTTTTTTCTTCTGCCACAATCCAGCAAAACTTTTAGAATTTTTAGCATAGGATATTAACAGGACAAAAAAACATAGCAAGCTATCTATGAAGAAATTGCAACAATCAAGCAATTCCTATTGATGGGAACTGCAAATTCTTTTTTCTTCTGCCACAATCCAGCAAAACTTTTAGAATTTTTAGCATAGGACATTAACAGGACAAAAAAAATAGCAAGCTATTTATGAAGAAATTGCAACAATCAAGCAGTTCCTATTGATGAGAACTGCAATTCTTTTTTCTTCTGCCACAATCCAGCAAAACTTTAGAATTTTTAGCTAGGACATTTAGCAAGCTATTTATGAAGAAATCGCAACAATCAAGCAGTTCCTATTGATGGAACTGCAATTTTTTTTTCTTCTGCCACAATCCAGCAAAATTTTAAGCTATTTATGAAGAAATCAACAATCAAGCAGTTCCTATAGATGGGAACTGCATTTTTTTTTCTTCTGCCACAATCCAGCAAAACTTTAAAATTTTTAAGCACAGGATATTAACATAACAAAAAAATATAGCAAGCTATTTATGAAGATATAGCAATAATCAAGCAATTCCTATTGATGAGAACTGGAAATTCTTTTTTCTTCTGCCACAATCCAGCAAAAATGAAGCTAATTAAAAAGTTTTGAGCTAGTAACATATCATAAGCACAGTGGTGAAGAGAGGCGGTGAATGAACCATATCGTAAACCATAAGTAGCACCATATTGTTGTTGTTATGTTGATTTTTTACTCTGAAGTCCTTGCAAACTCTAAGTAGCGCCATATTGATTTTTAAGAGAAGCATTTTTAAATCCTCCAATTAAAATTTTCTATCCAACACTGATTGAATTAAGATATCATCTCCTTTCTTTTAACTTTTAGGTTTATTTTGATTAGTGAAAGTATCTTATAATTTAGCTAATTGCCTGAATTGCCTCCAAGACAAATTTGAATCACTGGCGAAACCACAATTTTAATTAGTGAAAGTATTTTATAATTTAACCTAGTGCCTGAACTGCCTCTAAGACAAAACTGAGTCATTGGCTCAACCACAAAAGAATATCAAAGCCTTCCTCTTTAAGACATCTCACGAAGTTCCCATTTCCCTTAAATCTTTCTTTATGACATCCTCCCACCCAAACCATGGACGACCTGCTTTCCGTTTAGCCCTATTTGCCTGGCCAAAAAGGACAATCTTTGGGAAGCTGTCATCCCACGGATAGAGGAATTTCTGTAGTAATTGAAAAAACGATCACCACTCTTTTCAAATGAAAGCATTCTAAGGAGAATTTTTCAAACTGAACCTTCTGCGAGAAATTTCGCAGAAGGGAGGATTTCAGCGAGGATGGAATTATCTGGAAAGAATTTTAGCAGGGTGTATTTTATGTGGAAGGAAAATTCCATGGAAACATTTCACGTGAGGGGAGGTAATTTCTTATGGGGGTGAGCCAGATTTCCCAGCGTTATCAGACGACGATAGAGCGTTGCCAATAGTTAAGGCCATAGGACTCCAATGTTTTATTATTTTCTCCAGAGGCACTTTGGGCTCATTTGGTTCAAAATTGAAAGTTGTAGTTCACTTTTTAAGAGTCAAAGTGATCAGAGGGCAGCTACCCCCCCACTACGCCTTTTATACTCAAAAGCATCAGATAAAAAATTTGAGATGGCCATTTTGTAAAAAATAGTTCAGAGGTCAGGAAATGAAAACTCCCATGTAGACAAAGCCCCCCCCCCCAGGGCCCGGGGGGCAGGCTTTAAAAGTTATACCCTGGGGGCATACATGGTTTTTATGGAAGGGACGCTCGTAAAAACTTCAAAGAGGGCTCATTTGATTGGAAACTGAAAGTTGTAGCTTGCTTTAAAGAGTCAAAAGTGATCGGAGGGCAGCTAGCCCCCCCTCCCCAACACCCCTTTTCACCAAATGCATCTGATAAAAATTTAGGGAGAGCATTTTTGTTAAAACTAATTCAAATGTCAGATAACCAAATTTCCAATGACGATAAAACCCCTCAGGGCCCGGGAGCAGGCGCTGCAAGTTATGCCCTGGGTATATTGGGTTCTTGTGGAACGGATGCTCGTACAAACTTCATATAGGGCTCATTTATTTTGAAAAAGAAAGGTCTTTTTAAGAGTCAAAAGAAATTGGACGACAACTAGCCCCCTCCCCATGCCCTTTTTTCCCCAAATGCATCAGATGAAAATTTTGAGATAGCCATTTAGTTAAAAATAGTTGGTCAGTTAACAAAAACTTTGGTGTCAACACAACCCCCCGGGGTCCGGGGGCAGTCATTGTAAGTTATGCCCTAGGGGCATATATGGTTCTTATGGAAGGAATGCTCGTATAAACTTCAAAGAGGGCTCATTTGATTGGGAATTGAAAGTTCAAGTTTATCTTTTAAGATTCAAAGGCAACAAGCACCCTCCCTCACGCCCTTTTTCCCCAAACCCTTCCGATAAAAGTTATGATAGCCTTTGTGTTAAAATAGTTCAAACATCAGATAACAAAAACTCCGGTGTCGACACAACCCCCTAGGGCCTGGGGACAGGCGTTATAAGTTATGCCCTATGGGCATACATGGTTCTTATGGAAGAGATACTAGTATATATTTCACAGAGGGCTCAATTAATTGGAAGTTGACATTTCTAGTTCATTTTTCAGAAGCAAGGCAAAGTGTTGCCTATAGTAAAGGCCATACTGCTCCAATGTTTTATTATTTATTCCCAGAGGCACTTAATATGGAGGGGTCGTTGCATAAACTTCTGAGAGGGCTCATTCGATTGGAAGTCGGAAGTTCTAGTTTATCTTTTAAGAGTAAAAAGAGATTCAAGGACAACTAGCCCCCTCCCCAATGCCCTTTTCCCCCAAACCCCTCCCATAAATATTTTGATAGCAATTTTCTTAAAAATAGTTCAAACATCAGGGAGCGAAAACTCCGGTGTCGACACAAGCCACCGAGCCCGGGGGCGGCAGGCGTTTTAAGTTGTGCCCTGGGGCATATATAGTTCTTATGGTAGGGATGCTCGAATAAACTTCGAAGAGGGCTCATTTGATTGTAAATTGAAAGTTCCTGTTCACTTTTAAGAGTCAAAAGAGATCCAAGGGCAACTAGAACCCTAGCCCTGTTTTCCCCAAACCCACCCGATACAAATTTTGAGATAGTCATTTTTTTCTAAAAGTTCAAATGTCAGATAACGAAAACTCCGGGGTCGACACAACCCCCCAGAGCCCGGGGCAAGTCTTTTAAGTTATGCCCCTAAGGCGTATAATGTTTTTATATAAGGGGTAGCCGTATAAACTTAACATTTATTTGATTAGAAGATGAAAGTTCTAGTTCACTTTTTAAGAATCAAAAGAGATCTGACCGCAACTAGCCCCCCCCCCCACCATGTCCTTTCCCCCCCAAATTCATCAGATACAAAATTTTGAGATAGCTATTTTTTTTTAAATAGCTCGAACATCAGATGACAAAAACTCCGGGGTCGACACAACCCCCCCAGAGCCCGGGAGCAAGTGTTTTAAGTTATGCCCCAGGGGCGTATAAGGTTTTAATAAAAGGGGTGGTCGTGTAAACTTCGAAGATGGCTCATTTGATTGGAAATTCAAAGTTCTAGATACCTTTTTTTTGAGTCAAAAGTCAACTGAGGGCATCTGCCCCCTGACACAAACACCTTCTTTTCCCCAAATGCATCAAATGAAGATTTTGAGATAGCCAATTTGTTTGAAATGATCCAGCGATAAGATAACAAAACTTCATTGTCAACATAACTCCATCCCCTCGCCAGAGCCAGGGGAACGGTTTAACTTATGCCGCGGGGGATACAAGGTTTTAATTGAAGAGGTGGTCGTATTAACTTTGGAGGGGACTCAAATGATTAGAAACTGAAAGTTCTAATTTACCTTTTAAGAGTCAAAAGTTATCCGATGGCGACTAACCCCCCTCCCTCCCAACCTTCTTTTCTCTAAATGCGTCCAATCGAATTTTTTATGTAGCCATTTTGTTCAAAATAGACCAAAGACAATATAACAAAAACTCCAGGAATAAAATAGCCACCCCAGAATCCAGGACAAGTGTTGTAAAATGAGCCCTGGGAGCATCATAGGTTTTTATGGAAGGGATGGTCGTATAAATTTCGGAGGGGCTTATTCGACTGTAAATCAGAATTCTAGTGTCCTTTCCAAGGTTCAAAAGTTTTCAAAGGGCAACTAACCACCCCCCTCCCAGGACCCTTTTCCCAAATCCATTTAACCAAAATTTTGAGAACAAAAACGCAGGGGTTGATAAAACCTCTCAAAGCCTGAGGGCAAGTATTGTAAGCCATACCCCAGGAGAATATAAGGTTTTATGTAAGGGGCGGTCGTATAAACTTCAGAGATGGCTCGTTTGATTGGAAATTGAAAGTTCTAGTTACTTTTTTAAGAGTCATCAAAAGTGACCAGAGGGTCTCTACCCCCCCCCCTCTCAGCCTTACGCCTTTTCCCCCAAATACATCTCATAAAAATTTTGAGATAGTCATTTTGTTTAAAATAGACCAAAACTCAAATTACTATAAATTAGGGACTGAGAAACCCTCCATAGCACCGGGACAAGAATCGTAACTAATGTAAGTTCTTGAGCATCATAAGTGATCAAAAAGTAACAAGTCCCCCCCCCCTGTTTTTTTTCCAAATGCATCTTATCAAAATTTTGAAATAGCCATTTTATTCAAAATAGTATAAAATTCAAATTACTATAGCTTAGGGGGTTGAGAAATTTTCCCTAGCCCACGTGACAAGGATTGTATCTTGCGTAAGTTGCCCATTATTAGAATATAAGGTGCCGTGAAAGTGATGATCGTATTAACTTTGGAGGTGGCTCATTCGATCGGAAATTAAAACTTCTAACTCTTTTTTAAGAGTCAAGAGTGATCAAAGACCAACTAGCACACACCCCACTTTCCCAAAGGGCATCTGGTCAAAATTTGGAGTTGGCCATTTTGTTCAAAATGGTTCAAAGTCCTCCCTGGAGAAATGGCTCCGAGTTATGAAACTTAGTTATTGTTACCTTGATATTTTGTTTACTTTGATACTTGGATTTAGTGATTTACATGGTAACTTCGATTTACGGTACAAAGGCTGTAAGTTGTGCAAGTTGCTTATTGTTACTTTGATATTTTGTTTACTTTAATCCTTTCTTTACTTAAATACTTTGGTACTTTGATATTGTTACTTTGATACTAGTTTTGACACTTTAATTAAAGTTTGATGTTGAAAAAAAAAATCTTATTTGGAAATAAGGAGTTTTTTTTAAAACTTAGAAGTTTTTGCAATCCAAAAATCGAACAAAAATTAATAAAAAAAAAAACTTTCCAAAAGTCTTTTCCCAATTCTTTCCGGGAGAATTGGGGTTATGTACTTCTAATGAACGTTGTCTTCACTACAAACAAAAGTATGGCTAAAGCCTGTTCCCCTAACGCTACAAATATCATACTCTTATTTAAATAATCAATTTTCTTACTTAAGTGCCTGCAAAGTTCTGCAAAATCAGTTTACTTTTTTTTTATTATAATAATTGGTAGAAGAGAATTCAAAGACAAGTGAGAAATGGATCAAGAATTGGTTGTTAGACCGCGGTCGTTTTCACGGAGTAGGGGTTATGTACTTCTAACGAATGGTGTCTTCACTACAAGAGTATGGCTAAAGCTCATTTCTCTAACGGTAAAAGTTATAAGGCCTGCTACGTATTTGGCACTTTACTAAAAGGAATTACATTACAAATATTTTCTTTTGTTCTTATTACAACACTGAAAATAAATAGAAAATTGCAGTGAAACCAGACCAGGATTTACCAATAGCTGCAGGGCCCAATAGGCCCTGCAGCTTTCACTATTCCCGAAGTTTTCGGGGTTTCCCCGAAAATCTTACAAAAACAGAGCAGCGAAAACGCTTGGACCTAGAGACGCCTAAGCCTTAAATCTGGCCTGGGTGAAACAAAATGTTAAGCTGGTAAGCTTTCAGCAATTAATATCATTATATATCCAATATTCAGTTTGAATATTAATTCTTACCAAAACTGTGAATTAATTTTAGAATAAAAAAAAACTTGAAATGGGAATTTTGAAAAACTTGAAACTATGGCAATAAAAAACGAACAGAAATTTATTTTAAAAAAAACTCTCCGAAAAAGAAGATTTTCTATTGAAAAGTAAAGGCCATGTCAAACTAAAGATCAGAATAAATAGAATCCTATTATAACTCCAAGTATAAATGAAACCCAAAAATGAACAGAAATTAAATAAACATCCATAGCAAAAAAAAAATATACAAAAGGTACTGATAGAAATGAATAAATAAACCTCAAAACCAGTAAAGCACAAGTTGAATATGCAAATCGAGCTTAAAACTACAAAATATATTTTGCTACTGAGGCACAAGTGAAACCCAAAACGAAAAGAAATTAAATGAAAAAAAAACAATAGTACTACTATAAATGAGTAAATATATTTTAAACGAGTGAAATTTAAATTGAATATGCAAATCCAGCTTGAAAAGAATAAAAATCTCTACATATAAGAATTTAGGTTTTGCCTCCTTCTTTCACTATAAAAGTCTAAAATCTACTGCGACATTGGTGCTTTACTGAAAACGAATTATATTACAAATACTTTCTTTTGCGCTTATTACAACACAGAACATAAACAGAAATTACAGTAAAATTAAATTTTGAGCTGATGAGCTTTCAGCAATTAATGTTTTCATCTATCAAATATTTAGTTTAATTTTAATAGTTCTTTCCGAGACTGTTTAAGACAAATACAGCTTAACAACCAACAAAAGTTTGGATACAGCCCCCTTCCCTAACTGTAAAAGTCTAAAGCATAATACATCATTGATGCTTCACTGAAAACAAATTTTATTACATATATTTTCTTTTCCAGTTATTGCAGCATTGAAAATGAAAATAAAATTACAGTGAAATAAAATCTTGAACTGATGATCTTTCAACAATTAATAACATTCTAGTCTATATCAAACATCAGTATTTTTATTTGTACTTTTCAAGACTGTTCAAGACACATATAGTTTTCATTAAAGCGCCAATGATGCAATAGGTTTTAGACTTTTACATTGACAGAAGGAGGCAAAACCCAAACTCTTCTTTGCCTCCTTCCAGAGATTTTAGTTTGTTTCAAGCTGGATCTGCATATTCAATTTAAGTTTCACTCGTTTTAAGATTTATGTATCCATTTATGTTAGAACCTTTTGTATGTTTTTTTTAGTTATGATTGTTTATTTAATTTCTGTTCGTTTTGGGTTTCATTTTAATAATAATTATTTATTATTAATTATTTAATAATAATTTCTGTTTTTTTTTTAGTTTGAGTTACTGTAGGTTTCTATTTCTTCTGATATTACGTTTAATATGATTTTTACTTTTTTTTTTAGAAAACTTCTTTTCCAGAATTTTTTTTAAAATTAATTTGAAAACGATTATAGATAAACTAAAAAACAAGTTTTTTTTCCAACTGAAAGTAAGGAGCAACATTAAAACTCATAACGATCAGGAATTATTCCATATGTTAAGGAGTTGCCCCCCTCTTCAATACATTGCTCTTTATGCTAAGTTTAACCGCAAGGGCTGTTTAATTACAATAGAAAGCTTTTTTTATAAGCGCTAAGAACATCAGCAAGAAAAATAAATTATTGAGGAAGGGTCAACCCCTTCATATACAGTATAATTTCTGTTTGTTTGGAGTTTTAATGTTACTCCTTACTTTTAGTTGGAAAAAACTTGTTCATTATTTATTGAATCTATAGTAGAACAAGTGTATGGGTTGAAGAAAGTATTTTCTGCTGCAAAGCGCCCTGAAATTTTTGAAATAAGCTATCAAAAAATGCAATTTGTCTTTATTTTTTCATCCCTTTGAAAACCTATTCAAGAAAAGAGAATACTCAAATAAAGTAGGCTATTATGCAGAAAAAAGTCCAAGTCTCTTTGAAATTCAGAATTTGAGAATTTCGTTTTGCTTACTTGCCAAATGAATGAATTCAGTAGACGGCTTAGAACAGTTTTTTTCTGGCAAGAATTGCCATCAAAATATACAAATTGCCCTCGAACCATGCCTTTTCTTTTGCTTTGATCTCTCACTTACATTTGCTAGGAAATAATTAATCTTGAAAGGCTGTTTTAACCCGTGAGGAAGCAAATTTTTTTTTAAATCTATTCTTTTTCCCATGAATTTTTCTTCTTTCATATTTTTGTTTAAAATTGTTTTTGAATATCAAGGGAAGAGGCAAAGGAATGTCTGGATGAAGGAGACTGCCCCTCCCAAAAACAACTATGAACTCTGCTTCAGCATTAATAATTTTGAGCTGACTTCATAAATTGATGACAACAATTATTTTATTATAAAAACTTCATTATAAATACATATTATAAACACATTTATATATTATATTACGTATTATATTATATAATAATAATATTATAAACACAAATAGAGAAGAAAACAGCCATAAAGAAAGACTGTTCTTTTTTACATATAAAGTTGTGGAATAGTACTATGCTTTCTCAGAACCCTGACAAAAAGTTAATGAATTACTAAAATCTAATATTTTCAGATTGGAGACCCTTTTTTCTGGACTCAAAACAAGGAAATCTTTCCGGAAATGCTAGATATTGCTCTAAGGTATCTTAGCATATATATTACTAGAGTGTCAAGCAAACTGGCATTTTGATCACCAAATATTTCATGCAAAAACAATATGCCCAGACAAAGGCCAAAATGCTAGAAACATGCATGTTTTTAAGCAGCAACCTTAAAGACTCGAACAAATGATGTTGTTATTATCTTTTTGATAACAAAAAAAACTTATCACCTATAATTTTCTTTCTTTAAGCTTTAAGTGTAAAAAAAAAACTACTGTTTACTGTTTTTATAGAAAGAGAAACAGGTCTTTGCTTTTTGATTGACCTGTTCTGTTTCTGTTCTATTTCATTCAAGCCCTGTTTCCCCCCCCAAAAAAAAAAAAAAAAAAAACAGAACAGTGACCATGCCTAATTTACACATCAATCTTGAAAGGCTTAAGCTTCCCATCCCCAGCTGCAGCAAGAAAAGGTGAGATGTTGCAATGATCTAAAAGCTGTTAAATTCTAGAGAAATCCCCTTCCTGTTGGACAATACTGCCAGAACAAATTATTCCAAAATTCATGCAGATACATAGTTTAGAAATAACTTCTTCTCAAACTATGTTGGAAACAAGTGGGACGCTCTTGCTGAAAAAAGGTGACCCCCTCCCCCATGTTGAAGCTTTCAAACAGTCATTTGATCAGCAGAGGTGTGAAAAGTGATGGCAAAGTGCATGGGATGCTCCTAATGTTCCTGCTCACTAAGCATCACACCTGCTCACCTTAGCACTAAGCAAGGGTCTACAGGTCTATCTAGATAGCTGAATGTTGTGGTTTAAGGTAGTTTTATAAGAACATTGTTTATACTAGCAGACCACGTGAAGAAAAGCTGCTAATTCTTTATTTCTTGGCCTATTCAAATTAAAACAAGATATCCATGGTCTTGAAGAATTCAACCTATTTTTGACAATACAGTATAATGGCCAGGGCCCAAGAAATGTGCATGTCAGATCCATTCAACACCTAAAGAGTAAATTGCATGATGAATTACTTAATCACATTAGCCTAGAGTAAGAACAAATAACCAGATAATTCACACATGGCATGTTGACTGCAATACTCCTAGCCAAATGACATACAAAAATAAGGGAATATTAGATCCTGAAAACTAATGAAAACAAGCTTGACCCCAAAAATCATACATGTATGGTTGCATGAAAAGTTAAACTGTATGCAAAATGCTCTTAAAATAAAAAATTCAATGGTAAAGTATTTGATGCCTTTTTGCAGATGTTTAAATTAGGGCTGATACAATTTCCCTCCAGGTGTAAGTACATCTATAAGAAGGATGTGTTTTGAAAATGGTGATAATTTGGTGCTTTTGCTGAAAACAACATACCCCAAATATACCATACCCTTTATTTCACACTTACAATTACCAAAAAAATTAGTTAATACATTTTTTGTTTGTGTCTTAGGTTTATATATCAATTCAGCTTGCACATATATAGTATATATATCTCGGGAATGATTGAAGAGCTTTCAAACACAATTATTATTACTATCATACTCATTAAAAGCTCTAATGACTATGCTAAATAGCTGTTAAGAAATTTGGGAATTTTCAGGAACTTGTACATATTTTCCTGGATGCAATTCAAATTATTCTTTTTCACTCTTTAGCTTAGCTTTAGATTTACATTATAGTACTGTTGTATATGCATATATATACTGGGAGAAGGGAATTTAGAAGAAGCCGTGCAAGAAATATCAGAGGAAGTATATCAGAAATGCAGTGGAATATCAAATAAGAAGGAGATGGTGAGAAATACAAACGAATTCTTTGATGAGGATTGTCGGAGGCTGAAAGTAAACCTTATTCAACTTCTCAGGAAAGTGAAAGGAGCACTAAATGATCAGGAAATGAATAAACACTTATCGGAGTACCGAACAGAGAGAAAAATCTACAAGAGGCTAATAAAAATGAGAAAAAAACAAGTAGAAGAGATTAGGGCTATAAAGATCAGCGAGGAATACTTGTCAAAAGACCTAAAACAGTTTTGGAGTGAAGTAAGGCGGGAACTCAAGGCCAACGACAAACACATACCTCCAGCTGAGTCGCGGAAAACATACCTGGAGCAGGACACTAGCAAAAGGGAGCAATTTGGAGACGGTATAGGGAGTTTAGCAGAGGAGCTACGAGAGCAGAATGGTTTCCCCTTAAGACAAGAGGATTATAGTCTATTAGAACCAATCAAGGTAGAGGAAGTTTGTGCAAGCCTAAAAGGAATGAAGGGATCTTCGGCGCCGGGGGTGGATGGAATACCAGCAAAGATTTGGAAGACGGGGAAAACAGTTCTAGTACCAGTTTTAGCAGCAGTTTTCAGTTTTGCGACTGAAAAAAGGAAATGGCCTGATCAGTGGAATGTGTCAGTAGGAATACCAATTTTAAAAAGGTAACAGGCAGGATCATAGTAATTATAGAATAATAAGTTTAGGAAATGTGATGAGTAAGATTTTCTGCAAGGTTATAGACTCAAGATTAGGGAAGTGGTTGGAGGTAAAGGAACTGTTATCCCCTTTTCAGGTAGGGTTTAGAAAAAATCATAGTGCAGTAGAACATATTTTTACTTTGAGAATTATGGTAGAGAAGTATAGGAAAGGATAAGGGGGGAGGTTATTTGCAGCTTTTTTAGACCTGAAAGGAGCATATGATAATGTGGATAGGTCAAAGTTTTCGATTAGATACCAAATACCCTTCATTGCTAACAATCATAAGCTGAATGATAAAATTCTGTTTGATCCATTCCAAAAATCTCAGCAAAAATCTCAGCTAAATTTAAAAAAGCAAATATTAAAGATTGTTTGCTAAAATTTTGATTATTCACTATTGATGATGGAAATTTAAATTTTAAATTTAAATTATTTGATCTTCTTATTTGTGTGTTTGTTTTTGTGTCCCTGTGTCTGGGACGGCCTCCCACCCCCCTCCTGCCCGATATTTATATATTTACTTATCTTTTATGAGCTTTTTTTTCTATTTTGTGTGTCTTCTACCGTATTATACTTTGAAATCATTATTACGATGAGATGTTGATGTTTTTTCTTATGTTTTTGCACTGTCCCAGCCTTACGAGCTCTGCTCTCTGTTGGGGCATAATATTGTTTGTGTATTTTTTGAGTTGAATAAAGAAAAAGTTGAGTTGAACCTGTTAATGTTAAACCTGTTATCTTTAGGACTGCCTCACTATTTCGTATTGTTGCTGTGCGAAATGTACAAGTACGTGAAGTTAGTAGTGAAAGTGGCGGGAAAGTGCTCAACTCCGGTGCAATCTTTATTGGGACTAAAGCAGGGATGTGTGCTGTCACCGAAATTGTTTAGCCTTTATTTAAATGATGCCAATGAATTTTTCGTTAAGAATAATGCACCAATGTTATCGATAGATTTGCTTAAACTGTGCTTACTACTATTTGCTGACGACATCGTATTACTGGCTGAAACAAAGGAGAAATTGCAACAATTATTAGAGATTACGGAGGTTTATTTGGAAGAGAAGAAGTTAATCCTGAACACATCGAAGTCAGTGGTGATGGTATTTGGTCGTAAAGCCATGGAAAGTGAAGATGTGAATTTTTTCTTTAAAGATGAAACTATACCAGTGAATAATGAATTTGTTTATCTTGGGGTAAAGTTTACTAGTAACGGGAAATTCAGTGGGCATCTGGATCTAGCGAATGCAAGGGGGAGGTATATTAGCAGTAAAATAGCGAGGAGTAGTCTTAGATGGGTGAGAGATATTTGAGTACATAAGAGGATTTGGACAAGTAAGATAGTACCAGTGATGCATTATGGAGCAGAGATCTGGGGCTTTCGGAAAGGTCCAAAACTTGAGGTGGTTATGATGAGATATTATAAGAGGATGTTTGGACTATGGGATTCGTTTAGTAATTTGGTAATCCAGGGGGATTTAGGGCTAGTATCGCTGCGATCTATGAGGCTAGTGACCATGGTGAGATATTGGGTTAGGATACTGGGTATGCAGAGATTTACGGTAGCAAAGGCAGCATACTTAGAGACGTTGAGACAGAATAGTAAAACAGGGTGGCCGGCGGAGATTAAGGATATCTTAGATAAGTGTGGATTAGGGGAATGGTGGAACAAAGGAAAGGGGATTATGGGTATGGAGGAAATAGTAATAAGGGAGGTACAAGAGAGGTTGAAGAACCAAGAAATACAGATATGGTGGGCAAGTCTGGATCGTTCAGGGTCGTTAAAATTGTATAGACAGATAAAGGGTAGTTGGGGGAGGAGGTATTTTGGAAGGTTGGGTTAAGTAGAGAGGATTTGAAGGCTTATTTGGATTGGAGGGGAAATGGATTTTTGATTGGGGAGAAAAGGAAGTATCAAGGGAGAAAGGGGGAGAAGGTAGAATCTATTGCTTGTCCTATGTGTGGATCTCAGGATGAAAGTTTAATACATTTTTTGTGTGAATGTGTCGAATTGAATGATTGGAGGCAAGAGATGTATGGTAAAGAAAAATTGAATGAGATATGGATCCTAGATAGAATGAAAGAGACAAATTTCCTGAGTATTAAAAGGATAGCAAGATTTGTAAGGATTGCAGCGGCACATCGGGAGCGTTTTCTTTAAATAGTATTAATTTAATGTAGTTAATTTGTTGTTTGTTTGTTGTTATGTAATTTTCCTATGGCCCATGGGCTTTTTCTGGAATAAATTATTATAACTTATTATTATTATAACTTGTGTATTTTTATCTTGCATAAAATTGCTGGTAATGCTTGTCCACCTTATAGTTATGGCATTAGAAACCAATTGCTAACAAAAAATGGTTAGGCTTCAAAAAATGATGTAAAACAGTGCAATCAGTTTTTTTTATATTTTGTCTAGGGCTACACAAAGGAGTTGGGAGGAGGGTTGGGAAAGCAATTTACGTCAGAAGTAATGCTAAGAATCCATTTGACAAAAATTGGAAATGGTAAGCCTAAAGCACTTTCCCATTCAATAACTTAGTATTAGAACCAATTTCTGAAAATCTTTTTCATCTAGAGTCACATCTAACTAGCCTGGGCAGCTTTTCAAGATAACAATGATAGTGAACAGCCTATCACAGAATTTTACTCAAATTTTGGCTCTGGGCTTGATTCATTTCTAAAGACTTTCATTAAGTAGTAATTTCTTTTCAATTTCCCCAAAATTCCGGCCCTTGACTGGCAAAAAAATGGAGAAAGCTATTTGAATAAAACTTTCAGGCCCTAATTTGGACTGTATATCAATTTCTGGGTAATTATACACTTTTGTTCTGACTTTGAAGGAAACAGCAAAAGAACAGTACCATTTAGTTTTCAAATATAATCATTGATACTATGACAATTTTATCCCAGTCCCATCTCATTAATGGAGCCAGATACAGTCCTGGGCTATATACAACACTGTCCTGATTTATTAGTTTACAAAGTTATTTTTTAAAGTAATTTGTGGCCTTGCACTGCAAAATAATGCCAATTAAAAAAAAGAGAAAAAATCAGGAAATTTTTGTATATAGCTTAGGATTATAACTTACCCATATCTAAGGCTATATATATATATATATATATATATATATATATATATATATATATATATTCTCTATATATATATATATATATATTCTCTATATATATATATATATAATCATATATAATCATATATATATATATATATATATATATATATATATATATGATCTATATATATATATATAATCATATATATATATATAATCATATATATATTCTATATATATATATATATATATATATATATATATATATATATATATATATATATATATATATATATATATATATATACCCATTAAGGGAGATTTAACCCTTGTCCATTTGTTAGTTCAAATAAAGCTAACAAACTGGAACCTGGAAGGCCAAGGAGATTTTCTTCAGGTGCTTCATTGAGAAAATAAGGGCAATTAAAAAGATATAATTATTTTATTGGTAAAATTCTGGTTTAGCTCCTTTTTGCTACTGTGGGAAGGGGTTAGGTTAGGAAAATGAAAATTTCAGTGATGAATCCAGGGCCAAAGACATACTCTGGGATGGTATTACTATGCTTCTATGTAAAAATAATCAGACTTCTAATTCTTAGAAATTTACCAGCTGGACAAGTCTTTACCTATTGAAAATTTGACAAAACAGCATTTACCTTAATTTTTTAGCCATCTGTTTCTTTTACTTTGATTTTAGTTCTGAAAATACTATTCCTGTGGTTTGAGTAGAATTTTAAGCCATATCAATGATTTTTTTTCTTCTAAATTTAGAATAGGCCTAAGTATTTGTGTGATCTTTGAAACCTCATAAATTGGGATTCAGCAAAATTGTGAAGCTGAAAACAGTTTTGTTGTAGCCTACTTCATTTAAGCAGAAGATCTATTTTGCATGGTTTTACTTTTATAACACAAAGATTTTTAGGTAAATTTGCAGCTGGCTATATAATTTAGCTTGGATGAAAGTGAAATGTCATTTAATGCCTTTTAGTATGCTCTTTCATAATTCAGTAATTGCTTCAGGGGCTAATTGCATCCTGGGCCCTTAAATGAATCCCAAAGGAATTTCCTTTTTGTAACCGCACAAAGAAGTTATCAACATTAGTACAGGTATTAAAAGTGGTTAGAAAAATACCATTAGCTTATAAATAAGTTGTTGGAATAAGTGTTCCAAAAATACTTACTAGTAAGTTCATGGTAAGTTTTCACATGGACCATATAATTTAACTAGGATGAGAGTGAAAACATAGATTGATGCTTTTTTATGCTCTTTCATAATTAATTAGGCCCTTTTCAGGGCTCAAAATACAATAAGCCCCAGAAGCAATCAATTATTTAAGTATGAAAGAGCATAAAAGAAAGGTATCAAATGGTCTTGTCACTTTAATCCTAACTAAATTATATAGCCAACTACAAATTTACCAATTTTCAAAATAATCAAATATCAGGGTCCTCTAGAGAAAGGAGTGCAGCTAGGTAGGCTAGGCTACTTCAAAATACCTCCCCAGGACATGGCTACTTTAGTAAGTAGAACCATTCCTGACAGTTTCATTTTCATAACCTAAACCCTTTTTAAGGCAGCAAAAAGTAGCTAAACTAGAATTTTACTTTGTATAGCCTATATTTGTGAATGTTATAATCACTGTCTAGTATAAGAATTTCATCCCTATAGTAACTTAACAGCTCAATGGATTGGAATTATGATGCATACACAGGGATGTTTGAGTCAATGCAAAACACATTTTGGATAAACAAGCCCACAAAAAAGGCAGCTTGATTTTATTTTGCAATTCCTACATAGCCTATTTAGTGTTGTCTCAATAGAAATGTAGGCTAGACCTATACCTTATAATTGAACGAAAAATTATTTATCCCTCAGTCAATTTATCACCCCCACCTAAAAAAAAAATTATTCCTACTAGCCTGAAATGGTTATCTTTTGAAGATAACAGCCTAGGCTACTCACTCATGCTAATCTACCACAAAATAGGCAACTGCGAAGAAGATCAGTATGAAATATCGGATATTAAAGAATTTTTTATTAATAAATTTGACGAAATTGGATCACTTACCCTTGTGGTCAAAGAAAGTTCACAAATGCCCTCCTTCACTGAAGAAGCCGGCTGGGATGCTGAATAAAAACTGGTGTGCGTCACTTTTTTCAAATATGAGTAATGAAGAAAAGCTGATGAAATAAATGAATAAATTACAGCATGAAAGAAAACTCTTATCATTTATATCAACCTTTGTTTGTCAATTGTAAGACGATTACCTAGAATGAAAGATTATTTTTAAAATTATGATAAATTATTTAGCTCAGTTCTGAATTTCCATTGAATTTAATTTAGGATTTTATTTTCGGCGTTTAAATTCAAACGGTCCGAACATGTCACGTCGCAAAGAAGCAATTCCGGCTGAAGAAAGTGACCAGCTCACTATAAAACCTTTGTAAGTAGGCTGTCTTATCAGCCTCATTTAGTCTGCAAAATCCTTATGAATTTATATTAGTATTGATCATGTCTATTGACTCTTCGTTCTTAATTGTTGTTTAGCCTACATAAAACTAACTTTGGCTACCCTAGGCTAATTCTTAATTTCCTTTGAGAATGATAAGGTGGATAAATAATACTCATGTATTTAAGTTCTGGATGAGGCTTTTTTTCTGTTTAGACAGTAAGGAAGGTGAATGAAACTCAGGATGTCCAATAGGCCTATGTCCAGAGCCTCAATTATTTCTAAGGAAGGTATTTTGAAGCACATGGCTCTAAAGCAATCCAATTATTTTCTTGGTGCAGTCACCTTTTTTAATTACCTTAAATTGCAGCTTGAATCAATCTAAAAATTCCTTCTTGCACAGCTCCAGAATAATCAATTGAGTTGTTCATAAAAGTTCTTCTGTGACCAGGTGCAGTTTGATGATTAGTAGCATGCCGATTGAGTTTGTAATCCTAGAGGACCAGTCACCATTAAGCCTTTGCTTAAAAAAAAATCAATGGATTCAGCAATAGTTCTAACTGTTTCATCAGATAGTTTGTTCTAACTGTTTACAACTCACAAGGAAAAGAATTGAGTATAGACTCTAGACAATGGTAGACTGCTTGACAAGTTTGAGCTGATGGCTTCTAGTTCTTGAGTTAGGACCAGCAGTAGGGAATAATGTTAGACCTGCTTTAACTTATCAGCTAAAATGGCACCACATCTGTTTCACCTATAAACAATGTAGGGAAATTCTCCCTTGATTGTCTTGCAGGGTAGAAAAGCTCCCACTTGCCAGATATCACTTTATTGGCATTTCTCTGAATATTCTTGGGAACTTTTATTTTTATTTTACAATATTGGGAGGCAAGAGACATTCCAACTTCAAGCTTAGGATACACAGTTCCCTTATATAGAAGACTAATGACTTTAGAGGAAAATTTTTTAGAGGAAATGTTGTTTTTGGCTACTGCACCCTCCCAACCCCACAATAATATGTAATGAACACTCAAGTGTCTCTAATAATAGTGGATAAGCCTGAGCTTGAATCTTGGCTTATAAAGCTTAATCCAAATAAGTCTGTTGGGCCAGATGGTATTCCTCCACAACTCTTAAAGTTCACACCCAATTAGTAATTCCACTCTCAAGGCTCTTTAAAAGTCTGCTGACACCAAAGTCATACCATTGGATTGGTAAGTTGCCCATATTTTGCCAATACATAAAGGAGGTGACAGAACCAAAGCTACAAGTTACTGGCTGATCAGTATTACCTCTGCTTTAGGCAAATTTCTAGAAGGTATTGTAAATGCTGCCATTCTAAAACATTTGACCACAAACAAATTTCAACCAGAACACCAACACTGATTCTGACCAGGTGGATCATTTGAAACAAATCTCACTGACTCACATATTTACATAACTGAGTACTTTGAACAAAGTCTCCTAGTTGATATGGTTCTGCTAGACTTTGCTGAAGTCTTTGATAAAGTCTGTCATCAAAGGTTCCAGTTAAAACTGAAGGCAACAGGTATTGAAAAGGGCCTGGTGGACTAGATTGTGTCTTGAAGGGAAGAAAGCAGCAGGTCAGAGTTTTTGATGAAGCTGGTGCAGCTTTCTATTCTGAAATTGCAGAAGTTTCAAGTAGAGTGCCTCAAGACATTGTTTTGGGACCTACACTTTATAATATCAACATTAGCAATACTAAAAAAAGTGGCTAATTAACTAAGCCTATATGCTGATGACTCAAAACTTATTGGTCCTTTTGACACAGAGCAGAGTGTAGCCTCAATAATGTCAGACCTAGATTGCTTTTGCAAATGGGGCAATATATATAGACTCAGTTTTAATGTTGAAGAGTGCAAGGTTTTCCATTTTGGAAGAAATAACCCATGATGGTGATACTCAATGTTATCAAATTCCAGAGAAAATTGATTTCTGAGAGTACCTCAGGAAGAGACTGGGTTGGTTCTTGTGAATGAAGATCTCAAATTCAACTGCCACACCCATGCTTCAGTAGCAGGGGCTAACCAGACTCTTGGTATCATTGAGCAAACAATCACTAGTAGATCCCCAGCAATAGTGACAAAACTCTATAAAAGCCTAGTGAGGCCTAGATTAGAGTATGGAATGTATATTGCCATTCCAATTAACAAACAAGACCAGATGGATCTGGAATCTATTCAAAGATGGGCAAGAAAATGCATAAAGGGTCTCAAAGATAAAGAGTATGGATGTTGATTGCAGAGCCTGAAGCTACCAACTCAAACATATCATCAATACAGACTCAATATGATAATGACCTATAAGTTGCTCAAGTCTGACAGCAAAGATATATTTAAACCTGTGTGGTTGTCAAGCATCAGAGGTCATTCAGCAAAGCTGTTCTGCAAGCATGCCAAGACAAGAAAAAGAAACAATTTCTTCTACAATCAAGTTATAGGTCTATGGAATGGCCTAAGCAAAATGATGATGGGTTCTACAACAGTTGATCACATTAAATGAAATTTCAACAAGGACTAGGGGACAAAACCATGGCTCACTCAATGGGATCAGCAGATGTCTCACAGCCCTATCATCACTAACTGGCATACCCTGGATTTGTCCATATCACTAGCAAGTGCAATTTAAGGTCTGTTGGTAGATTTTTAGAGACAAGTGACATCTGAAAGATTCTTGACACTTTCACATGTATAATGTCTTTTAATAGTCTAGGATGTAGATTGTTAGGTCATGGTGATTCATTTTTATCTCACCTAAGTAATTGTTTAAGGATGTCTGCAGACAATTCTTTAATGTTTTCATAGTTCCTGTTTTTTTATAATATGTTGCAAAACATAAGGTGCCATCAGTTTAAGTTTAGTTTATTTAGTTTCTTTGTCTTGCTCTGTTACTGATTTTTTGATACACCATCTATTATGGTCTTGGTTAAAGATTTGCTGCCAAAATTTCGTTAGCTTTTCTTTGGTTCCATCAGCAAGTTAAATTCAAAGCTTGTGATCTGGTCTCATATAGCTATCATAGTTGTGGCTAATGCTGTTTATGCTACTAATTTATGCTATTAAAATATAACTAATTTATGCTACTTTCCAAAAAATAAGAAACATTAAGTATGGCTTATGAATCTAGAACATCAGGAACAAACAAATTACTTAAATAACAATTTATGCTATGGTGCATTGGTTCAAACTTATTCTTGTTGCATGTGTTTCTGTTGACTACAGTAGTAGGGAACAGTGTTTGTCAATCAAAAGAATGGGAGTGTCCAAGCTTACACATCAAATGGTATGTGCTTTCTTTAAGGGCTAGGGTTTGTTGTGCTTTCTAGGGCCAAATGGTTGGTGTGCTGGATTCGGGATCCCTTGTCTGAGAGGACGTGGGTTCGAATCCTGGTGTACCCAATTCTTCAGTTTGGGATGGGGGTCAGTGGCGTGACTCTGTAAGCTTAGCCAGAGTCGACCCAGCTCTAAATGGGTACCTGGAGAAATCTGGGGAAGGTAAACAGGAAGGGTGTGCGAAAGCACAGGATGGCTGGCCCCCAACCCCCCATTGCACTTCCTGGCTGAAGGGCCAAGAAACGGAGATCAGCTCTGCTGGTATTTACTGTAAAGTCTAATGCTGTATCCTTTACCTTTTTTTTTAGGGTTTGTTGAACTCTGAGGGTAAGTTTGCAAGTGGTATACTTGGTTCCTATTATGATTTACACTGTTTCAACCTCATTGTTGAGGTAGTTTGTGTTATACACTTGTTGTCCCCAAACTGGGCATGCATATTCAAACAGAGGGTATGCATAACACAAATTCAAATTAATCCAACATTTCTAAGGATTGTTTTTGGTAAATTTCTTTCTATTCTTGAGTTGTACTTTTTATGGCACTTGGTATTTACCAAGTGGCATATAGCAATTGCAAATTCTGTTGGTCTCTCTGTCTATTGGCCTGTTGGTCTTTGTTTTACTAGTTAAGGCATTTCCAGATAAGCTAGGACAATGAGATTTGGCAGGCGTATCAGGGAACAGACCAGATTAAATTTAAAATAGTTGTTTCCTTGATTTGATCATCTGGGGAGAGTGGGGGAGAGATAATTTTGAAAAATTAGAAAAAAATGCGTTTTAACTTACAAACGGCTGATTGGATCTTGATGAAATTTGATATTTAGAAGAATATTGTATTTCAGAGCTCCTGTTTCATATCTCAACCAGATCTGATGACATTGGGGGGAGTTGGAGGGGAAAACTTAAAATCTTGTAAAACACTTAAATTTGAGGTATTGGGATGAAACTTGGTGAGAAAAATAATTGCAAGTCCTAGATACATGATTTACATAACCAGAACGATACGCTCTCTTTTGAGGGGCTGGGGGGAGGGTTAATTCTGAATATTAGAAAAAAATGAGGTATTTTTAACTTAAGAAGCAGTGATCAGATATTAATGAAATTTCATATTTAGAAGAAACTCGTAACTCAGATGTTTTATTTTAAATTCTGATTTGATCTAGTGTCATTGGGGGGAGTTGTGGGGGGACTGGGAATCTTGGAAAACACTTAGAGTCGAGAGATCAGAAAGAAACTTGGTTGGAAGAATAAGCACAAGTCCAAAATACATGACTAACATAACCAGACCGGATCCGCTCTCTTTGGCGGAGTTGGGAGGGGGGTAATTTGGAAAATTAGAAAAAAGAGGTATTTGTAACTTACAAAGAGGCAATCAGATCTTAATGAAATTTGATATTTAGAAGAATCTTGTGCTTCAGAGCTCTTATTTTAAATCCTGATCAGATCCAGTGACATTGAGGGGAGTTGGAGGGTGAAACCGGAAATCTTGGAAAACAGGAAAATTGGGGTATCTTTATCTTACAAATGGGTGGTCAGATTTTAATGAAACTTGATAGATAGAAAGATCTTGTGTCTCAGATGTTTCATTTTCAATTTGAATTGGATCTGGGGACATAGGTGGCTTACAGGGGGAAACAGAAATCTTGGAAACTGGAAATCTTGGAAAACAGTGAGAGTGGAGAGATAGGGATGAAACTTGATGGGAAGAATAAGCACAAGTTCTAGACACGTGATTGACATATTTAGAATGGGTCTACTCTCTTTGGGGGAGTTTGGGGGAATTTCCAGTGCTTTGGTTAGTTTGGTGCTTCTGGACATGCTAGGATGATGACAATTGGTAGGCATGTCAGGGACCTGCACAAATTGACCTGATAACAGTCGTTTCCCCGATTAGACCACCTGGGGGGCTGGAGGGAGAGGAAAAATTTTAAAAAATAAGGTATTTTTTATGGGTCATTGGATCTTAATGAAATATGATACCCCAGAGTGTATCCGGTCCCAGCCATATTCGGTGATATTGTGGGAGCTGGAGGGGGAAACAGGAAATCTTGGAAAATGCTTAGAGTGGAGAGATTGGGATGAAACATGGTGGGAAGAATGAGCACAAGTCCAAGATACATAATGGACATAATCAGACTGAATCTGCACTCTTTGGGGGAGTTCGGGGGGATGCTAATTTGGAAAAATTGAGGTATTTTGAACTTGATAATGGGTTGTCGGATCTTAATGAAAGTTTATATGTAGAAGGAATTCATGTCTCAGAGCTCCTTCACTAAATCCAGACCAGATCTGGTGACATTACGGGGGGGAGGGTGTAAGGGGAAACCAGAAATCTTGGAAAACGCAGAGTGGAGAGATCAGGATGAAATCTGGTGGGTAGAATAAGCAAATGTCATCAATACATGATTGACGTGACTGGACTGGATCCGCTCTCTTTGAGGGAATTAGGGGGGGGGGTCTAGTGCTTAGTGCTCTGGACATGCTAGGATGATGAAAATTGGTAGGCATGTCAGGGACCTGCACAAATTGACTTGATAAAGTTGTTTTCCCGATTCAACCGTCGGGGGGGGGGGGCTGAAGGAAGAGAAAAGATTAGAAAAATTGAGGTATTTTTAACTTACGAGCGGGTGATCAGATTCTAATGAATTTTTATATTTAGTAGGACCTTGTGTCTCAGAGCTCTTATTTTAAATCCTGACCAGCATTAAGCCTCTGATTTTCCTTTTAAATCAATCTATTGATTCTTAGAATTTTTCTAGAGTTCATGCCATATGAGCTCTTGGCTCTTAGCTCTTTGAACCTTGTCACAAGTGCCATATGCAATCTTAGCTCTTGTTATATTTCTTCAATTGTCTACTTTTACTGTTGATTTTCCTCTTAATATCTTTTGCCGTTATTGGAAGTATTCTGGGTTTAGGGAAAAGCTTGTTAGTCATGTATTGATTTCCTTTGCTTAGCAGCAATTCAATAAAGTACTACTACTGCTGTTTCAGAGGGCAACATAAGATGTTGTTCCAAATCATGCTGCCAAGATCTATTTTAATCATTTTGTCATTAATAAAAGTTTTCTTGATGAGATTAATTGTTGCTTTAATGAATTTTTTTGAGGGGTATGGTGATCTGGGCACTTTTCTGGTGTACTCTACTGTCAGTGTTCCTTCCATCCTGTCGCTTAAACACCAACTTGACAAAATGTTGGAGAAGAAGCAGTGGAAGTTTAACTGGGAGTTATCAACTCAAGTTTTGAGCTTGGTCAATGTTTCTTATAAGAGCAGGAAAATCTTGACTTACTTGCCATTTTCTTTGGCTGAGTAAATTCCTTATAGCAGTGATTCATGTTGAGTATTGGCTTATTTGCAATAGATAGAGAAGACATGGAGGATTTACTATCATCTGTAGGGTCAGGACTATCATTTGCAAGATCCATATAAGATGATAAATTGGGGGATTTATTAGCACTTATTGATGAAGTATAGCCAGGTTTAGTTCTCCTTGCTCTTTTGACTTTCAATGAATGTTTGTCATTGTTTACTGTTGTTTGATAGACTGCTAAATCAATTTGAAGAAAAGAGTAACATATGAAAAAGTCAGTGCAAGTTCAGTGTATACAATTTAGAGTACTGTAATCAATTTAATAAAATTAAAAGGCATGCTGAAAAACTATATTATGAATAGGGATTTGAACAAATTAAAGGAAATATGAAAAAGACATGGACAAAAGTTAATGAAGTAATGGCCCATAAAAAAGAAAAAGAACAAATCAAAAAGATGAAATTCCGAGATAGTATTGTGAATGATCCAAAAGAAATTGCAGGAAACCTGTGTAAGTATCTTTCTGAGGAAGGTTCAAAATTGTGTCATGAGGTAGCTAAAACATCAGTAAGTCCCCCTGTCCTTATACCCAACTCGAAATGTAACTTCTGAATTTTTATTTATGAATTGTGATGAAAAAGAAATAAATGAAATAAT
Source organism: Artemia franciscana (assembly GCF_032884065.1). Taxonomy (NCBI): domain Eukaryota; kingdom Metazoa; phylum Arthropoda; class Branchiopoda; order Anostraca; family Artemiidae; genus Artemia; species Artemia franciscana. Next base: position 26,139,061 of record NC_088881.1, read on the forward strand.
CATGAATATGGAATCTCAGTCTTGTGGAATACACAAAGTTTTGTTAAAAATTGTTAAAGCAACCAAACAAATTGTCATCCCTATTTTAGTTTATTTAGTAAATTTGTCACTTGAAGCAGGGACTTTCCCAGAAAGACTAAAAGTAGCTCGTTTATTACCCCTTGACAAAGGAAAGTGAAAAAAATGACCCAACTACCAACCTATATCCATTCTTCCTTTTTTTCCTAAATTTATGGGAATTTAGTTCATAAAGGAATGTATAAATATCTTCATGAGCAGTACATACTTTGCAAAACACAGTTTGGTTTTCAGAAAGAACTTTCAATAGACTTTGCCATTCTAAAGTTAGTTGATTGGGTAAATGATGCATCTAATGAAGACCTAATTTCTGCAGCATTATTTTTAGATATTAAAAAGGCATCTGATGGTTTGATTTTTATTTAATTCAATACAGTTAATTTCTGACCCGTCAACAAAACAAAAGAGGGTTGGTAGCCCTAGTGACAGATTAAGACAAAAAAATTAAAATAAAACGAGAATATACTTTTCATATTCTCGTTTTCAACGAGAGATTACAATCAACAATCACAAACATAACTACATACTATATGAAGATGAAAGAACACTGGTGGGTGAGTTTACTAGCGAAAGATTTGAAATCTTCCATCCTTTTATCTATAATGTTTGCTGGTAGAATCAATTTAAATATGTACCAGAGAAGAGTTACTGGTCCAAGGAGGCAGATGCAGCAGATACTTTGTGAATTTAAAATAGATTTGGTAAAAATTTTTTATTTGAGGCAGAAAAAAATTGTAAATGGGATATATAGCAAGAAGATGGGGCACAGTTAGACTGTTGTAAAGTTTGGAAAGGTGAAACCGACTAAGATTTGTGATACTAGATGCAAGCAAAGCATATGGAATTCAAATCTTTTTAGCGAGGTTTTGAATTACAAGCTTACTGGTTTCTCTAATGCTTCTTCAAATGGCCATACCAGGATAAATAAGGGTATCTGAATACAGAATAGATATTTCAGAAAGTTCAAGTTGCATGTCAGAGTTACCCTTAAGATTGAAAGGGATTGCTACTGTTTATCAACATTAAAGTTCAGACCGATGTGCCTATATTGATGCTAGAGTTTAGAAAAAGTTCTCTTACTTCCTAAAAAGGTGCTACTTAAATTCAAAATATCGTCAGCTTAGGTAAATAAAGAAACACCGATTCGACCATAAATGCACGTGCAATCGACAGACCATTGAACAGCAGAAACTGAGCTACTAAAAAGAGCAGAGGAAGTTAAACAACCCTGTATGACACCCTTAAATATGTTGAAAAGATTCAAACACCATTTCCTTTAAGCTTTAAGATGATTGTAGACATAACAGAGACAATTAATAACAGAAGGATCAACCCCCTCTTTTTATAGCCTCTGACAAAATCTGGGCAAATATACACGAATCGAATGCTGTAGCTATGTCAAGTGAGCACAGAACAAGTAAATCACCAGATCCTTCTACATCAGCTAGAACATTAAAAAGGGCATAAAGAACATGCTCTCAACTTAATTCTTTCTGGAAACCAAACTGATGTGGAGGAGCAAAAAACTTGCAGGAAATTTCACTGAGAATAATAGACTCAAAAATTTCGAACGAGGTACACGAAACGGTTATAGGGCGGTATTATTGACAATCTTCAATTCTCTTTTTCCCTTTTTGGGAATAGGAGAGGCCAATGTAAAACTGTTGTGGCACCATACCTGAAGAAATTGACACTTGAAACAACAGCAAGAGGTGCTGCACAAGCAAATTACTAGCATTTTCAAAATGTTTAGCAGAGACCAGATCAACATCAGCGGATGTCTTGATCTTTCTTAAAGCGCACTTTACATCAGAAGGAGTAATTGAGAAGGTAGACTGCTGAAATTTAGCCAAGATACTGTCAAGCTTTTCTTCCAATTTACTTTCAGTTGACAGATCAGGTGAAGAAAATTCAGTTTTATAATTTTCAATCCACATAATTTCAGAAATATTGCAAGTAGAGGTCCGCTCGGAATGTTTAAGACTTTTCCACAAAAGAGAAGGATCACTCGCTATATTGTCTACATCTTCGTGTATCAGCATAATTTTGTGGTCCATAAGAGCTCTTGCAAATTTTCTTTTTGTTGTTAAACGCAGATTGTTTACTATACCAGAACGCGGTCTATCACATTCATCATTTCAACTGTGAGACAAATCTCCCCTTAGGTTTACCACACCATTGTACCTAAAGAAATGTCCCAATTCATTGTACAAAATACAGCATTGTGAACAAGTTGGTAGTGTATTTGGAACATTAATATCCCTCCAATTTTTTACAAGTGATAGTCAATTATATATTCTAAATGAATAAGTCAGGTACATTGAACAGCAAATTTTTGTTATTTATAGTATAAATTATACTCAAATTTCAATTATTTTCAGCTTTGATTACTTGTATCATGTTGCTTTTTTATTTGTAGTTTTACCATGACTTACTAGATCCGTAAATAATTTCCTTCTTTGAAAGATTCGATATAAATTATAAACAAAAATTTTCTGTAACTCATGAAAACAAATTTTTAGTCAAATCGTTCTTAACAAAGTATTGCTAGGCTAGGTTAACAGGAATATTCTGGTCTGTTTGCCATGAGATGTGTCTGGTTAAAACCCGAACAAAAACTACCACAAATTATACTTTGATTTCTGTAACTAATTGCTAAAACTGCGGTCTTAGGACCTTCGACCTTCTAGTCGAAAGCAACGCAGATTACAAGGGTGAAGGAGTTAAAAATCTCAATAGGAAAGGCTAAATTTTGTAAGTGCATCTCTCAAACATGACTTTTGGATCTGCCCCTGCTTATGAAATAAAGAAGGTCATGGGTGCTAATTTTCTAGACAGTACTGCAGTCGAGTTATTTTCTGCATTGTGTGCTGTTTTCTAAAGTTAATGTTGAGGGACTAAAAATATTTCCAAAAATTTTCCTGTCTTTAAAGCAATAAATTACCAAAGGAGCATAAGCCTGAAAGAAACAGTAACTTTATTTAGATGAACATATATTGTGAACAATAAATTACCAAAGTAGCATAAACCTGCAAGAAACAGCAACTTTTATTTAGATGAACATATATTATATACATATATTATAATATATCATATATTATGAACAATAAGTTACCAAAGGAGTATAAACCTGCAAGAAACAGCAACTTTTATTTAGAAGAACATAAATATGTTCATAAAGGACATACGGTAATAAATGAGCATAAAAGCTCATAAAAGCATAAAGTTCAGAGTTCATAAAGGAGCATAAACCTGCAAGAAACAGTAACTTTTATTTAGATGAACATATATTATATACATATATTATAATATATCATATATTATGAACAATAAACTACCAAAGTAGCATAAACCTGCAAGAAACAGCAACTTTTATTTAGATGAACATATATTATATACATATATTGTAATATATCATATATTATGAACAATAAATTACCAAAGGAGTATAAACCTGCAAGAAACAGCAACTTTTATTTAGAAGAACATAAATTATGTTCATAAAGGACATATGGTAATAAATGAGCATAAAAGCTCATAAAAGCATAAAGTTCAGAGTTCATAAAGGAGCATAAACCTGCAAGAAACAGTAACTTTTATTTAGATGAACATATATTATATACATATATTATAATATATCATATATTATGAACTATAAATTACCAAAGAAGCATAAACCTGCAAGAAACAGCAACTTTTATTTAGATGAACATATATTATATACATATATTGTAATATATCATATATTATGAACAATAAATTACCAAAGGAGTATAAACCTGCAAGAAACAGCAACTTTTATTTAGAAGAACATAAATTATGTTCATAAAGGACATATGGTAATAAATGAGCATAAAAGCTCATAAAAGCATAAAGCTCAGAGTTCATAAAGGAGCATAAACCTGCAAGAAACAGTAACTTTTATTTAGATGAACATATATTATATACATATATTATAATATATCATATATTATGAACAATAAATTACCAAAGGAGCATAAACCTGCAAGAAACAGCAACTTTTATTTAGATGTACATATATTATATACATATATTATAACATATCATATATTATGAACAATAAATTACCAAAGGAGTATAAACCTGCAAGAAACAGCAACTTTTATTTAGATGAACATAAATTATGTTCATAAAGGACATAGGGTAATAAATGAGCATAAAAGCATAAAGCTTAGAGTTCATAAAGGAGCATGAACCTGCAAGAAACAGTAACTTTTATTTAGATGAACATATATTATGAGATTAGAATTCAAATATGCTTCCTCAAAGTATATTACATAAGTAAGGTTATGTGTTGCTTTGAATAAGGCATATTCAAATACTTGATAATTTGAATAGGGCAAATTAATAAAGAAAAGAAATTCCGCGGAATTGATGGAATTCCTGCCAGATATTTTGATTTTACTAGTGCTTTTCTTTTTAATCATTTATCTCTACTTTTTCAAATGTCTATTGAAAACGGAGTTGTTCCTTGTCAATTTACAGTTGGTCCAGTAACCCCTATCCCAAAAAAAGGCAAAAAGGATTTTACAGCATGTAATTCGTTCCGACCTATAACAGTTTCTTGTACTACATTTAAATTATTTGAGTCAATTATTTTGGATGAAATTGTTTCTAAATGTTATGTCCCACCCCACTAGTTTGGTTACCAAAAAGGTATTAGCCAGGAGCATACCCTTTTTGCTTTAATGAATGTTCCCCTAAACCTTTTTTTGATGCTCTTTCAGAATACAATAATCAATTGACTTGAAACTGCATCCCCCGCCCCCAATGGTCCCACATATTACTTTAATGATAGATTACTTCAATCTAGTGATACAGCATAGCTCCTACACTAAACCAGTTATCTTCTTAGTCGGGAATTTGTCTCTATGTGTGATTAAATAAAAGAAAACTAGTTTTTTTAACTGAAAGTAAGGAGCGACATTAAAACTTAAACGAACAGAAATTACTCCGTATATGAAATGGGTTGTCCCCTCCGCAATCCCTCGCTCTTTACGCTAAAGCCTTTAATTGTTTTAAAAAGTAGAATTCCGGCAAAGAATCAAACTTTAGCGTAAAGAGCAAGGGATTGCAGAGGGGACAACCCATTTCATATACGGAGTAATTTCTGTTCGTTTTAAGTTTTAATGTCGCTCCTTACTTTCAGTTAAAAAAATTAGCTTTTTTATTTAATTTCTGAACGTTTTTGAATTAATGCATATTTGATTTTGGCTCTCCGCACATAAATTATTAAAATGAAATTTGCATATTAAGTCTTTTTTTGGCTAAATGGCTTTCTCTTAGTTTTGATCAGACAATTTTGAGAAATAAGGGGTGGGGAAGGAGGCCTAGTTGCCCTCTAATTTTTCGGTTACATAAAAAGGCAACTAGAACTTTTAATTTTTAACGAACGTTTTTATTATCAAAAAATATACGTAACTTAAGAATTAACTCACGTAACAAACTTTTATATTCTTATATTTTTATTACGCAAATGAGGGGGGTTTGTACCCTCGTTAATACCTCGCTCTTTACACTAAATCGTAAGTTTTGTCCCAATTCTTTAAGAATGACCCCTGAATCAGAAAGGCAGTAGAATAAACAGTTGAAATTACTAAAAATACTTTAGCATAAAGAGGGAGGTATTTATCTCCTCCTAAATACCTCACTCTTTGTGCTAAAGTATTTTTAGAACGTCTCATATGCGTAATAATCTCTGTTCGTTTTAAGCTTCAATGCTACTCCTTACTTTCAATTGAAAAAACGTTTTCATGTTTATTTTTTCATTGTTTTTTTTTATAGTAATGCCAGAAAATTCTGCGCCCTTTTCATTGAATTTTTCTTCCCCCATGACATAGTCCTCCAAGAAAAGATCCTCCCACATAGCCCCCTCCCCTCGACCCCACCACCAAACCAAAAAAATCCCCGAAAACGTCTGTACACTTCTCAATAACCATTACTGTATGTAAACACTGGTCAAAGTTTGTAACTTGTAGCCCCTCCCCCAGTGATTGTGGGAGAGTAAGTAATTCCCAAAGACATAGTTATTATGGTTTTTGACTATGCGGAACAGAATGGCTATCTCAAAATTTTTATCCGTTGACTTAGGGAAAAAATGAGCGTGGGAGGGGGCCTAGGTGGCCTCCAATTTTTTTGGTCACTTAAAAAGGGCGCTAGAACTTTTCATTCCATTAGAATGAGCCCTCTTGTGACATTTTAGGACCACTTGGTCGATACGATGACCCCTAGGGAAAAGAAAAGGAAAAAACAAACAAACAAATAAACACGCACCCGTGATTTGTCTTCTGGCAAAAAATACAAAATTCCACATTTTTGTGGATAGGAGCTTGAAAATTTTGCTATAGGGTACTCTGATACGCCGAATGCGATGGTGTGATTTTCGTTAAGATTCTATGACTTTTAGGGGGTGTTTCCCCCTATTTTTCAAAATAAGACAAATTTTCTCAGGCTCGTAACTTTTGATGACAAAGATTAAATTTTATGAAACTTATATATTTAAAATCAGCATAAAAATCCAATTCTTTGATGTATCTTTTAGCATCAAAATTCCGTTATTTAGAGTTTCGTTTACTATTGAGCCGGGTCGCACCTTACTACAGTTTGTTACCACGAACTGTTTGATTGAATGTGTAATTAACTGAAATATCGTTTGAAATGATTTGAAAAGGATGTGATAATGGACAGAAACCTGATAATGTGATTAACAGAAAGACCCTGCATGGTATAAAGCAAGAATTCCATTGTCTTACTGTTTTCTTATAGTTTTTACATATAACTTGGGCTATACACAGTACCATCAAGGGGGGGGGATGCATTTGTTAGTGATTGGATTATTACATTTAGAAAGAGCATAAAACAAGTAATTGAGGAGTATATTCACATTGTCCCTATGTCACTTATGGAGTCTTGTATGCCTATATATTTAGCAAAAACAATTTTCTTGAGAATCATTTTGGTATTTTTTTTTATTCAGTGATTATTGATATAGCTAAGAAATTGACACTTGTTTAAAATTAAATTAAAAAAACAAGTTTTTTTTAACTGAAAGTAAGGAGCGGCTTTAAAACTTAAAACGAACAGAAATTACTTCGTATATGAAAGGGGCTGCTTCCTCATTAACGCCCAGCTCTTCACGCTAAAGTTTGACTCTTTCTCTCAACTCTTCTTCTTAAAACAGTTGAAAACTTTCAAGTTAAAAAAAAACATGTTTTTTATTTAATTTCAGAACGTTTTTGAATCAATGCATGTTTTGATTTTTAAAGTATTTTTCGTAATTTCAACTGTTTATTCTACGGCCTTTCTGATTCAGGTGTCATTCTTAAAGGATTGGGACAAAACTTACAATTTAGTGTAAAGAGCGAGGTATTAACGGGGTACAAACCCCCTCATATGCGTAATAAAAGTATAAGAATATAAAAGTTTGTTACGTGAGTTAATTCTTAATTTACGTATATTTTTACTAATAAAAACGTTCGTTAAAAATTAGAAGTTCTAGTTGCCTTTTTAAGTAACCGAAAAATTGAGGGCAACTAGGCCTCCTTCCCCACCCCTTATTTCTCAAAATTATCTGATCAAAACTAAGAGAAAGCCATTTGGCAAAAAAAAGAATTAATATGCAAATTTCATTTTAATAATTTATGTGCGGAGAGCCAAAATCAAATATGTATTAATTCAAAAACGTTCAGAAATTAAATAAAAAAACTAGTTTTTTTTATCTGAAAGTAAGGAGCGACATTAAAACTTAAAACGAACAGAAATTACTCCGTATATGAAATGGGTTGTCCCCTCTGCAACCCCTCGCTGTTTACGCTAAAGTTTGACTCTTGGAACTCTACGCTAAAGGAAAATTTTTGCAAATATTTTTAGTCCCTAAACTTTAGAAAACAGCACACAATGCAGAATATAACTTGACTGTAGTACTGTCTAGAAAATTAGCACCCATGACCTTCTTTATTTCATAAGCAGGGGCATATCCAAAAGTCATGTTTGAGAGATGCACTTACAAAATTTAGCCTTTCCTATTGAGATTTTTAACTCCTTCATCTTTGTAATCTGCGTTGCTTTCGACTCAAAGATCCTAAGACCGTAGTTTTAGCAATTAGTTACAGAAATCAAAGTATAATTTGTAGTAGTTTTTGTTCGGGTTTTAACCAGACACATCTCATGGCAAACAGACCAGTTGTGGAAGCAAGAATATTCCTGTTAACCTAGCCTAGCAATACTTTGTTAAGAACGATTTGACTAAAAATTTGTTTTCATGAGTTACAGAAAAATGTTGTTTATAATGTATATTGAATCTTTCAAAGAAGAAAATTATTTATGCATCTAGTAATTCATGGTAAAACTACAAATAAAAAAGCAACATGATAAAAGTAATCAAAGCTGAAAATAATTGAAATTAGAGTATAATTTGTACTATACATAACAAAAATTTGCTGTTCAATGTACCTGACTTATTCATTTAGAATATATAATTGACTATCACTTGTAACAAATTGGAGGGATATTAATGTTCCAAATACACTACCAACTTGTTCACAATGCTGTATTTTGTACAATGAATTGGGACATTTCTTTAGGTGCAATGGTGTGGTAAACCTAAGGGGAGATTTGTCTCACAGTTGAAATGATGGTGATCAACTGGGCTGCTACTGGGGTTATTTAAATCAACCTCCCCTAGACATGTACTGGCAATAAACAATTTTATGTTCAAAGGTTTAAAGGATAGGAAATTGGAAGTTTTTATTTATTTATTTTTATTTTAATATATATATATATATATATATATATATATATATATATATATATATATATATATATATATATATATATATATATATATAAAATAATATATCTCTTGTCATTATCGCTTGGTCCCTCATCTTTCTTGTAATGATTTATGATTTCAGGATAAGGGTTATTCAATTTTTTAGGCAGGAATCTTAGGTCTTCTCTGAACGGCTTAAGGACTTTAATGTCCATGATAGAAATTCAAGAATCTTGTCAAACTCTAGGCTAAAGCATACAGTTTCTACAAGCAAAAAAAAAAAAAAAAAATGGGCAAGCTACAAAAGGGACAGTTCCTACCTCAATACTAAAGTAAAACAGTTCAAAATAGGGATGACACCTTTTTATTGACAGTGAATAGATATAAAATTATTAAATCCATGTCAGTGTCCTAAATAGAAAAATACTTCTTAAATAAAAATGTCTGTTTTATTACTTTGTACAACCAGGTTATTTTTAGGTAGATACAGCTACAGATAAAAGGGAATAATAGAAAAAAAAAGAAAAAAAATATTTTAAAAAGTATGTTTCTAAAACAGCTAAATTAACGAGGAAAGTTTCTTGTATTTAATTGGCAATTAATCTATTTATCGTTTTTTCCAGAGGGGCTGGACAAGAAGTAGGAAGGTCATGTATACTTCTAGAGTTCAAAGGGAAGAAAATACTTGTAAGTGATATTATATTTATTAGGATTCCTGGAATGTTTTTTGAGTATTTTTTAAGATAGTTTTTTTTTGTTGTTCATAGTTCTTTTGGGCTCTTGCCCACTTCACACATGGCATATTCTATATGTAGTCAAAACCTTGTAAGTGATGTTGCATTTATTATGACTCTGGGGATGTGCTTTAAGTATTTTATGAGATACTGGTTGTTGTCAGTGCCTGTGGTTTACTGCCCCATCTACACATTGCTTATGCTATAAGTTAATGCTTATAAGTTATGTAAAATTTAATATAATCCTTGGAATATGTTTTAATTATTGTATGAGATAGTTGTTATTGTTGATGTACTTGTGGGCTACTGCCCATTTCATACATGGCATCTACTATATATCTAGTGAAATAGCTCTTGAAGATTTTAGCCAAAAACTTGAATTCATAGACCACTTTTTAAAGACTACAAGGGCAAATCTTTAGTATAAGAGCTGTAGAAAGACAGTCATTGTTTTTTCCTTTCAACAGATCAACTAAAAGTTGAAACTAGAGTGAAGAAGCATTACCCAGGTAGTTACGATAAGATTAACATTAAAAATAATATACAGAAAAAGAAAATGCGTCCAGTTCCAGATCCAAAATTTTGTATATACCATCACTGCACAATTTGTCTCTTCTTTGATAGAAACCTTAAAACTCTTTATAATTATGTGCCAAGGCAGGCTAGAATTCAAGATTGCAGTGTATATATTTGATACATTGGCCATGTAGCACAGGCGCTTCAGGGAAATAGTCTCAAGACTTAGTGGCTGACACTCAAATAAGATATACTGGATAATTGTGTCAGTTAAGAAGTAGACACGGCATAGAGGAGAATGATGTAACTTCCAATTAAATAACAAGCTATTGAGAAGAAGGGCACCTGATTTCAGACGGTAATACAGTACTATCTGTAAACTTGTATGAAAAGGAGATAAAATCAGTTTACTGCTAAGAGTTAAGAGAAACACAATTCCATTGAAGTATTTTTAAAGGGACAGAAATATCACTAGTCATTTTTTTCTGTGAGACAATGGAGCAGTGTTGCCACTTATGCCGCATTTCGCGGCATTACGCCGAGATTCTGAGAGAAATGCCGCATAAAATTTTGATCATGCCGCACGCCGCGATTATGCCCCAAATGGCTTTTTATACCGCATTTGTTCCCGTATGTAAAATTTGTCCAACTTTAAGTTTCTTATCTTTCGCAAATGTCTTTGGTGAATAAAATGGGGATTTCAAAGTTTCGCGGAAGTCAACTACGGACCTTAATTAATGACCCGTCTGTTGGCAGCTTGTCCCCTGGGAGGCCAGTGTGTTCGAAGGGGGTTGAGTTATTTTTGCAGGTTTGACGAAACTTTGACGTTTGAGTTTCTCAGTTCATCTCATGACTTCATGACCTCTGTCAGCTCAGCCCAAGTGTTTTCATGCCAAGTGTTTTCAGAAGTGTTTAACACTTCTTCATTTCGGTCAAACATTAGACAAAAATGGCCGTTGATATAGATTAATTTTAGAATTATCTTTTTCAATCTTTTTTTTGTAAGTATATAATTTATATTAAAGTGTTTTACGAAGGAGTCAAAATAATCGAAGGTCTCTAATAGTAGTTTTACAGAAGAAAACATGCTAGAACAAAAAGATACTTAAAAGACATAACATAGTTTAAAGATAAAAGTATAATTTGCAAACTATATATCTGCTGCAACATGTCTCCCTGTGGTTATAAACTGTGCTATTCCAGACATTTATGTGCTTTACTCGAAACACTACATGCTCTGAACAAAACAATACAAGTAAATAATATAGCCTATTTGACTGTTCTTTAGCCTACTAAGATTAAAATGAGGACGATTGTACATTATAGCTTAAATTTTAGTTTTTAAATTCTTGTTCTATGCTTTTAGCTTTGATAATGCAATTTCTACTATTTGAGCGAAATAGTAAAATTCTAGCTTTGCTATCTTAGAAAGGGGTTTAGTTGGGAGAATGAATAGCCAAGTGAATCCTGGGCAAAAAACTTAGACCTACTCTGGGAAGGTATTTCCAAGCTTCCATGTTCACCTTCCTCTGATTTCTAAGTCTTCAAAATTTCCCTACTTGACAGGTCTATATCCATTGAAACTTTGAAAAAATAATTGTTCTTAAACAGAAGGAAACATGGTTCAACAAAAGATCTTTAAAAGACTGCTTTGAATGGGGAAGGGCTTTAGAAATTGCTATGATCCAAAATAATTATAAGAAGGTATACGTATAATTTGCAAACTGTCTTTCCAACATATCTCACTGTGGACACATGCTGTTCTAATCCAGACCTTTGTGTGTTGTTGCTCTGTCTTTTGGTAAATTTGGAGCAAACCATATAACTAGCTTTCATAGAAAGTAAATATACCACTTGATGCCTTTTTATATGCTCTTTATGAATATAATAATTGCTTCTAATGCAAATTCAGATTTAAGCACTTTTTTAGCTCTTAAAAGTGACAAAAAAAGTATGACAGTTCATATAACTGACTTGCCAAACAAGCAAGCAGGCCACGTGACATTTCTGGTTGAGCACGATCTACCCTTTTCGCTTTCTGAAGACTTACTGAAACTTGTGAAAAGTATGTCAGGCCCAGATCTTCTAAGCCAGGCCACTCTTAGTAGAACTAAAGCAACTAATATTACTCGACAAGCGTTGGCCCCTCATTTTCATGAAAAGCTTCTTGAAAGCCTGAAAACGAATCTTTTTTCTGTAGTAATTGACGAGACCACAGATTCCTCTGTAGCCAAACAACTTGCCGTTTGTGTCAGAATTTGTGACGAAGCAATGAATGTGCAGGTAGATTTGCTCGCTCTTGTCGAATGCAGCGACGGATCAGCGTCTGGTCTATTCAACCAGCTAGTGAAGGTGATGGATGATGTCAAGAAGGCGGGTGTTCCTCTACAAAACTGGGTCGGATTCTGCTCTGACACAACGAATGCTATGATGTGGATAAACCACTCAGTCAAAACACTTGTTGAAGGGAAAAATCCCCTGGGTTACAGTTGTGAAATATAGCTGCCATCTGTGTGCCCTAGTTGCAAGTCATGCTTGCAAAAAACTGTCCAAGAGCCTTGAAGATCTATGTCGGACTGTGTGCAATCACTTCAGGCACAGTGCAAAACGCCAAGATGCATATAGGAAGGAATTTCAAGTCTTTACTCAAGTGGAACAGCACAGATTCCTTGCTTTGGCTCCAACACGCTTGTTGTCGTTTCAAAACTGTGCACGCCATATTCTCGAACAGTGGGATACTCTTACGCTGTACTGGGACTCGTTGGTTCTTGATGATCCCTCGCATGCTAATGATCATGTAAGAATGACACTAAACAACCCATACTCGAGGGTTATGATGTTTTCTGTCGAGTACGTGTTGGGAGAGCTGAATGAGTTCAACACCATCTTCTAGTCTGAAAAACCCCTATTTCACCTCATGAAAACCCAGGTGGAAAAACTTTTTCGGACATTAGCCATGAACTTTATGAAGCCTTCATATGTTAGAACAGTCAACCCTTTTGACATCAATCCGCATGACGAAGTGAACTATCTTCCCGACGAAAATGTCTATATTGGCTACAAAGGGTACGATTTCCTTGTGGGGCTCGAAACGAGAGAAGTTACCAGTGGCCGTTTTGTAGCGGAAAGTCTCCAAATCCGTCGCTCCGCGAGGGATTTCTACGTCGAAGCCGTTCAACAAATTCTTGACCGTTTTCCATTTTCTGAAAAGATCTACGACCTGGTACACTTGCTTACCCCAAGCTCTAGTTATGAACTGAAAGTTCTGAGTCTTCGTCAGTTCTTCGACTACTACGATTCTGCGCTTTGGAATAAAGCAAAGCTAGAGCAGGAATGGCAATCTATAACGAGTGTAGCTCTACCTAGTACTGTCGATCTCCCTGACATAGATGACATGGACATTGTCGTTTACTGGCGCCACATCTTGCAAACGAAGTCACCACATGGCAGTCGGATGTTCCCAAATGTCGGGATAATGGTTCAGTACTTTTTCTCACTCCCTTTTCTCAAACGTTATTACCGAGCGTCTCTTCAGTTTGCTCAAGGAAGTGAAAACTGATAAGCGAAACCGACTGAGTGCAGTGACTCTTTCGGCAACACTGAAAACCAAGTGTGGTCTTAAGCGCAATTCTAAAGGAGGGCTCGACTCGGGCAAGTCAGTGCTAGAGCTAGAACCCGGACTAGTCAAGCGTGTACTCAAAGTGAAGGCTAGTGCCTCTTCTCGTGACTGGAACGTTTTGAACCAAAGCATTGTGTATGGTCTGGTCAAAGATAGTGTTTGTGACACACGTGAACAGTCCGATTCTGATTAATCTTGTCTGTTTGTCTTGTATTATTTATCTGAAATTAATTATGTCTGTTTGTCTTGTATTATTTATCTGAATATTCCTTCTTGAAGCTTTTGATATTGATTTTCATTAAACATTAATCGAAAAAGGTTGAGATACGAGAATCTAGTTTCCCATCAATTATTCTATTGGATAGGCTTGAAGGCCCAAGGGAAAATCGCTTTTAATTTCATCACTATTCACTTCACATTTATACAGTTTTCCCACCGTGGACTTTCCCTGCTGTGGTACCTCTGCACTTTTACTTCTGTTGCGGGCTTGACGAAAACGATGAACGACAAATGTGTGTTCACGGACTGAGCTGACCATGCTTACCTTTGACAGCTGAAAAGAAGGATAGAAAGCACGTGTTTTCTCAAATTTATGACAGATCTTCACCAAACTTCAATTGACACTGAATCAACATTCATATTGAAGCGAGATTTTTCACCCATTCCCTCTCAAAAATACAAAACACAGCTTTTCTGAGAATTTAAGGCATGCCGCGGTTTTACCGCATTTTGGTTCAAGGATGCCGCGGAAACGCCGCTTTTTGACGAGGCCGGTGCCGCGGAACGGTGCCGGTCGAGTGGCAACACTGCAATGGAGAGCCTCAAATTGGTTGAGGATACTAATAATATCAATCTCTGTTTCTTCGACAAATGATTTTGAGAAATAATGTACAGCTATTTCTCTCAGAAATGTGGACTTAAGATGCTGAGTAATGCCTGTTTGGGTAATAAAAGTGACTAAGATTAAGTAATGGATCAGCTTGGAAAATGAAGTATGAGCATTGGCATATATTGTAGCAGAAGGAATTACATATGGTGAAGGTTCAAAGTTCATTTCTTGAGCCTTGGAATAGTTTTGTAGCTTACTTCTGAAGGGGTGAAATTTAAATCAGCCAGAAGAGATTTAGAGCTAGTCAATGGTGATGCCATACTACTTGTAGAGGATTGTGGTGTACTAATTATACTAGGGACCCATTTTCTTGGTGGAGTCTTAGAGCTATTCCCTAAAGTGGGAACTTTTTCCTTGAGAATGGTGCTGTACGATTTTGCAACTATTCCAACAGGTAGGTTTTTTTTATGGGTAATTTAAAAAACTTGCTGTCTTTCCAGGTATTTGGGACATGCTTTTTTTGTCAAATGAACTATGATCTTCTTTGCAATTGGCACATTTAGGCTCAGAGCTGCAGGATGGGTGTGAGTGCTTTTCAAGACAGACATTACATGGGGCTTTTGTGAACTTGAAGTTTTTGAGACATGACCTAGCTTTATGCATTTAGTCCATTGCAAAGGCTTTTCTTGGTGCAACCTAAAGGTTTTGGTTAGCCAAATAGAAATATTTTTCCACCAATATTGAACCAGGCAAAATAAACAGGACACTTTTACTCAGTATAAGTCCAGCTTGATTTGGCTTACCAAGTTGGTTAGCCTCTAGCACAGGGATTTCTTCAACTTTAGCATTCATTAGGCCCTCTTTAAGGTCTACTATTGGAATTTCAGAGGGGACATTATAAATCACATTTTTTTCCTGCTAGTAAAGATGATTTTAGACTAGCTATAACACATATATTGATGTAGGGGATTTCTTGGTATTTTTTGGGAATATTTAGCATCCAGTAACAAAACATTTAGGACTCCATCTCTTGTAATATTTGCAATAAAATTACATTTTAATAATTTGTAAAGATGCATCCTATTCTTCACAATTTCTTTAGTAGTGAACAGTTGTGAATTGTTAGTATGAGTGAAGGGCACTAGGTGCTTCAAAACGGGGGTTTATTGTGGCTGGTTTCCGTTTTTAACATCAACCCTTCTGGCTTAGAGTTAATCTTAAGTGGGGTATTAGAAAGTTTCTTTCTTTTTCTGCTTTCAACTAGCTGGTAACCATCATTGGGATCAGATTGCCTACTGGTACTAGGGGAAACAACATCGACAGCTATCATTGTAACTGTGCTGTTATCATGGCTGGCTTCTCCATCATCGAAGGGATGTATTACATCCCCCCAGGATTGGCCCCCTTCCAGAAAGGGGCCAGATGCATCTAGTTTTGACACCCAGTCAAGGACAGGAAAAATTGGCAAAAAATATATATATGGAGCCAATCCTAATATATGATAACAAGAAGAATACTTGGCCAAAAAGGATATTAGTCAACTTCTTCCTCAGGAAAGTTGAAATGAAGGATAATTCAAATAGCTATATATTTTAAAATTCTTCTTCTTCACTTCTTCTTCAATACATCAAGACCTATCCTTCAAATTTGTAAAATTTCCCAGTTCTTTGTGGTAGGCTACTCCTGGAACTGTTGTCTGAGTGGAATATGATTTACAACCAAGAGAGTTTTGGACAGTCTTAGAGAAACGTTTGTCTTTTAATATTCTGTTGAACCGTCTTGATTTATATGATCTTAATTGAGATATTTATTTTAGTTGGACATGGGAATTCACCCTGGACTGACAGGAATGGACGCTTTACCATACATTGATACAATTGAAGCTTCGGAAATAGATCTGCTTTTGATATCACAGTAAGCTTGTTTATTAACTTTGTTATAGTAACTTTCAAAGCATTCCTGTGCATGTATTTTTTTAAATTTAAAGAACATGCGTCCTAGCTTGTATTTCCAAACAGGCGACTTTAGAGTGGAGCTTAGGGGTCCCAAAGTTTAAAAGACCATCACATTGTTTTCTAAATGTTATTTGTTTTAGAAGTAAATGAAATACTTTGAAATTCATAATTACCAAATAGTTTGTTCAACTTTCTTAATATCTTGTTTTAAGTGAAGAAATCATTGAATCTGAAAGAATAATTTGAAAAAAATACCCTACCTAATACAGATTAAAATGCCTTAGTCAATGTTTTTTATGTGTTCTTTGATACTTTGATGAATGCTTTTTATCTAAGATGCACTATAATTTCACTGCCCTGGGGGGGGGGGGTGCTGAAATGTCTTAATTTGGTCCTGTGTGGAGTTTACAGCTATTTTTTTTTGTTTCTTTGTTGTTTTGTTTTCTTTGCTTTTGAGGATATAATTTTTCTGCTCTCATTAAAGGGCGCATTTTTTGTTTAAGGTGTAAAAAGTAAGTGCACAGAATTTAAATACAATAAACGTGACATTGGTATCAACTTCTGATTTTTTTTTACTAGTTTATTTTCAACTGAGCATTAACAACCAAGAGAGTTTTGGACAGTCTTTCACTATCAGATTTTTTTGCAAATTAAAACTTGAAGAAACGTATCTTGACGCTAGTTTGGGCTAGTTTTCACAGATTTAAATTAAATTTGAACTCCATTTTAAATTCAAATTTACACAGTCGAAAACTAAATTTAGCTCCTGTTTGATACGAAAATTAACCTGACCAAAATATTGTTTTATAATCGTATAGTCTATTTAAGGTGATGTTTGAAAAGCTCGGTTCCCAAACTGGATTTACATGCCCAATAGACAATTCAGTTGGACATTATAGACGGGAGAGTTTACTTAGTGTTATATTACAAAGTGTTACTACGACGATAAACCTATATTGGTCTGATGTTTAGTGGGAGTGGATGGGAGGTTTTTTAAGGAAAGCAGTCAGATACAATGCATAGCGAAGTTTGTATTTCTCAGGTCTTAGTTGATCATTTGATCAGTTAGTTGATCAGTCACATTATTTAAAGCACAGGAACAACAAGAGGATTGAAGTAAAGGAGTAATATTTCAACTGAAGAATTGGGGTAAATATTTACAAAATTGAAATATTCGGGAGGCTTGTTGAAAATTTTTCGGTTGGCATTTAAGACTTAAAATGCTGTGTCTGGAAAAGCCCGGGCTCGAGTCCTGGTGTCGCTGATTATTTGGTTTGTAGTGGGGGTTAGTAGTGTGACACTGTAAGCTCAGCCAGAGTCCACTCAGCTCCAAATGCGATTGGAAAACTGGAAGGGTCGGATGATTTGCCCCCAACAATGCACTGCACTCCTGGCTGAAGGCAGAGAATATGGAGATTGGTGCCTGCGCTTCGTGGACCATATGTCAGCATACGAAAAGTTAAGAAGTCTCGAAAATTTTCAATTTCTAAAAATTTGAATTTTTCCACAAAAATGAAAAATATTGGAAATATTTGTCAAATTAAAAAAAAAAAATCCCAACAATTTTTGGTACATCATAGCCTTCCGAACTATCCAATTTAATTCAACCATAGAGTAATCGTTTGAAAGATATGAGTAGTTCGTGAAAACGTAGCTGACAGAATAACAAGTCATTTGGAAGCTGTGTTTTCATTTAACGTCTTAAAAATAAAACATCAAATAAATCAGCCTATTGGGAATTTCGTTTTCCTATGCTGAATGAGAAAAACAACAGATTTTTCTTCTCAATGTCATAAGCTGATTTCCAGTTTATATTTTAAACGCCAAAAAGAAAACGCAGCTTTAGTTCCCCAATAGGTACAATCTCTGGCATTTACGCCATGATTTTGAGGCAAGGAATCTACGTAAAAAGTGAGAAACATTGTTTCTAGCTGGTGATTATTTTTGGTGAGTTGGAATAACTGTGTTTGCATTGGTTGCAGCCTCATATCTAAAAAGACAGAGATTCTTATTTGAATTCTATTTTCATTTCAGTTTCTATCTTAAGTAATACCTTAGTACCTTTCTACCTTAGTAATTTTCTACCTTGCTACCTTTTAATCTTAGTACCCGAAAATATTGTTTCTACTTTGTGTTTGTTTGATCCTCTCCAGTCTGTTAGTGAAGGGTTCGATGTAGCGTCGATTGCTGTTTTCTACAATTACTTAAATCTCCTTCTCCAGAGTTTTCCCGTGTTGTGCCCCAGATTATTCAAAATGAAGGCACACAGCTTGAACCAATTACATTTACTACTATTAATTTACTTTTTTTAGTAAAAAAATTTACTGCTATTACTATTACTACTAACCAATTATATTTACTTATATTTACAATTATATTTACTACTTACTACCTTTAACCTTTAGTACCTTTCTACCTTAAGTAATACCTAATAATCAGTTTCTACCTTAAGAAACTACCAGTTTCTATTTTCTTTCAGTTTCTACCTACGATTTCCTTTCAGTTCTACGTTAATCAATCGATTTTTAATGATTCTAACGATTTTATTGATTCGATTTTACAGATTAATCAATGATTGCTTTCAATCGACTGCCTTAAGAAAAAAAGGGAATAACAAAAATAATAAGTTATTTTTTTAAAGGACAGGGGGGGGTAAACGAAATATTTGGAACTTCGCTTCTAGGTAAAAAAAAGGTAAAGGATACGGCATTAGACTTTACAGTCCGTACCGGCGGTGCTGATCTCCGTTTCTTGGCCCTTCAGCCAGGAAGTGCAATGGGGGGTTGGGGGCCAGCCATCCTGTGCTTTCGCACACCCTTCCTGTTTACCTTCCCCAGATTTCTCCAGGTACCCATTTAGAGCTGGGTCGACTCTGGCTAAGCTTACAGAGTCACGCCACTGACCCCCGTCCTAAACTGATGAATTGGGTACACTGGGATTCGAACCCGCGTCCTCTCAGACAAGGGATCCCGGATCCAGCGCACCAACCCAGTTTTATTTGCGAATAAGTTGTTCTTGTATCTTACTTGTCATAACCTGTCATTGCTATGACACCCTTGATATCTATTCCTGCTGCAAGCAACATTGAGACATTTTTTATCTCTTGAAGGATTTTCTAAAATAAAGCATAACTATTAATGTGGAAAAAAGTCTAGTTGTCGTGTAAAAATGTTCGCTGTCGATTGGAATTTGAATATATATTTCGCATAAATATAAGTTTTTTTTATCTAAGTCTAGAGTCTTTGCTGGTAGACTATTATCTGTTGACAAAATAAAAACAGACGTCTAGAAATTCACGGAAACGAAGATCATAATAAGAGAGACGTTAACCAGTTAATAAAGGGGTCAATCCGAATTTCCAAAAACTATTTTAATAGTAATAGCAATTTATTATTCAAAAAAATAACAGAGACAAATTCAGTCGGTAGCACACCAAAAGCATCGCTTGCGTGGGTGTGCTACTAACAAAAAAGAATAAAAAATAGGAGAGAAAAAATAATAAAAACGAAGAACAAAAAAAAACAACAAGTTAATCTATAATAATTAGAAGGGTGAAACCGTGTACCGAAAAAAAACTACATAAATAATTCATACACAATAAAATAACATAATATTATGATCTGAATAAAAAAAAAAAACAAAAAACAATAAACAAATATCGTCAAAATTAATTCCATCAATCTCAGTCTGTTTTGAAGGTATATCTACCAAGCAACCCCACACGCAGCTCAGATTTAAATTGACTAATGGGTAATTCCTTGGTATTTGGGACAAGCTTATTCCACAGCTTAGCCCCTCTGTAAATAACTGAAAAAGCAGTCCTCCTTGAAACTAAGCGAGGAACCTTCCGAGTTCCGTGACTATGAACGTTGGACTTTTCCCGAAATATTCCCGTAAAACAGTCTGGAACGCACCCATAATAATACTTATACATAAAAACCAGTGCATTAAATATCACGCAATCCAGCTGCAGGCATTATCTTAATTATACTGTACACTGACTTGACTGAATCCCGGTTCCCTATTCCGCAAAATGTTCTAATGGCATTATTCTGTAGTACGCGGATTGGGGGAAGTATTGAGGGGAAAGTACCAAGCCATACAGACGAACAATACAAAATATACAGATGTATCAGAGAAAAATATAATAACCGTAAAACATCTGACGTTTTAAATATTATTAAATCACTTTAAAATTATAAAGTTTTGAAATAAATTTAAGCATCTGTTTTTAAATGCACATAATGAAAAACACTGCTGCCTTAGAAAAATTGCAATTTTAAAGTTAAAAATGAAAATTTAGCACGTTTTAAAACATTTGTTTTATAAATACTTATTTTTAAATTTAACATTACTTTATATTAAATATTTAATAATAATTTATAAGCGTTCCAAGAAAAAAGTTCATGTCATGACTCCCCCAGACCTCTAATTTTAGTTTTAGAATATTTTAATTTACCTTTTTATTTTAATTTTTTATTTTTAATTTTTTTTTTTTATATTTAAATTTTTCAAGGAAACATAAAAAAGTGTTGATTTGACGAGTCTCTCCTTTTCAGTCATCAATAGAACAATTGATATTTCGATTTGATTAGGTTCGCTTAGATATTAATACATATCTAGCAACAGTGAGACATCAAGTGGAAACAAGTTTTTTAAGGAGTCAAGGTGTACCAATGAAGTGTCATTATAGTCTGATAAATTGTATAAAGATTTATAAGGATTTTATAAAGTTGTATGATTTTATAACGTTATAAGGTTTTTATAACGTTATAAGGTTTTCATAATGATATGAGGATTATATAACGTTTTATACACAAATGTTGCATCTACTTCTAGAGTAGGATCATTGTTTTAAGTAGTTAATAATAAACTAATTACCTTGAGAGATACTTTAAGCATGCTCCGCAAATGTAACTCAAGTGCCATTGCTTAAATATGCTTTTTCTTTTCTAAAACTAAAATTCGCTCTTTATTCAGTTCCTTAAATAATATCATATAATTGTTCTTCACAAACGAAGTGTCCTATAAAACCGAGAAAGCCAAGTTCTTATAATTTGTCACATAGACAGCAGTCCATACTAACCCAACGTTGAGCTTTCTCAGCAAGGGCGCATCCAGGATTTTGTTTTCTTTGGGGGGAAGGGGGGGGGGTCCAAAAATGCATTACAAAAAGCTTTGTATCGTTAAATTTTAGCCTCTGAAAACGTAGCAACCCTCTCTTGCTGTTACTGATTGCATATGTTAGTTCCAGTTTCGCTAGGAAGGCGCCACTAGGATTAAAATGTAGCAATTTTAATTGTAGATTGCCGTAAATGTTCTTATGGTAGGACTTGCTCATGGTCAGCGGTTTGGGAAAAGACAGTTATATGAACACCATGAACTTAACCTAAATCCCTAGTTGTTGTCTGACGGAACTAACAAAATCTTTAAAATATGAAGAGGTCTTAAAGTCTTAAAGTCTAAAGTCTTAAAGGTCTTAAGTCTTGCTTCTTATCTCTTACACAGTCTATTTTGTCTAAACTTTCAGCACAGTTCTTGAGCAAAATCTTCAAATAGTTTCGACAAATTTGAAATTTTGACAAAAATCTACAGAATATTCAAAACTAAACATTGCCCAAACAATAATAGAATATTCTTTTTGTTTTTGCTTATAAATTTTCCAAGAAATAGTCAATTGGAATCGGCTTTCCAGACCTTTTCAGAGAGATTAGCTTATTTATACATTCTTATTTTGGCTGCGTAATTTGATTCGAGAGGCGCTGTGTGTGTGTGTGTTTTTTTTTTTTTTTTTTTTTTTTTTGTCGCACTAAAACGTGTATCCCATACTGATAAACTTACCCTCTGTCAATTAGTTTGGTTTTTTTAGTCTTACGTTTTTTTTCTCACTCGTAGGAATGGTTTTGAATGGAGTATTTGGTATTAAAACTGGTTTTATCTTATCGTTCATGCCTATAAAAAAATCTGTATACAAGTAAATGGTTGTTAGTAAAAGCAAAAACGGAGCCAATAGGGCGAATATTTGTCCATTAAAATTTTTACTTTAAAATCTAAAAGCTTGAAAATTTTTGTTTTTAGGCCCAAGTATTCCAACTTCTACTGTGAAATCCGTCAAAATGAATAGGGGGGGGGGGGAGTTACGTCTTTTCGTTGTTTTTTTTTAGTTTGAACCCCCTTCCTCCCTCCAATGAATTATTGAGCTTATTTCTCCATTTTTTCATATGATTTACCGGTTTTATAATTTTCTGGTTTTCTTGTTGGGAGGGAGAGTGTGTTTGGTCTTGTGGTTTCCAAAGTTTGTTTTTAATCCAGATAATTATGACATTATAATGTTTTTTTTTTTTGTTGTTTTTTTTTAGTGCTGAAGTTTTACTCTCTATTTTTTGCTGTTGGAAATCCATATCTATTCCTCTTTTCTTTGTCTTTGTTCGTATCTTTCTCTTCCAGACTTTTTTTTTTTAATAACAGGCTTTCTTTTATTTTTATTTTCCATTGCACAGCTTGTTTCTAAAGGTAAAAATTTTCTCGGGTTGTTTAATTTCTTCTGAATCCACTTATTAAAAGAAGGTGATTGATTGATTGTGATCATCTTCTTTTATTCTTTTCTTTTTTTAGCTTTCATTTGGATCATAGTGGTGCCTTGCCTTGGTTTTTTGCCAAAACGTCATTCAAAGGCCGATGTTTCATGACTCATGCCACCAAAGCTGTTTATAGATGGCTCTTGTCAGATTACATCAAAGTTAGGTAAGTTTGACCATAGTTGGGAGCAGTGTCATTTCATCATAATCATCAAGATTTACCAACATTACAAAATTAAGTAGGCACGCGTCACTGACACCAAAACTAAACGACAATTTGACTATCGCCGGGTTATTGTCAGATTATATCAAAGCTAGGCAAGTTTGAACGTAGATTGGAATAGCATGTAAACAAAATGCTCATTTGAAAATTATTTCTTAAGGCCTAGCCGAAGTCCAAGCATTTTACTCCCTAGTCAATTCTTTTTCTTAGGCGGCAACTCGGTCAAATACAAAGGTATCAATTTTCTTTGTCGCTTCAAGTAAACAGACATAAGAAGGTTGAATTTAAGGTGTTTCTCACTCAAAATTACAATCAGGCGCAGGCTATCCTTAGCAATTCTTTTTATAATTATATATACAATATAATTTATGTATATATATTTATTAACCGGTAGTTTGATGTCTGCACGCTATTTATTCTCCAGACTCTGTTCAAACAGGTTACAACTAACTAACACTTGACTGAATCGCTCCTGAACAATCCGATTGGCTAGTCCCTTGGTCTAATTTATGTATTCTGACGCGCTCCAATTGTAGCTGCATCTTGTCTTTTGAGGTAAATTTTTGACTTCAAAGCACAAATATGTAAAGTATTTGAAGGGACTGCAGCCAGCAAGCATATATTTTAGAAATAAGTTTCTTATTGTTGAATAGAATATTTTTTACTATTTTTTTTTATATCTTTCAACAACATTGTCAAGTGTAGTAATCTAGAATGCAAATCCGAAACAGGTTTTATAATTATTTTGGAATTATAAAAAAATAATTATCAGCTTAAGATTTGATTAGATCAAAATATTATCCAGATTTTATTATTTCTTTTGAAATAAAACCGCCGAAATAACTAATTCAGGAACGTCAGGCAAAATCCAAATGTTTAACATGGGAGGTATAGGAAGACTCTTTGAGGGCCCGTCCTGCCTTAAATTAAACCAAGACGAGATAAGGACCGCCTTGTTTTGTTAGTCCCGCCTTTTTTGACCAAAATCAAGAATTTTAAAATTTTTGCACGCTCGATTAGACATGGAAATTCTATCAAAATAAATATTTTTTATTATAACATATTGATAATTATAATATATTAATATAATATATTAATATCAGCAAATATTAATTGCAACAAATAATTATATTTGTCTACAAATAAATGATTCTCTTCAGTTCTGAATTCTCAAGTAGACTATTTTAGACCGATTTCAACTAAATGTTGAAATCGGTAGTTCAACTAAATGTTGAACTTCATAGTAGACTATGAAGACCGATTTCAACTAAATGAATTGTGTATTTCTTTAGGTCTCCAAAAGAAATCATCTTATATTTAGTGGCTTCCAGTAAGAAGAAATACGGAAAATTATAAAAACCAAAATCAAAATATTTAATATTAGATTTCCGTGCAAAAGGACTTGGCTCGAATGAAATAAATTCTATGTAAATGAAAGAGAAGGAAAGATGTGCGTGACTATTTCGGTGGAAAGACTAATGTAGACTAATTAGACTGTATAATTCATTAGTCTTCAAAGGAAAATTCATCAGCGACATATCGCAGTTTCCAGCAAGAAAGGATAATGCACTAAAAAAGTTGTTAGCTGTTTAGAATCTTCGCTTTGAGTGCAAAGGAATTAGCTTGAATGAAATAAGTTCTGTGTAAGTTAAATAGAAGAGGACAAGAAATTTTGTGTGAAATCTTAGGCAGTGGAATGATAATTACATGTGGAATCTCTTAGCTATTTTAGGAGTTTAGCTCAACATTGGGTCAAGACATGCTAGCCCACATACAAGTCATTTTTAAGATGTTCTAAAAATAATTGTTAGCTGATAATTTTTACTAATAATGGGTTTCTATAAGCTAGCAAAAAAACCAAGAAGTCGAATCGATGTAGCAGACAATATTGGATGATTTGAGTGGCAGTATTCACAAACTGATTGCAGCAAAGCAGGATGACGAGTTTCTATACTACATACATTGATAGCTAATCCATTATTGTTATATTGCTTACGGTTTTTAAATTCTTTTTCGGGTGCCTACAGCTATCTCAGAGATAGGCTAGCATAGTAGGCTGTGCTGGATAAACTAAGCCGAACATAGACCTTCGATCTTCTTGTACCTCCAGAGGTGCCTAGGGTAACGTCAAGGAGTCTTCGCGATATTCTGCTGTTGCCAGCATATCTTTTCACTCGGGTTCCAGAGCATGTCAAGGGAACGAAGATCCGCCTGGTATATGAATGAATGAATGAATGACTGTATTTAAAGCCATTTTTCAGGCCGTATACATACATATATAACAACAAACAAACTAAATTATGTAACAATCGACTTTCGAATAACAAGACCCTTCGGGACAAAATTTGCCACTGCTACTATATTTATTTTTGACGTTGACTTCAAAGTTCCAAGAAGGGGCTCACGACCACCCACCCAAAGACAGCTCCCTCTTAGCTCAATTAGCCCCTGACACCTGAAAAGAAAATGATCTAGCCCATCAAGATCACCGCAAATTGGGCAAGTATACTGCATTTCCGGGTGACGCCTATTTTTCCAAATACTGTGAAGAGGGAGACAGTTTGCTCGCACCTGCATCCAAGACCTCAGGGATTCTTTTGGAATCCCTAATTTAAAATATAGCTCTTCACCATAATTTTCTTTCACCTTGTAGTCAGAACTTAAGCTTTCCGACTGGCTAAGGTCATTCCATCATTTCTGAATTTCTTGGTCTCCCAGCCTTGTTTGGATCTCTGACAGAAAGGCTTTTTAATCTGAGATTGGGCCCTCTCCTCCATTCCATGCATACGATAGACCTGTGCTGTCCAGTAGTTTTTTGACATGGAAGGGCCATGACGATTTTGTCTAAGGGTAAGTAATTCATCATACGCTGCTCTGATGAGTCTTGAGGAGGGACATTGCAGTATTTTCAGCCAAAACTTAATTAATTGGGTCGGTCTAAGTTCTCTCATGGAGAAAAGTCCCAAATCTCCCTTGATGAAAAGTGTGTGAGTTGTGGCGTATATGCGCCGTAGGGTGTTCTGGGGACGACCCATACTTCTTCATCCCGGAGATTGCTACTAGAAGGTTGCCTTGGGGCATGTCCTAGATATATCCATCGATGTTGGCAGATAATGTTTGTAGTAGGAGGGTGGCTGGTTATTTTTTGGATCTCAACGTTTGAGAAACGATCTGCTCAGTGTGTATTCAGGATTCTTTGGAGACGTGTATTTTCATAGCCCAGGATCCGACGCCCTTGCTCTCCATAATGTACCATGATTCGGCTGTATACGTCGGAATCAACGGAACGTTGCTATTGAAGAGTCTAAGTTGACTACTAATAGGCTAGTGCTGGTCTAAAGTCGTCACCCTGTGTTCCACTTTCAATAAAACCAGTTTCACGCCGAATACATCCAAGAGGCGTAGTCCTTTCTTAATGACCTGTCCAGTAAGGGCAAATGTGTCAACTCCCATACAAGCTAACAAAGACAAAACCATCAGGACAAATAATTTTTGAGACGCACCCGTCCTTTTGCCTGAAGATACCATTAAAGATCCAACTCATTCTAATACCTAGACTCTCTGATGGATCCTTATGGTAGTGCTATCGTCGAAATCTAAGCTTATGTTTCTTCAGCTTGGGTTGCTTCAGCTCCATCTAAGTAAACATATATGAATTTAGAACCAAGTCACTGTAAAGACGACGTTACGAATTTGTCTCTTTGGACGAACATCGATCTTTATCACTCTTTTTTTTTTATTCTTGTTCATATTATTAATAATAATAATATTTTTATAATTGTTATTATTATTATTATGTGTTACAACTTGTTACTTTTATCGATACAGCATGCTATTATCCAGAAAAACATATTAAGCATGAAGAGAAACGGAACTAGAAATAAGATCCTTTTTTATCGTGCCCTGTTAATACGTTTCTTAGAACTGTCAGCTGACGCGTTTGTTTTGATGAAAATGTTTGAAAGCACTGCTAGTTGACAATTGGACGATAAAAAAAAAAAATCTCTGTTCAAATAAACGCAACTCCCAGCTAAACATGTTTTGTATTTGGTTCAATAATACTAATACTACTCTAAAAACCTACTACCCTATCTACTACTACTACTAACAACCCACTGTAGCACCAAGTTGTCTGAGGCTAGAGCAGCCATGTACGCTCTTCTTCCATCCCAATCTGTTCAAAGCATCCCTCTTTACACCCTCCCAGGGTGTAAAGAGGATTGCCATGCTACGCATGCTCTTCCTCCATCTCAATCTATTCAAAACATCCCTCTTTACACCCTTGGTGGTATTTGGTAACGGTTCTTGATGTATCAAGAACAATTTCTATATTAAGTAACACATCAGATATATTAAAAACGCACAAGAAACATTAAAATGTATCTTTTGATCAGGTGAATAGGGACTTCTTAGTCAAATCGAACTATGAAGTTAAGAATACAGCCATTGCATCAGTTTTCAGCGTTGTGCTTTTATCCCAAAATAGCGCGGATGCTGTGTAATTCTAATATTATGATATCGTGCGTAAACCAATGGGAACATATTTTAATATATTAAAATTGGGGTCTAAATACAAGGGTAAATAATGTTGTCTATAAATATCTTCACTTTATTAAAAAAAATTTCTCGCAGATATTTTTAAATTAAGTTTTACTATTGCTACACCCAAGATTTGAAAATTTGATTTAGATTCTGGTAACTTTCTAACACAAAGTGAGATTACTTTATATTTGGAATGCTTGGCATATTAACCTAGTTCTTACATTCTCATATTAACACAAAGTGAGATTACTTTATATTTGGAATGCTTGGCATATTAACCTAGTTCTATTTTATAATCAATAGAAATAATTAAAAATCCTGGAAATCAGCTGATTTTCATAAATTTTAGGTTGGATTGAAATTAACTTACACCTTCAGCTTAAGAAATTGAAATTCAAGCTTTAATAAACCAGACTTAAACTTGGTTTAAACTTTTTGAGCTATGCTTTTCATTGCTGTACTGGCAGTAATGCTCTTATTCCCCTTTTTCCTATTAAGCCCATGTTAAAACAGCAAAGATTTCCCTTATGCATGATTTCTTTACTCCTAAATCCTACTGCTGTTTATAATCATTGAAGAGAAATTATCCTGCGCTAATTATTTTCTGTATAAAAAAAAAAAAAAAAAAAAAGGCCGGGGTAGTAACAAACAACCGCTAATTTCCAGAAAATAACTTCATCTTTTGAATTCTCCACTTCATAAAAAAATCATTGTGTCAGTCATGAAGCTCAACATTTATATATTTTTCGAAACAAAATTATAATAATTATATTTGCGTGAGAACATTGCTAGAATAGTTCTTCAATCTTCAACTAGATTGCTACTAGATTTCAGTCTTTAGACTTAGCCACTTACGTATCTTATTACATATGATCTTCATTTTAAATTTGCTAGATTTCCTTTTTATATTATATATTTTTTTAGTAACATTTCAACAGAGCAAAATCTATACACAGAGGCCGACTTGGAAGCATCGATGCTCAAAATTGAAACGTTAGACTTTCACGAAGAAAAAGACGTAGGTGGCATCAGATTCCGAGCTTATCATGCTGGACATGTTCTTGGTGCTGCCATGTTTATGATTGAAATTGCTGGTGTCAAGGTATTAATTAAGAGAGCTATTTCTACAGTCTTACTGTTCTGGTATTTAAACGCAAGACAAAAATTGTCATTAATAAATTGCACAAAATTAAATGTCACCAATCAAATTTTGTAATAAATAACTTATTAATGACTATCTATGGAGGTCAACTTGGAAGCATCGATGCTGAAAATAGAGACGTTAGACCTTCATGAAGAGAAAAACCTAGGTAGCATCAGGCTAAGAGTTTATAATGCTGGACATGTTCTTTGTGTTGCCATGTTTATGATTGAAATTGCTGGTGTCAAGGTGTTCATTAAGAGAGCTACTTCTACAATCTTACTGTTCTGGTATTTAAACGCAAGACAAAAATTGTCATTATTAAATTGCACAAAATTAAGTGTCACCGATCAAATTTCATAATTAATAACATATTAATGACTATGTATGGAGGTCAACTTGGAAGCATCGATGCTGAAAATAGAGACGTTAGACCTTCATGAAGAGAAAAACCTAGGTAGTATCAGGTTCTGAGTTTATAATGCTGGACTTGTTTGTTGTGCTGCTATGTTTATTACTGACATTTCTGGCGTCAGAGTGTTAATTGAGTGAGCTGTATCTAAAATTTTACGGTCTTAGTATTTACACGCAAGACTTCGAAGCTACGACGCTCAAAATTGAGACATTAAACTTTAATGAAGGAAAAGATGAAGGTGGCATCTGGTTCTGAATTGTCACTCTGGCTGTGTCCTTGATGCTGCCATGTTTATGGTTGAAATTGCTGGTGTCAAGGTATTAATAAAGGGAGTTACTGACGACAAGCTGGATTTAAGGTTTATCTTTCCTGCATAATTTTTGCTATGTCATTTTTCTGAAGTCTTACGGTTGCAGTGCTTAAACGTAAGACAAAAATCCCTGCTGCTTAGCTGTTATTTAGCTTTGTACATGGACCGCAATTTTTTTTTTTTTTTTTTTTTTTTTTTTTTTTTTTTTTTTTTTTTTTTTTTTTTTTTTTTTTTTTTTTTTTTTTTTTTTTAGATTTGAAAATATGTAGAAAATAGGCAGAAAGCAAGGGGAAAACAGGAAACTTTTCTATTATTTATTTAAATCTAGATCATTCTCTAAGAAAATGTAGAATAGTACTTTATTATCAAGCAAACTCTCACAACAAAATCTACTGAACTCGTTGCCTTCAATCAGCTAGCCTAAATTGTATACAAAAACAAAACATATGTATATAAGTAAAATATTAAAACATTGCCTACAGCGATGAACCAAACTGAACTGCCAAATAAAATGAATACAATGAATAAAAATGAGTACTTAAGTACATAAGTAAAATGTGAGTAAAATAAGTAAAAGTAAGTAATATAAGTAAAATCATAAAAAACATACAGCGATGAATCCAACTGCCTTATCAAATAAAAACGAATAAAAAAACTTGCACATTAACAATATAAATGACACATTAACGTGATTCGTTACAAATTTCACTTATTGATGATTTCAACAATCGCTGGCACAAAGCTCTTTCTGTAGCGCTCAGTTCTTGCATTAAGAGGATTTAAAACCGTTTTTTTCGGGTATTTGATCGGGATAAACGGAGCTTTGGAGGGGTATAAAGGGCTGAGAGTTTACATTGAAAGCGTTGGATACGACACAGATTATATCCGAAATTGGTACAAAGAGTGGCATGCCGGGTTGCCAAGGTAGAGAGACGCAATTCCTCAAGGAGGAGAATGTAAGGCACTTTGCCCTGACCGTTAATAAAATGTCTAAACATGTTATAATTCTAGCTTGGTGAAGGGATAGATCTGGTTCTAGTAAATCTAACAGTGTAATTGTATAATAGTGCAGCTATAAAATTGTAGTAGTAGTACGTTTTTCATAAGGAGTGTAAAGCTTAACGGCAAAAAAGTGCCAGGTGCAGATATCCAACAAAATATGAAGATGGCGTGTGATGGCGTATAAATACGACGATGGCGAAATACGTAGGACGGGCTTGTGAATATTGGCTTTAAAAAAACCATTATTTGAGAATTGACATCACTTCGTCTGCCTTAATTAAATTATCTCAATAAATTGGAATCATAATTTTAATTCTCAAAACTGAATTTTAAAGAGTTTTAATAAAAAAGAATTGTAATATGTCAAAACTGGCCCTGTTATATTAAGAGTTGTTCAAGTTTGCTATTTCTGAGTTTCAGCCATTGCATGGTCTCATCCTATGCTTATGTTATAGTTAATTGTTCTTTTGTTTCATTTTCTTTTCTTTTTTTCTTTATAATTGATTAGTCCACTTTGTTTATAGTGGGTTAAAAATAAATTATTATATTTTTAAACTGAAACCAGCATTGGAGGTTCAATTATAGTTTCATAATATTTTCAAAAGTACTACTTATTTTGTGAAGTTTTTTATTTACAAAATTAAGGAAGCAGTAAAATTTGTGGCTATTTTAAAGGTTTACGTGTAATAATTTGATTTTGCTGTCAAAATCACTAGCCGGCCTGGCCTGGATGAAGTCTGGACTTGGGTTCCAAGTCTAGCCATTTGTTGTGGAAATCGGTCTGACTGATTTACGCTAGTCAGGGATTTTAGCTGGAAAACTAAGGCGATTTCAATATCCAACTTATGAATAACTATTTTGCACTCTATAGGAAGTATTATTGTTTTTCTTTGTGGTTTTGCATAGCCTACTTTTATTCTGTTATAAGTACAGCTAAGCGAGATTCTCTGTATGCAAGTAATGTCGGAACGGGAAGTCTGATAAAATATTTTTTTTTTGCAATTGAAGTGAATTTAAAAATATTAACTGAATAATTTTTTGCTTACAGATCTTATACACTGGTGATTTTTCTCGTCAAGAAGATAGACATTTATGTGCTGCTGAAATACCCGCTGTTAGACCAGATGTGCTGATAACGGTATTAATCGAAATTATTTATGTTATCCGTCAGCTTTGAATATAGTGGCCAGGGCCCTATCCAGGAATTCTGATCGTAGGGGGGATACACCCCCCTCTCTCAGATTTGGACTACCATAAATACTTTATAAAACGCTACATAAATGTGTCTACATGCATTTTTGTTCCTTTTTACGAATACAAAATTTCAAACTGGGTAACCCTCCCCCTCCCCCCT
Organism: Artemia franciscana; assembly: GCF_032884065.1. Lineage (NCBI taxonomy): Eukaryota > Metazoa > Arthropoda > Branchiopoda > Anostraca > Artemiidae > Artemia > Artemia franciscana. Next base: position 26,171,148 of record NC_088881.1, read on the forward strand.
TGATATGGTCTCGGTATCAGCCCTGTCACAAAGTTTCATTCCTGAGCTTGGGATCTTGGAATAATTATATATATTAAATATTGTCCCCGAAAAGTATATTAGGCACATATTATTATTTGTAATCTTGGATTTTTTTTTGTATTAAACTTTGGTATTCGGTGTAAGCTAATCTTGAGACACTGCTATATTCTCAATGTTATTCATAGTTCAAAGTGACCCAAAATATCATTTAGATAAACATCTTAAAACCTCTTGTATAAACCTGTTTTTTAAGCTTTTCCAATGCGTTGTTATATTTCTCCTGATGAGATTTTGTATCATTTTCAAGAGTCCCCGTGGTGGGGGGGGGATTTTCTGTGGCTTTACTCTAATCCCATTTGCTGCTAGCTAATAAATAACCAGATTTTTGAAAAATAATGTAAAAGAAAAAATATGATTTTGTGCAGCTGTTTTTAGATAATAACCGCATTATTAGTTGGTAATGCAAAAATATTGCATGTCTAAGACTGGAGAGTTTTATATATTAATCTATATTAATTACATACTAATATATTAATTATATATTAAATATATAATAATTAATAATATACAATAATATATATATATATATATATATATATATATATATATATATATATATATATATATATATATATATATATATATATATAGCTGTTGCAAAACTTGAAAACAAATTTTTGACAGTAAATTAGGATTTTAAATTCCCCCTCCTTGTTATTACGAAATGAAGATTTTTGCCTCCCAGTTCGCTTTTGTGGTAATACCGACAGATTCTATGTCGACAGATATTATATATATATATATATATATATATATATATATATATATATATATATATATATATATATATATATATATATATATATATATATATATACTAGCTATATACTAGCCCCCCAATCCCCCCAATACTAGTCCCCCTATATACTTGGGGAGGGCTATATACTAGCCGCTTCCCAAGCCCCACACCCCCTCCCCCCCGCGCGTAAGTCGTTACGCGCCATATTGGTTACGCGTCATTGTAGTTGTGTCCCTGTGTCCCACCTGTGAATATAGATAGATATATATATGTTTATAACTACGTAAAACTTGTGAATATACAACATTCTTCGCTGTCCCATTGTTTGTGCATATAAATAGATTGTCAGGTTTACCGACTCTTGAACATGCAACATATAATTGTCCATGGGAAAAACAATCCGTATTCAGATCTATACCTCATTATTCTAATGATTGCCCTTGAGCTTTGTTGATGGTGATTGCTAATCGAACATTCCCTGTGTCCCCGTCGTCATTTAAATATCCCCCTGTGCCCCACGGCGTCCCCGTTGTAGTTGTGTCCCTGTGTCCCGGTCGTCATTTATATTCCCTGTGTCCCGGTGTCCCAGTCTGTAATTTCTCTTTGAGTGTCCCGGTCGTCATTTACATTCCCTGTGTCCCGGTGTCCCGGTCTGTAATTTCGTCAGTCGATGGTTCTAGCTCTTTGGCATGCCCTTTCTCCTGTAAGTTTTTTGCTTCTAATATTCTATTTTCTTTTTAAATCCTTTTTTGCTGTTGCTCTTATAGTCGCTTTATGATTAGAGATGTAAACCTGCAGCAATGAGATAATTTTGTTCCTTATTTTAATGTAGATAAAATAAAAGTTTTTTTTTTTATTGAGATTAAAAAAGGTTTGAGACTTGATTTCTTTTAAAGGTTTTGTTTTCTTTCAAGTAACTTTAACTTTTTGAGAAAAAGCTCAAAATCAATGAAAATATTAATTCCAATTTCTCGGGAGATCAGAACGAAACCTCGAGAATTGTCATGGTTAATGTTGGAGGCATTCTCCTTTTAGGTAGTTCTCCATGCCTAAATTCTAATTCTAGATTCTAATCTAAATTCTCCATGCCTCTGTGGTTCCATTGTTCTTACGAAGTTGATTAGCCTGGGGAAAGAAAGAAACAGTATAAAATAAATAATATGTTAACTCATTTTTAGAATTAACCGAGCTAAGTGACAAATTTTCTAAAATATAATGTGGTTGTAATTTGTTTGAAAATTGAAAAAAAAATCCCTTGGAAGACTCGTCAATCTCCTCCCCCCCCCCCCTCCTCGGAGAATTTTCGGGAAAATTTTAGTATGTACACAAATTTTTCCAATGAACAACACAAAATGGCCCCCAGAAACGACTAAATTCATGCAACACTGAAACGTAGGTACATGCTCGAATATATTTCGTCGTACACAAGTTTAAGGAAGTGAAAGAGGCTACAAATTATGTAAGAAATAGTGAAAAGAAAAATTTTAAGCAGTATTGTACAAAAGGGTTGTAAGACGCCGGATGGAGAGGGCAGTAGACCAAGACTCCTCATAATTTTATGGAAAACATTTTTTTATTTTAAATTAAAAAAATGCCGACCATAGACATCCAAATATATTTTTTGTATGTTCAGTTTATAAGAAATCCTTGCTCACTCCTACATTTGCGTGAATTTGATCCACTGAAGAATTGGCTTATAAAAACTTTGGTACTCAAACGGGTTAAAAACGGGTTTTCAGTATCAAACCCTACGCCACAACTATTTTGTTTCAGTAAGTTACAAATAATTTTTTTTGCAAATAAAAATCTTTTATATGAATTTCATTCTTAAAAATAATTGAGGAGAGGAAAACCTAATTCTTCCAGATTTGTAGGGGATATTTTTTTCATATGTTATTATCACGTCTTAGACACCATAAACTAAATTGAAATTTTTATAAACGGTTGCCACAGTACAGGGGAGAAATGACTCTGTGGTAATGGTGTTAAAGAATGTTTGTAGTACCAACAAGCATAATGTGGCACATCCCACGACTTACGTTTTGACAATATGACCACATATTCTATAATTTGCCATTTTACAACAATTGATTTTTGGAGACCCAACGTAATTTAATTGATTTGTAACCTGACTTAAATTGGTTATAATTTTGGTTGACTTTTCCAGCGAGTTAGTGTTAATAGAAACGAACAGATTATATATTCATACATGATTTCTGAACTGTCATAACCTAGTCTAATCCAGTGGCGGATGCTGGAGGAGGGGCGCGGGCGGCACCCCCCCCCCCCTAAAGAGGTGGTGGATTTGTGGTTGGGACCGTTTGCTCTGGTTTGTGTTGGGACGAAATTATTTTTGTAATTGGTTTTTAATAGTTGAGGTTTTAATAAGTTTTTAATTATTAAGACTGTCTCTTTTTGCAAACAAGTTTCAACCAAGATTTTAGTCACTTTTTGCGGTCTCTGTTAGATTTTACTAATGTCGCATACTGCCAAAAAGTATTTAATTAAATTTAGTTTTATCAAAAGAATCTGTCGGTATTACCACAAAAGCCAACTGCGAGGCTAAAATCTTCATTTTGTAATAACAAGGAGGGGAAATTTAAAATCCTAACTTATTTAGGCTGTCGAAAAGATGCTCCAGGATTTTGCTGTCACAACTGGGCTGAAAAGCAAAATATTCACTTCATTTTACTGTCAAAAATTTGTTTTCGAGTCTTGCTATGACACCGAGGTGAAGAAATTGATATCATTACTTTTTTGGCTGCCTTTTTTTTGGGTTTTTTCATCGTTTTTTTGGGTTTGCTTTTTTGCAAAGCACGGTAGTTTTTTCAACAATGTTGTTTTTCATGGGGTTTCTATAAACGTACGAGAAGCGTAAAAATTATTAATTTGAGCTTTGGATTTTGGTGAGGAAATTGTGGCCACTTTACTGCCTATTTTCAGCTAATTAAATCTCTGCTTTATATAAAATATCACCTCCTCTGTTCTTCCTAAAACATTAGAATAAAGGCCAAACTTTTTAGAACTTTAATAAAAGTTTGCATAAGCATATAGTTAAAACTAAGTATATGAGTCGAAATACTCCTTCCAAGGTCGGAGTAATTATTTAAGAAAAATAAATTTTCGAAAAATTGTTTATAAAAGAAGGTAAATAATTATGTTTTTAATTTTTCATTTATCTAGCCCATTCATCCTAATTTTTCATTCATCCATTTAGTATGGATGGGTCTATGAATTCTCATTTTGAATCAGAAGAATGGCATCGATTTTTTTTTCGAACATTTACTAATAAAATGTTAATGAAAAGTGGAAATTCACAAAACTTGAGTTAACCACGGAAACGGATTGCAACTGCAATATTACTTCAGAATTTCTCACCTTCTCAATACCAACCAGTCAAAAATATAGTTATGCTTTTGTATAGGGGTTGCATTTGTCTATATTTTTCCAAAAAAACTGCATTTTGATGGACAAGATTGATGTTTGACTAATTATAATATGACGTTAATCATCAATCTTATTCATAAAAAATGCAGTTTATTGTATAAAATAGTGATTTTATTTTAGATGTTTCTTTTTTAATTACAAAAGGCGGTAGATTTAGCATTTTACTTTAAAATGGGCTTTTTAAAAGCTCTGTGATGGTTCAGTGCCATCTATCTTGACAGAAAAACACTTCTTGTCGATGCAAAATACCACATAATGAGCAGTTTCCTTGTTTTTCAAGTCAATGGATTTTCGTTGTTGTTCAATGCCAAGAGACTGTAAATTTCCTTTATAGGGGCTTTAGACAACACGGTTCTAATAATGTACTTTTTAGTTCGATATGACACTCTTTTTAGGATTGTGGCCCGGTGTTTTTCTTAATGTGGGACGTGATCGTCGCTTGCTAGGTAGCTGCTACCGCGATAACCCTGATAAGGTTCAGAACTGGGTTCATCTTTAGTTGTTCTCTCGGGCTCATCTTCAGTTTTTGGCTTTGTAGATTCTTCGCAAGGTTCCCTTCATCTCGGGGGGACGGGGTCGTTACTCCTATTTGGGCTTCCCATTCCTTCGTAAATATCCTGATAGCAAGATATCCATGGAGTATATTAAGTTTAATTTTCATTCCTGTTATATTTGCAGTATTAACAATAAGCATAATAAGACAGTTCGTAACAAACTCTTGTCAAGTTTATTCTAGTTTAATTTGACGAGAGAATGGCTAATTAAGTAATTTAGTTTGAATAGTTTGGAGTCTTGAAAGACAATTATTGCAGTCATCTGTTATCTGTTAACTCAAATATTATCAATTTTTACTATGATGAAAAGTATTGAGTTTTATCTGCAACCTCTGAAAGATATGGGTACAAGTATACTTGTTGGACTCCTTTAAGTGTAAGTTCGTAACACACGATTACTAAGAAGTTCTTGACTTGCCTGAAGGGATTTTCAAATTTGCGCACTTTTTCTTTCACTGGTTTGTCATAGTCTTTGATACCTACTGCGGGGACTTTTATCCAGCTTAAAATAATATCCATTCTTTCCTTTCCGAGCAATTTTCTATCTCCTTTCCCCAGTGATTTAAGCATCTAAGTTGAACTTCCCAGTCGAGATTATTTAACCCTCATACAATGTCTAATTTTTTCTATTTCCACACTGCTCATTTTGAATTTTTGACATTTTGAATTTTTGAATTTTAATTACTTAAATTTTGAATTTTGAATTTTGAATTTTTGACACGAGTGGATAGATTCAAGTTAATACAGCAGAACATCAGTTGATTCCTTTAGTTTCGTTTAACAGACTTAATAACAGACTTAATAATAACAGACTTAATAATAACAGACTTAATTCAACAGACTTACGTTCTCAATAATCTTAAAAAAGGGCTACACTAAAGAAGCTTTTTGTCTACTCATTAATATAGTCAGAGCAGAAAAAAAGGAACTAGAAAACGCAAAGCAGAAGAACAAAGAAAACTAGAGTTTAAACATGGGAAATAGAGAAACGGTAGGGGATAGTTAAAGAAAAAGAAAGAGACAGAGTTAGAGTGAGAAGGGCTGCATTAAACACTTCAGTTTTCGTCAGCTCAGTAACACAGATACAGCAGAAACAGAAAAACAAAGCAAAAAAATGGACCTTAAACATGGGAAAATGGAGAAACGGTAGGAGACAGTCAAGGAAAAAGAGATACTCTGTAAGAGAATGAGACAAGAGAAAAGGCTACATTAAAAGTAAAGGCTTTAGTTTTTCATCAGTTCAGTAACAGCTATAGCAAAAAAAAAAAACAGAAAAAAAAACAGCTCTTAAACATGGGGAATGCAGAAACAGTGGAAGTCCAGGAAAAAGAAAGAAAGAAATTAACTATGTAACTGTGTTATATATATATATATATATATATATATATATATATATATATATATATATATATATATATATATATATATATATATATGTATATATATTCTTCCATGTTGACTCAAAAAATAACATGAAAAAGACGAATGTCAAATGCCATATGCCAGTCATATGCCAAGACATGACTTTTTTTTCAAATAATTATAACTTACTTAGGGGAAACGTATTTTTTTTTCTTTCATGTTGACTTAAATTTTCGGAAGGCTCATCATTTTAGCGAAATGAAGTTCCGTTAATAATCTTTGCATAGTCACCACTTTCTGCATATAAAATATCAGGACTGGAATTTTACAGTATTACTCTCTCTTTCTCTCTCTCTCTCTCCTCTCTCCTCTCTCTCTCTCTCTCTCTCTCTCTCTCTCTCTCTCTCTCTCTCTCTCTCTCTCTCTCTCTCTCTCTCTCCTTTCTATTGACTTACTTGATCTAAGTCTCCTGCCGGGCGCTGCTCAGCGTAGAGAGTGACATCTGTCTCTTCCATCCACTTCGGTCCATGACCAGTATTTGCTCTTCGCTATGTCTGATATTTGCCATCGTCAAGAACTCGGACAGGCTGAGGATCAACGTTTCGTCGGTCGGCCGCGAGGTCGCTTCCAGCTGACTTTGATAGGGTCAAAGTCGTAGATCGTCTTTGCGGGTATATGTGGTGGCATTCGAAGCAGGTGCCCGAACCATCGTAAGGTTCGCTCGGCTGCTTGAGTCGAAAACCAAAACTGCTTTGCGAGCTGCAGAAGTTTCTCATTGCTGACAAAGTCGGACCATCGTAGGCCCTCGATTCTCCTCAGGCTCTTGATCCAAAAGGCTCTTCGGTCCATGACCAGTATTTGCTCTTCGCTATGTCTGATATTTGCCATAGTCAAGAACTCGGACAGGCTGAGGATCAACGTTTCTTCGGTCGGCCGCGAGGTCGCTTCCAGCCGACTTTGATAGGGTCAAAGTCGTAGATCGTCTTTGCGGGTATATGTGGTGGCATTCGAAGCAGGTGCCCGAACCATCGTAAGGTTCGCTCGGCTGCTTGAGTCGAAAACCAAAACTGCTTTGCGAGCTGCAGAAGTTTCTCATTGCTGACAAAGTCGGACCATCGTAGGCCCTCGATCCTCCTCAGGCTCTTCGCATGAAATACATCGATTTTCTTGAGGATTGCAGCTGATACTCGCCATGTCTCAGCTCCGTAAAGCATCACAGAGCCGACTAAAGCGTTGAAGATCCGCAGTTTCGTTGTAAAACTGATGTTTGGTTTTCGCCAGAGGTGGCGATTCAGCCTGCCCATGACAGAAGACGCTTTAGATAATTTCGCTTGCAGCTCTGGGAGAAGCGAGCCATTTGATGAAATTATGGAGCCAAGGTAAGTGAAGTCTTGAACAACCTCAATGCCAGTGGTGCTGTCCAGGCTAACTGAGGAGTTAACAGAAGGAGAAGACGTGTTTATGGCCATAATTTTAAGTTTGTTCCAGTTTATATGCAGTGCTACTTTGGCAGCCTCATCTCGTAGAATTCGGAGAGCTTCCAGCAGCTGCTCCATGGAGTCCACCAGAATGGCCAAGTCATCGGCAAAATGAACATCTGTGATGGCACAAATCCCCCACTCAAACTCTTCGCTCTCTATCTCCCATTCACACTCTATCTCTCTCTACCCCCACTCGAATTATATGTCTATCTTTCTCTATCTCCCACTCATACTCTATCTCTATCGCTCTCTTTCAAATTCTATCTTTCTCTCAAACTCAGTATCTTTATTTCTTTCTTTTTCCTGGACTTCTACTGTTTCTCCATTCCCCATGTTTAAGAGCTGTTTTTTTTCTTTTTTTTCTATTACGTTTCCCCTAAGTAAGTTATAATTATTTGACAAAAAAGTCATGTCTAGGCATATGACTGGTATATGGCATTTGACATTCGTCTTTTTCAGGTTATTTTTTGAGTCAACATGGAAGAATATATATATATATATATATATATATATATATATATATATATATATATATATATATATATATATATATATATATATATATATGTATATATATATATATGTATATATATATATATATATATATATATATATATATATATATATATGTATATATATATATATATATATATATATATATATATATATATATATATATATATATATATATTATATATATATATATATATATATATATATATATATGTATAGGGCACTCCTCCGAATAATTTGGAGGAAAAATCATTATATAGCCTATGCCCCTTGACTCTTCGAATGTAGACCCTTCTTGCCGCTCCCCCAATAAATAAAAGGACGTATGGACTTCTTGTTTCATGTAAATCCAGGTATAAGCGGGCAATCTTAGGAAGGATATACAGTGCGTTTGCTGTGTCTCATCTACTAGCATTAGCAGCCTTTTGGGAACTTTTTAGTCAAACTGAAAAAACAGCTATTCGCCGACTGTATTTCCGTTATGCGAAGTTCATTTTACGTATCCATCTATGGAAGAGCAATCGACGCTTTTTGTTTAGTTGTGGGATAGTGCAACCATTTGTAGTCATTGAAGGACACCAGTCTCGCTTTATGAATACGTTAGATCGTAAAAATAGTTTACTGAGTGCTTTCTTTTGTGAGATTTAAGTGAATGTATCTTTTCTTTTTCCTTTTTTTTTTTGTGTTTACTCCATGTTAGCACTATGTGTGTCTTTTGGGAAATAGAATGATAATAATAATAAGAATGATAATAATAATAATATGTATACTGTCCCTGCTTAAAATAAAACTGGAGTACCATATAAAAAAAAATGATATCTAACAGTGACGTTTAATTATCAATAGTCAATTCACATAAACAATTGAGTCAGTGGTGAATCGTATAGTTTGCTATACGATCGTATAATATGCACCAGATTATGGGAGAGACAACGACATAAAAAAGTTTTGGCATAATAAGCCGATTGAATGGCCAATTTTATTCGACAGCTTTTCAATAGGCTGAGCAGATGGATCTACAACCTCTGTAATGCAATTATAGATGTACCATGGTAACAGTAATACAAGATCAGTAACTTACAAAAATATAGGTAACTATATGTTTTGTTATCGATAATTTGTTTTTAAAAATATGTCTGTTCGATCATAGAGCATTATTGACAGCAGTAAACTGCTGTTTTGCTCCGTGGGCTTCGAAGAAAAGATTTAAGTTTTGCCTTTATTAACTGAGAAAGATAGAAACTACTGTTGGATAGAAAAAAAAATCTGATTATCGTATATTGAATAAATATATACCAAACGCGCTTAGGTAAAAGTAGTAGAACCGGAATAAGAACAGTGAAGATGCAATATTCCAAAAAAAAACCTTTCTTTTGGTTAGTTTCTCCTCTTTCTTTTTTTGGGGGGAGGGGTTATCTACCAGAATGGGAGCAATAATGAAGCACTTATATATAGTTAGAATATATACTAAAATGATGATAAACGTAATTCAATTAGTTTTGTCGTAATCCTTCAGTTTTACGATTTTGTATTTTAACTTAGAAGTATAAAAAAAAGGTGTGTGCCTACCTAGTGAATTTACCCATGCCTTAATACGTTTAAATCTTTTTGCGGGCTTATAAAAAAATATGCGACTGAAAAGGCTCCTCCCCCGCCTTCGTCCCCCCTTCTTTCGTTTTTAATGTGCTTGTTTTTCACTATGTGTACTTTGTGTTTGAGTGAAATCTATACGATAAGGTTTTTTGTTTGTTGTATTTTTATACGAGTGATACTATGACCTAGTTTCTTGTTATTTTTATGTGGCTATAACGTGCTGTAATGCTTCAATTTTTTCTTGTCTGTAAAATTAGCTTATTTTTCAGGAATCCACCTATGGTACTCAAATCCATGAGAAAAGAGAAGACAGAGAAAGTCGTTTTACTGGAATGGTTCACGACATCGTCACTAAAGGGGGCAGGTGCCTCATTCCTGTTTTTGCTCTTGGGAGGGCTCAAGAATTACTCCTTATATTGGATGAATATTGGGGTCAGCACTCAGAGCTACATGATATACCGATTTATTATGCGTCGTCATTGGCTAAAAAGTGCATGAGTGTCTACCAAACTTACGTTAATGCGATGAATTCTCGTATTCAGAAGCAGATTGCTATTAGTAATCCCTTTGTTTTTAAGCATGTGTCGAATTTAAAGGTAAATGGTTTTTCTCATAAACTATTTCCTCTTTTTTTTCTTTCTCCTTTTTTTGTTATATCTGCTTCCAATGGCTTTGCCTGCAAAAGGCAAAAGCGAGCGATATGGTAGAGTTTCCCCACACGGAGAATCTCTTTGAAATGTGTAAAGTGTTTCTAAGGGCAAACTCTTAGTCCCAATCTATGCATGATAAAAAGCTTCATCTTGAGCCATGCTAAAAAGGACTTTTGGTCAAATTAATTTTTTTTTCTGTTTCTTAATTTTCCAATTAATTCTCGTTTGTGCTGTTTTGAAGATGAATTTCCTCCCTTCCTTCTTCTAAAGTGGAAATCTTACATAAGTTCTTGGTTGCAATGACAACTCCCAACCTGGGATTTTTCTGAGCAATATTAAATGTCACTGGGGTCCTTGGGTTGTATTTGTGAATTTAGGTTTACACAGAGGTCTCCTCTGTATAATTGTGCCTTCAAATAATAATCTTCAATATATTCTCTTTCGGTCTTAAAGGGCATCGATCATTTTACCGGTGCTGACATTTTTTTTTCGACAAATTCCCTCCCCTCTTCCTCCTCTGAGAAAAATTTTAATTTAAGCACGTGACTCTGACTTCAGGTCTAAGCCTTGGTATTTTTATTCTCCTTCCCACATTTGTCACAAAATTCGCTTGGCTGGGGTTCTCGGATTGCTTTGACGATATTTGGCACATATATACCTCTTTTTAATAATAATAATCGAAAATGTATTTTCTTTTTAATCAACAAGGGCATTGATCATTTCGATGATGTTGGACCCTGCGTAATTATGGCTTCACCAGGTATGATGCAAAGTGGCTTGTCCAGAGAACTATTCGAAAGCTGGTGTACTGATCCAAAGAATGGGGTAATTATTGCTGGCTATTGTGTCGAAGGGACTTTGGCGAAACACATTCAATCTGAGCCAGATGAGATCGCGACAATGTCTGGCCAACGATTACCATTAAAGATGAGAGTTGCAAACATTTCATTTTCAGCTCATACTGACTATCAACAGACAAGCGAATTTATCAGGGCTTTGCAACCGAGACACGTGGTATGTTTTTTAAAACATATTTAGTATAATAGACTAGTTTTTTTCTGAAACTTAAATACTGCATTTTCTCTTTGTCTTCTTCTGTTAGATATCACGATCTTGTCAGCTAAGACCATTTAGCCCTCTTCCTTTTTTCTGTCTTTTCTTCAACTTGATTAAATGGTATTTTGTCATTGGGAACCAGTTTTCGACCGCTTTCCAATGTTCAGTTATTTCTAAGTCTTATTACTGTTTGCACTTCCGGTGACAGGACTATAATGCAACACCTATATTCTCCTCCTCCCCCCTCTTGTATACTCCTAATCCAAGCCCCTTCAGCATAAACGGGTGACTAGGCTCAGCAAAAGTATAAAATAAACACAATTAAATAATATTTGGTAGCGAAGCGGTAAGGATAATTCTTCAATCCTCTGCTTCAGGCTTTTCTAATATCCTTACTTTCTAGATTTAATTTGTATTTTGTCCATCTTTCTCAAATTATACGATTTGTTTTCAGGCTATTAGAATTTGATGTGTAACTTTGAATTTAGATGTATATATATATATATATATATATATATATATATATATATATATATATATATATATATATATATATATATATTATCTATTATATATATATATATTATATATACATATACATATATATATATATATATATATATATATATATATATATATATATATATATATATATATATATATATATATATATATATATATATATATATATATATATATATATATATATATATACATATAACGGTGTTTTGATTTAATAAAGCTCATAGTTGAAAAAGTGACTGTCAACAATATGTTGCGATGAATATGAATAGTAATCTTCGAGCAACTATTCTGTAATTTTGGTTCTTTGGTTGTGGCACTATTTTTTGAAATTCATTTGCAGATTGTGCTGATAAGCTCGCCCAGTTTTACATTTTATCGTTTAACGGATTTTGATCAAATGACAGTTAGGAATTTGATCAAGTTAGGAATTTGATCAAGTGGTTGATATTGTCATCTTTCTGCAAGATATACATTTTCTAAATTTGGTCGATTTTCTTTTGCTAGCATCTTTTTAGGATAAAAAAAGTTCTGTCTTCCAAGAAGATTATAAGGGAGTGGGAGATTTTACAAAATGACTATTTACAGATCCGTTCAAAATTGAATAGGAATCAAATCTGGCGCTGGAATCAAATTTTGATTATCGATGATATTGTTACTAATTGTCGATAAGTTATTGATTTATTGGCGATGTGGCGAAGGCCATTATTTACAAACAATAACTACTTCTATTGGGTGAGCAAGTAATTAGTTACTTACTTTCTAAATAACTTTCGGACTCATGTTCTTTAGTATTTCCAGTAAGTAGATCAGCTACGTAAATGAAAATCTTAAGGGCGTTCAGAAATAGATTTGCTGATTTTTTGAAAATATATTAAAGAGCATGTGTCCAGAATGCAATTGTCCCCCGAGGAGCAGACTGTTCTAAATTTTTAAGAGGATTTTTCTCATATTTTTTTTTGCAACTCGGGGGGAGGGAGGGAATCCTTGGATAGTTGTCAAAGGTTATTTCTTCTTCTATGCCCACTTTCGTGTGGCTCTAGTTACTTTATAAATCGTCTAGTAAAATGGCTCTTAGGGATATCATACTTTTCGTGTTTTTCGCAAGGTCTTCCGTCAGGTCAGTTCCCTACTTCAAGTCCTTATTCCAGGGGATTTCAAATATAAGAAGCTAAATAATACAATAAGTAAATACAATGTTTAGAAAATTACGGGGTGACTTTAATTACCTTGAAACATCATATGGGAAGTAGCCGAGGCCTCCGTCGACTAGGTACATGCCTAACTTGAGATAAGTAAAATACATTATAATACATGCTTTGCGCAAGGTCTTGAGTCAGCGCAGTATAAGCCGTGCGAGGAAACGTTACTGCTTTGGTCGCAATCTGCCTGTCGCAAGCCTTCTGCCTGGAAGAATGCTGACACATTTTCAATTGATTGATGCCTTTATTTTTAACAATTCTCAAAAATAATAAAACAATGAAATAAATATAACCATTACTAGAAGGCCAAACGACATGTACACAGTTGCTCAATTAACTTTTTAAATCACATAATAAAAAAAAAACAGTCACTTACACAATACTCACAAGGAGCTTGATCTCACCCTGCATCTCGACTGAGTTGAAACCCTTTGACCTAGGAAATGAGATAATTATAAGCAGCAAGTTCATACAGCTTTACACCGCCGGAGAGCCCCCTTCGTATGCGCGTAATTTTGGACATAAAAAAACTAAGAAATTCACTTTTGAATATAAACAATTTTCTTTTCAGTTTTTAAACACATTATTGAGTCTATGCAAGCGAAGATAAAACAGGCAGGTTGCAACCGAAGTCAGCAATGTTTCCTAGCGTGGCTTATACTGCACTGACTCAAGATCTTGCGCTTGGGTTTTATTGGGATTTTCATCAAGCTGAACTTTTTTTTTATTTATTTTGTTTTTCACTTATAGCTATATATTTAGATTCTAGTCCATGGTGAAGCCAACGAAATGAGCCGTCTCAAAGCAGCACTTATACGTGAATACGAAACCATGCCTGAAGTTGAGATTACAGTGTACAATCCAAGGAATACAACCTCAGTTGAGCTGACGTTCAGGGGAGAAAAAGCAGCCAAGGTCATGGGATCCCTTGCTGTCCATAAGCCAGTTGAGGGGGAGGTACTGTCTGGAGTCTTGGTGAAACGTAACTTCAACTACCATCTGTTAGCGCCATCTGACCTTGCAAGTGCGTATCTTCTTTTTCTCTTTCTTTTATTTTTTTTTTCTTCTTTTTTTCTTTCGGCTTCTTTTTCTTATATTTTTTTTAAGTTGTTGCGAGATTGTAAATGATTTCGGATCAAATTATTGAATTTAGCCACTGAATCGATATTTTGATTATCTTGTTTTTAATGTAGGCTTTTTCTTCTTTTTTTTTCAATGAAATGGCCTGTGGTTTCAGGGTAAGCTAAATAAATTAATAACAAAACGAATAAAATGAACTAACTGAATAGTCTTTCTAATTAAAGTCTTTTTGAATACTTAACTTGTAGGGGAATGGTAAATGATTTCTATGTAAATAAAATTAAACCCAACTAAATTGGTTACTAGATTAACTAATTGGATTTAATAGTTGATTCGAGTCTTTCTACTTGAATTCTAATTTTTGACTTAACTAGTTGAATTTAAAAACTAAATCAAGCCTGCCGATTATCTTATTTTTAGTATAAACTCGTTCTTTTTTATGAAATTATTAATGGTTTTAAGGGAAATAAACTGAATAAATTGACTGATTAAATATAGTACCTGAATCGAGTATTTCGAGCATCTTGTGTGCAATATAGGCATATTTTTTTTTTTTTTTAACTGGCCGATTATATCAAGACAAACTGAATAGATTCTCTCTAATTAAATTTTTTTCGAGGAATTAATTTGTAGTGAAAATTATAGTGAAAGGGTAGATGATTTCAAGGTAAATAAAACTAAATCTAACTAAATTAGTTATTAAATCAACTAATTTAATTTAGCAATTATTCGAGTCTTTTTACTTGAATTTTAATTGAAACTGAACTATTTGAATTTGGAAACTGAATTCAGTCTTTCGATTTTCTTATTTTTATGTAAACTCGTTCTTTTTTATGAAATGATTAATGGTTTCATGGGAAATAAATTGACTAATAAAATATAGTACCTAAATCGAGCATTTCGAGCATCTTGTGTGCAATATAGGTTTTTTTTTTTTTTTTTTTTTTTTTTTTTTTTTTTTTTTTTTTTTTTTTTTTTTTTTTTTTAATGGCCAATGATATCAAGACAAACTGAATAAAATAAAGTAACTGAATAGATTCTTTCTATTTGAAGTTTTGCTGAGGAATTAACTTCTAGTGAAAATTGTAGTGAAATGGTAGATGATTTCAAGGTAAATAAAACTAAATCTAACTAAATTAGTTATTAAATCAAATAATTAACTTAGCAATTGGTTCGAGTCTTTCTGCTTGGATTTTTTATTGAAACTTAACTGTCTGAATTTGGAAACTGAATCGAGTATTTTGATTGTCTTATTTTTATGTAAACTCGTTCCTTTTTATGAAATGATTTATGATTTCAAGGGAAATAAACTGAATAAATTGACTGATTAAATATAGTGCCTGAATTGAGCATCTTGTGTGTAATATAGGCTATTTTTTTCCTTTTTTTCTTTTTAAGTGACCAATGATATCAAGGCAAACTGAATAAAATAGAATAACTGAATAGATTCTTTCTATTTAAAGTCTTATTGAGGAATTAACTTTTAGTGAAAATTGTAGTGAAATGGTAGATGATTCAAAGTAAATAAAAGTGAATTTAACTAAATTCTTTATTGAATTAACTGATTTAATTTAGCAAATGGTTCAAGTCTTTCTGCTTGAATTTTAATTGAAACTTGACTATTTGAATTTGGAAAGATTTTAGATTTTAGAAAGACTTACTGACTTACTAAGACTAAGATTTACTGAATTTAGAAAGACTAGATTTTCGATTGTTTTATTTTTTATGTAAACTGATTTTTATGAAATGATTAATGGTTCCATGGGAAATAAACTGAATAAATTGACTAATTAAATATAGTACCTGAATCAAGCATTTCGAGCATCTTGCGTGAAAGTGGCCAATGATGTCAAGACAAACTGAATAAAATTAAGTAATTGAATAGATTCTTCTATTTAAAGTCTTATTGAGGAATTAACTTGTAGTGATAATTATAGTGAAATGGTAGATGATTTCAAAATATATAAAATTTATTCTAACTAAATTAGCTACTAAATTAACTAATTTAGTTTAGAAATTGGTTCGAGTCTTTCTACTTGAATTTTTATTGAAACTTAACTATTTGAATTTGGAAACTAAATCGAGTCTTTCGATTGCTTTATTTTTTATGTAAACTCGCTCTTTTTTATGAAATGATTAATGGTTTCAAGGGAAATACACTGAATAAATTGACTGATTAAATGTAGTACCTGAATCGAGCATTTTGAGCATCTTGTCTGTAATATAGGCTATTTTTTTATTTATGAAGTTTTTTTTCTAAGTGGCCAATGATATCAAGACAGACTAAATAAAATAGACTGACTGAATAGATTCTTTCTATTTAAAGTATTATTGAGGAATTAACTTGCAGTGAAAATTGTAGTAAAATGGTAAATGATTTCAAGGTAAATAAAACTAGATCTGACTAAATTAGCTATTAAATTAACTAATTTAATTTAGCGATTGGTTCGAGTCTTTCTGCTTGAATTTTAATTGAAACTTAACTATTCGAAGTTGGAAACTAAATCGAGTCTTTCGTTTTTTTTATGTAAACTCATTTTTTATCAAGTTATTAACGGGTTCCTTGGGAATGAATTGAATGAATTGAGTGATCGAATTTAATGCCTAAATCGAACATTTTGAGTACCTTTTCTGTAATGTAGGCTAGTTTCTTTTTCTCTCTTTTTTAATGGCCAATGATTTCAAAGCAAACTGAGTAAAATAAAACATTTGAATAGAGTACTTCTAATTTTAGTTTTATTGACACTTAACTTGTATTTAAAATTGTCTGCCTTTTTTTTGTGAAAAAGTTTGAAAGGTAGAATAAAATTTCAAGAAAAGCATGATTAAAAACTTCAACCTGCAGATTTAGCATTTTCTTGGTTGTATTTTTTGGAAAAATGTTGTCTTGTAAAAAGAGATAAAAAAATGCAATGTTTTTTGAATACTCAGTCCCAGAAATACTATGCATGACCATCACTGTACGAGTGATCGAAATATCCAGTATATTGTTTGATTGTTTCGTTCAACTTGACATTCACTCAAAGATCTCAGCATACACAAGCTACGTCAGGCCACAGCTTGAATACGCCACTGTCATCTGGTCGCCATATCTCAAAAAGGATATTGACAAAATAGAACGAGTCCAGAAACGCTTTGTAAAAGGACTTCAAGGATTCAGAAACCTTCCATATGACGAAGCTCTAAGAAGGCTCACTCTCCATAAACTTGAGACAAGAAGAACGATCTTAGACATAAAAACCCTGTTCAAGATAGTTCACAAGAATTTTGGGAACGTAAAAGACGAGCTTGTTCAAATAACTACCCAAAGCAATACAAGATCGCACAGTCTGCAATTGGAGCCTATGAAGATGACGATTGCAAGATCTAATTCTTACCATCATTCGTTCATACCCCGGGTCATCAGGATCTGGAACAAACTACCATTCCCAGTCGAAAAGATGAAATCACTGGAAGCCGTCTCCAATAGCCTAAACATAAACATACCATATCTTGAGACTTTCAACGTAGGACGACTTTAAATGGCCATCGTGCCACAGTCGACCAGCACTTCGCCCTGCCATAACATTTTTCTTTTAAAAAGGTCTCAGTTATGTGGAAATTTTGTATTGAAAGACGTGAGGAATAAATTATTATTATATTATTTATCGTCAGCCCCAGACATCACGCAAATTGTCTCTATCCCTAAAACTTCAGAAAGTGGGTGTATTTTTTCCTTGTAACGGGCGCCCAAAAAAAAAAAAAAAAAAAAAAAAAAAAAAAAAAAAAAAAAAAAAAAAACCTGACTGTAAAATCTGGAAAATAGTGAGCTTAAAAAAATGGCACCAAGCAGCTTAGGAAGGTTTAGAAGGTGCAGTTGCAGTTGAAGGTCTTTTGAAGGTGCAGTTGTCATTCAGAATCAAAAGATTGTTGATTTTGAATATTTATTGACAAAAATGTCGTGAGAAGGAATTAATTATTTTTTCCTCACGGTTCAACGTGACAGCATCATCGAAAATGTGATCCTATCCTCATAAGCTTATACTTTTGGAACAGTCGAAAGAAAAACCTTAGAACCATGTGGCTTTTACTTATGAACAGGCTCAACATGGGCCTGGGAGAACATGAAACATTTCGTGTGTGATTTCATTAGATTAAAACTTAAAACGAACAGAAATTACTCCGTATATGAAATGGGTTGTCCCCTCCGCAATCTCTCGCTCTTTACGCTAAAGATTGACTCTTTGCTACAATTCTGCTTTTTAAAACAATGGATGGTAAGTTTAAAATAACCAGTCAATTGACAAATTAGAACGTATACTGTACTTTGAATGGAGGAGCAGTCCTATTTCGGTCCAAAGTTGAAATGCATCTTTTAGTGTTTTGATCCTCCCCTCACTGGAGAATATGTGTTATAGTGCCAAATATATTTCTTTGTTTTGTAGCTTATACCGACATACAAGTTAGTCAAATAACACAGAAATTGGCAGTCCATTACAGTGGCAGTGTCTCAACTCTTCATTTTTTACTCTTACAATTGGCTGGCCATGTAGAGAAGATGGATGAAGTAAAGAGCTCTTTTAGAGTATTTGATGTTATCGACTTGACAGTTGATAAAAATATGATCACTGTAGAGGTAAGTGCCAGCGTTAGTTGACATGTATTCATAAATTTATTTGACACTGGTCACGGCTGGTCAAGAAGAACATATCACAACGTAGAACAAAACATAAATAATAGGCATATGATAATGACGAATATAGGGGAAGTATCAGTATTGTATTTTTCCGGGGCCTAGAAATTTTTTTCTGGTGTCCCATAAATTTTTTAATTTGCAGAGACCCAGGGAAGGAGGCTTTGGGCTGAAGCCTCTTTTTTCCGTGTACATGCCGGAATTGAATTATTCTGCCATATTTTGGATCTAAATTTGAGAGTTTATTCGTAAGTTTCTACCAAGTGTGATGTAACTATATATATATATATATATATATATATATATATATATATATATATATATATATATATATATATATATATATATATATATATATATATATATATATATACTTTTATTTTCACCTTTATAACACCTTTATTTTCATAAGTCAAATCATCGCTGTTTCCCTAAGCATTATATCTGACATTGTTAGAGTTCTAAAATGATTGCCAAAAACCGTTTACAGAGCTGCATTCAAAGGAAGGATAAGGAGAACAATGGATGCTTAATCGCATTTTGATCCTCCTTATCTACAATAATCTGCTTTATCCTCCCTTCTGTAAGAGATTATCAAAGGATTTTCGCAATTAGCTGAGAAGTTTGACACTGTCAGGTGTATCTCTAGGTGCAACATCAGTCATATATACGGTGCTTTACTTAACTTAATTTTCATGCAGACTGAGCGCCAGCGTCTAAAGAGCTGGCACGAGTACCAGCGTCTACGTCGTCCATGTGTCCTACTCTAGGACAACTCGGGTCTTGAGCTGCCGTGGGTGAATCTTCAGGTCGTATTTCTGCCTTGCTTAGGAACTGATGTAGACTTCTTGTACGACTCCATGGTCCTCTACACGGAGGCCATGGGGTTGAAATCGTTGGTGATGTGACAGGGGGTTTCTTCTGGCATTTGGAGGAGATAGCCTTGCCATCTCAGGTTACATTGTGCAACTTGTAGGGAGAATGGAATTTGAATTGTACGGAATAGGAAGTTTGTGTTGCTGATAAAATCGCACCAACGAAGTCCGTCTGTGTTTTGGAGTCCCTTGGATTGACTCGCATGCAGCTATCTCAAAGTCCTGGATGTTGGCCAAGTTTTGTGCCATATAGTAGGACTGAGCCTATAGATATAGTGAATATCCGCCTCTTTGTGAGACGGCTGACAACAGGGTTTCGTCAAATCCTTTTTTTTCTTAGTTTCCTTAGGATGGAAGTTGCCTTGGCGATTCGTGCGTTTACTTCGCTCTCGACTGATCCATCACTTGAAAGAATGGAGCCGAGCTATGTGGAATCCTTCACGATTGTGTTTTTTTTTTTTTTACTTCACCTGCAGGAGGGGTTGGTATTGGTATGATAGTGAGTGATATGATAATGATATGTAGTGTGCTCATCACCCCGTTTCTTTTTGTTTATCTAATTTAATTTGAAACTAGAAGTTGCTTGTAGCATTAAGGTTATTCTTTAACTGAATACTAATGGGGCATGAGCTTCCTTATAAATTTCTTTTGGCACCTCTCACATTTGAACATTTAACCGATGATAGCGAGGAAACATTCTGACCACGAATAGTCTGGGGGGGCTTACAAAAACATATGAAAAAAGTGGTTTTATCTATTTTTATTATGTTTTTACGAGTAGGACGAACGTTTGGGAGGTGGAAAATCCCCCTTACCCCTAACCTGAATACGACCATGATTACCAAACATATCTTTTTCGAGAATAAGCTATACACATAATATAAAAAATATTTCGAAAACGAGACCAAATTTCTAGTTTTATCTATAGTAATTTTAGCTATGAAAACTTTTGCCTATGAAAATTTTGTTTGTGTTTGATTTGCTTATGTTTATTAACTAGTACTCAAAAGGTATTTACAGCTGTTTTGACTTCGGGCACGTTAATACTGCATTTAGTTGTCAGTATTTTTGTAACAGAACGATAAGAGAAGTGACTATTTTATGAGGATACTAGCAAATTTCACCTCGGGTTAGGAATGTATTATTTTTACGAAAGGCATAACTAACTTGGTTGGTTTCCATCTTTTGCTCTTAGTTTGATGATTGCAAAAGCTTATGATTGATATGATTGCATACATGATTGTAATATATGATTGTATATATGATGATTGTGATGATATGTGGTATGTGATGATGACATGATATGTAATATATGATTTTGATGTAATGATATGATTGTAATACAGATATTATTGCAAAAGCTTCAAATCATATAAGGAATGTCACTATGATAAGAAACTTGATTAAATTGTTGTGGCGTCATTTAAAAGCATGTCTGACGACATTTCAGACAGTCAGGTAACAGAATCAGACGATCATGATATCATATCCTTTGTTTCGAAGGAAGATAGTATGTTTGTTGTATCGTGTTGTATACGAAGATGCAGTTTTTATGGTCAAAAATTTTATTATATTTTATATATTATGTTTTGTTGATTACAAAAGCACTAGATATTGTAACTTCCTTTCAAATGAGCCCTTAACTGTTCTTCTGATTCCCTGCTAGTGGTGACGACAAAAAATGGAGTAAATGGAAAAAATGTGGACATAAATGCGGCCAGTGCTAAAAAGTGATTTCCCTTGTCCTTCAAGACTGGGGCTGCAAGTTTCCTGCGTGGAGTTTTTGGTAATGGTGATTCCAATTGTATATTCTTGGTGTTGAATATGATGCTGTTTTTTTTTGCTCCAGCGTTGCACCAATGTAAATAGCTGTCTTTTTTTTTAGAGATACATATTATTATTACTTTTTTGCTCTAGTTACCCCTTACAACGGGGCAACTTTGCCCCGTCGTAAGAGGTTGTTTTATTTTGACATATATAGGTATGTAATTTGTTTGTTTATCTTTTTCTTTTTTTTAGTGGAAGGGTAGTCCAGTTAATGACATGTTTGCTGATGCTGTACTCGTTACAATACTAAGAGCAGAAACTTTAAACGAACCATCCGTCAAAATTGACGACTACGGAGCCAAATTCGAATGGGACAAGTTTAAGGTTAGACCTTAGCTTAATAGCTTTTAATAAAAAAAATTAATTACATAATAACCACTTCCTCGTTGATTTATCACCCTCTTTTGATCTTTGTAGGTGAACACAATTCCCAGCCTTTGATGGAAAGGGGGTTATCCGGGCTTTTTTGGAGGGTGGGGATTTATATATATATATATATATATATATATATATATATATATATATATATATATATATATATATTCATATTATATTATAATATATATAGATAAGAAAATCACTAAATCCACTAAAATATTGCTAAAATGTGGTGATTTCTTTTTTCGCCGGATAGTAAGCCTGAATACTATACTCAGACACAATTATATGGCTTGAATGAGAATAAGGCAGTGGCGAATCTGGCAAAGGTGGTCATTTTCCTTTCCAACTCCTTACCTCAAGATATTTTATTTTTTACAGACTGTATTTACGTGTATCTAAGTCTGACAAGCAAAATCAAACAGTTCGTGGTAATGAACAGCAGTAAGGAGTTTCCTGGCTCAATAGTAACCGAAACTCTAAAAAATAGAATTTTGATACCAATATATGCATCAAAAGAAGCGTATTTTTGTGATGATTTTAAATATACAAGTTTCATCACGTTTAGTCTTACCCCTCAAATTTACGAGCCTGAGAAAATTTTCCTTATTTGAGAAGAAAGGGAAAAAAAAACCCAAAAGTCATAGAATCTTAATGAAAATCACACCATCAGATTCAGCGTATCTGAGAACCTTGTTGTAGAGGTTTCAAGCTCCTATCTGCAAAAATGTGGATTTTTGTATTTTTAGCCAGAAGAAAGATCACGAATGCTTGTGTATTTGTTTTTTTGTTGTTTTTTTTTCCAGGGGTAATCGTATCGACCCAGTGGTCCTAGAATGTCGTGAGAGGGCTCATTCTAACGGAAATTAAAAGTTCAAGTACCCTTTTTAAGTGACCAAAAAATGGCAGGACAACTAGGCCCCCTCCCACGCTCGTTTTTCCAAAACTTACCGGATCGAAATTTTGAGATAGCCATTTTGTTCAGCATAGTCAAAGATCTAATAAATATGTCTTTGAGGATGACTTAATCCCCAACAGTCCCAAGGGGAAGGGTTGTCCATTGTTTGCATATAGTATTATGTATTGACGAAATATACTGACGTTTTCAGGGGTTATTTTTTATGACGGTGGGGTGGCGGAGGTCGGTTTTACGTGAGAGGATCTCTCCTTGGAGGAATTTGTCATAATGGAAGAGAATTTCCATGAAGGTGGCGCTAGATTTTCCAGCATTATTTAAAAGAACAATGGGAAATTAAATAAAAGAAAAACATATTTTTTTCAACTGAAAGTAAGGAGCAACATTCAACCTTAAAATGAACATGAAGTATTACATATACGAGGGGGCTCGCCCCTCTTCAATGCCTCGCTCTCTACGCTAAAGTATTTTTAGTAATTTCAAAAGAGATTTTTATTTTAAATAAACGGCGTTTGTGATTCAGGAGTCATTCTTAAAAAATTGGAACAACGTTCGAACTTTATTGTAAAGAGCGAGGTATTGGCGAGGGGGCAAACCCCTCATATACGCAATAAAAATATATAGACATAGAAGTTCGTTACGTAAGTTAATTTTTAAGTTACATATATTTATTACTAGTAAAAACGTTCATAAATAAAAATCGCTTTGAGTAAGGTGCTTCTGGACGTGCTAGGACGATGAAAATCGGTTGGCGTGTCAGGGAGCTGCACAATTTGACTTGATAAAGTTGTTTTCCCAGATTTGACCATCTTGGGGGCGAAAGGGAGAGGAAAAATTAGGTATTGATAACTTACGAACGGGTGATCGGATCCTAATGAATTTTGATATTTAGAAGGACATCGTGACTCATAGCTCTTATTTTAAATCCTGGCCGGCATTAAGCCTCTTATTTTCTTTTTTAAATCAATCAATTGATTCATAAAATTTTGTTTGAGTTCATACCATATGATCTCTTGGCTCTTAGCTCTTCTTGCCTCGTCACAAGTGCCATATGAGCTCTTAGCTCTTGTTTTTTTTACCGATCATAATACTTTTTGTTCCAAAAACAAAAGCAAACGTAACTAATAATCTATTCAGTCAATTCTGTATTAAATTCATGAAAAATATAACACTACAATTGGGAAAGTTGTGTTTTGTTGTATCGCGTAGTATCGCTCTAACGATGCATAGCTGTAGCTATCGATGCATAGATGTATCGCTCTAACGATGCATCGATGCATAGTATCGCTCTAACGATGCATAGCTGTAGCTATCGATGCATAGATGTATCGCTCTAACGATGCATAGATGTAGCATAGCTGTAGCTATGTAGCTCTTGCTCAATGATTCTTTCAAAATTTAGGACACTTTTGGTGGAGTCACTAATAGCTTGTTAACCTGTATTGTTAGTCATGAACCATTTACTATGCATATAACTTATATACGTTGTAATTTTTAAAGTCGATTTTTAGGGAGTCAGAAATATTATGAACTTTTAGGTAAAGAATATTATATTCTATCTCCTGAAACTTTATTCTAGTCTTAAATCATGTGCATTTTTGCTCTTTCACTATTATCATCACTGTACCAGGGGACCTAGCTTTGCTCAGTGAAGCAAATTTTTGACATAAGAACAGTGTCCGGTACATCCCCCTTTCCCGCGGTACTGCGTAATTCCCGTACCCTGATTAACGCAAGGAAAATTTTCTGTATTTATTCTAGATTTACTTTCAATAAAGGTGAAGGCATTTTTCAATCTCTAAGAGGCAATTCTACCCCTCCAATTAGCATCCCTGGCAAACTCAGAGGTTTATTCTGGGTAATAAATGCCATGGGATTTTGCAAAAGATAAAAATAGAGTTAAATCGAAATAAAAATTACCGTGTCTGTTAAACGACCCAAATAAAAATAAGGAGTCCCAATGTATATTATGAAATAGCTTATCTTATATACAAAAATCATAATTTTGGGAAAAATTGCTTACTCCCTTCTTTACCTGGTTTATCAAAAAATAGATTGATCTATTAAACGTTAATCAGGCACCATTTTCTTTGAAAAATTTATTTTTGGTAAGTTTTCAAGGAGGGGTGGCTTGAAGGGGGGTTGAAGTGGGGACTCACCCCCTGATTTTCATAAAGTCGTACAAGTCATTTATTTTGAACTCATGGTGGTCCAAATGTTCAATTCTGAAATAGTCTCCTGGTCCTGGAAAGAACTCAGCATTTTCAAACTTTACGGTAAAGAAATAGTTGATCTTGGCAAAACTTGGCTTTAGTTGTAGATACCAAAAGCTGAATTCGTATGTAAATAGAATAGAGTAGTTTCATTTTATCGTTTAATTTTAATTTTGTTTTTAAATAGAGTCGTTTAAAATAAACCAGGTTTAAATGGATAGGACTGGTAGCAGCTTATGCCTCAACCTGGTTATGCCCGCGTTTGATTTGTTTTTGTCTGGCCGTTCAGAACTAGTCGCTACTTTTTGTGAAGTCATTTAAGTCGTTTATTTTGGCCTCATCCAGTTCCTAGGCGCTCAATTCAGTCAGAGACAGTCTACTGTATTTTCCTTCTCCTGAAAAGACTTTGGAATTTTCAGAATTCTGAATAGACTAATGGCTGATTTTAGCAGTGCTTACCTTCAGTCGTAGATACCGAAAACCGAATTTACATGTAAATAGAATAGGGTCATTTTATTTTATGGTTTAATTCTGATTTGTAATAATTTGGGATTTAAACAGAGTCGTTTAAATTAAACCAGGTTTAAATGTTTTTGCACGATTTTAAATGCCTAAATGTTGCGTATGATTTGTTTTTGTCTGGTCTTTCAGAACTAGCCGCTACTTGTCGTTTATTTTGGCCTCATCCAATTCCTAGGTGCTCAATTCAGCCAGAGATAGTCTATGTTGTATTTTCCTTCTCCTGAAGAGACTTCGGAATTTTCAGAATTCCGAATAGAGAAATAGTTGATTTTAGCCCTGCTTACCTTCTGTCGTAGACATCAAAAACTGAATTTACATGTAAATAGCATATGGTCGTTTTATTTTATGGTTTAATACTTATTTTTGATAATTTTTTATTTAAACAGAGTTGTTTTAAGTTAAACCAAGTTTGAAGGGACTTGACTGGTAGCATTGCAGCTTGACTTAAAAATCTGTTTATAGTTGCGTATGATTTGTTTTTGTCTGTTAGTTCAGTAGTTCGGAAAAATTCAACTGAAGTCTGACAAGATAAAATGAACAAACCAAAAGTAAGAGACAAGGTCACGTGTATGGAACGTTGGCCAAACTTTCACTATGAGTAGAAAAGAAGGTAAGAATTTTTTAAACACATTGGAAAAGTTTAGAATTCAAAGAACAGGATCCCCAGGAGACTCTTTCAAAGCAAGTGCATACAGGACAGTTAAAAAAAAATCGATCATAATACGAGGTTGAGACGAATACAACACTTGAGTAGGTCAACCAAGATTTAGTTGTGTATGCAGAATTTTTTTCCCCTGGACAGGAGTTCTTTTGAAGACGCTGGGATACAAAACGGTAGCTTTGTTTGCATTGTTCAACTTCTAGCAATATATGTCGCAACTCTTGATACCTGATTTAGACCGTACAAATTTACTTACTTACGAACAATTTCTCGGAACGAGTTCATTGACTTTCATTCATCAGAAATTAGGGAGAAGATCCTCGACGAAGTCTAGAATTCAAAATTTTATTCTATAATGGCTGATACGATACTCGATGCTTCACATTTTGATAAGCTTGGGGTCACAATCCGCAGTATCAACTCGGAAGGGAAACCTAGAAGGAAACTATGATGTTACCGTGGCTAATAATAAAAAACGGGCAGGGTATGGCAGAAATTATAATAGGAATATTGTCAAGGAGAGGAATTCTTCTGGATAAAATAGCTTCCCAGTCTTATGACTGTGCAAGTTCGATGTTTGGACAGTTTAACAGAGAGCAGCAGAAAATATCTGGACTTCTTTATTACCACGTGCCTTATATTCCCTGCCAGGCCCATAGACTAAGTATTGTGAAAGAACATAGTTACAATTCATCTCTTTTGATAGTCGAGCTTTTCAACATCCTTGACGACATATACGTGTTCTTCTTTTCATCTACAAATCGTTTTGCCACCCTTAAAGATGAACTCTCTTTGATTGAAAACAGCCTTAATATCAAAAACTTACCACGGACTCGGTGAACTGTAAGGGCTGAAACACAAGCAGTAGCTACAGCTACTTTGTTTTAAGCAATAGTTTCAGCCATTTACGAAAAAAAAAGATAAAAAAACACCGATGTGAAGACAAAGGCACAAGCTAGCGGCTTTCTGAAAAGGATTCTAAACTTCGAATTTATTGCTTGCCTCATGTTTGTAAAAAAATCATGTACAAGATCAAAATAGCAACAGAAAAACTTGAAGAAGAGGTGGTTCACATCATCAACTAATCGAAAATTGAAGATTTGAAGTTAGCTTTTGAAAGAATATCGGAGGATGAAATGTACGATTTCATTGACAATGTAAAAGTTTTCGCCAGAATGAGAGAAGTCGATCCAGAGGCAGATTTCGTCAGGCATCATCGTCGGTGACCTCGACCAATCTCGTTTTGATATCAATGTATCAGTTATAGTGACAACATTTGAGAATCCTGCTTGAAAGATTGTCTATAATTACGGAGATGATCTTAGAGCTTACCTTGTCAATTTTTAGCCATTTTACTCCTTACTTCAGCCTCCTTTAAAAAAAAAAGGTTTCCGTAGCAGATATTGATATAGCAACAATGTTCCTTCCACACCAAGAACGAACTCAAGATTCTACTATTTTTTAAGTAGAGCTTGAAGATCTGTTTCAGTTTTGATAAAGACGCTACTTGCTTCAGAGAAGTCCTAGGCGAAGGGAATTAGCGGCAACATCAACTTCAAGATTTAAAAATTGGCTGCGACTCCGCCTGTTGCAGTTGCTTCTGTCAAAAGAACATTTAGCAAGCTCAAGTTTTTTAAGAATTTCCTGAGAACTGCCATTATTGTTTCTTGATTAGATTCCCTCATGTTGCTGGCGAATGGGAAAGACATCATTAATGCGACTGACTTAAACGAAATTGTCCAGCGGTGGCCCACTTTGAAGAAAAGTTGAATATAAATATAGCTGTTCTTGGTTACGCATTTTAATTTTCCCTCGCTAGGAATGTTGGCATTTTAAGAAAGTTGAAGTATATTTTACCAAGAGATATTTTAAGAACACTGTATTATCCCTTAATTCATCCTTATCTGCTATATTGTTGTAATGTTTGGGGTAGTACATTTCCTTCTCATCTCCATCATATTCGAGTTTTGCAGAAGAAAGCGCTTCGAGTGTTATGTGGTGTAGGTTTTAAAGACTCGGTTCAAAAGAGGTATATAGATTGCAAAATCTTGCCTTTAGCAGGACTTATTACTTTTTATCAAAGCCTGTTTATATATAAATATTTTCAAAATTGTTTACCAATATGTTTTAAAAGTACGTTTGAATTAAGAAGTGATATTCATACACATTTTACGAGAAACTCCAATACAATTCGTCGTCCGCTTCCTATTACCTGTAGATCTCAATTTTCTATTCGGCATCTAGGACCCCATGTATGGAATTATTTACCTACGACTTTGAGAAACATGGATAATTTTCTTTAATTTCGGCGGGAATTAAAGCTATTTTGCCTTAATATTTATTGTTTTGATAGTTGAGTGGACCTCATGTGGAGCCAAGATGTTGGTTTTGTTTTAGGCGATACTGGTCAAGTGGTTTTAGTTTCTTTTTGTTTTGTCTCTTTTGAAGTGTAATTCCGTATCGATTGAAATACAGGGTAATTGATTTTTTTTTCTTCTTTTCCTTTTCTTTTCTTTTCTTTTTTATTTTCTTCTTCTTTTCCGTATTGTTTTTATTTGTAAGTGTATTGGGGTTGTAAGCCCAAACAAGCTTTGCTTAGGGCCATTTGCTTGTTCTGTTTTGTTATTTATATTAAAAAACCCATCTTTCTCTCTCTAAAGACGAGGCATTCTGTTTATGCTTCTTTTTTGTCCCCGTAGATAAGTACAAATGGTAAAGGATTAATGTATAATAAATTTTGACGATTTGTATACTGTGATCTAGGAGTTATTTAAATGAGGGGATGTCGCCCCCTCTCTGGACTGGGTGCTTCGAGCCACCCCTGTTTTCAAGGATCAGTTGACCTTCAAAGTGGCTAATCAATGCAACAATTGCAAGTTACGATACTTAATTAACTCTGATCAAAAGCTTTATGAATAGTAACGACATGATTGATATCCGTCACCCTATTCTAGTCCAATAGTCGAACATCATTTCAACAGTTTTCTCCGCTTTTTTACTCTCTTATTTTCATTTCGCAAAGGATCTAAGAAAAATGTACTCAATGCAATAGGGGAGGGGAGGAAATTTTCCTAAATTCGTGACCTATGTAGATCGTGTTTTTAGGCCAGAAAGTGTTGGTATGCCAAATTTTTAGATTTTTTTTAGAATATATATATATATATATATATATATATATATATATATATATATATATATATATATATATATATATATATATATATATATATATATATATATATATATATATATATATATATTATATATATATATATATTTTATATATATATATACATATATATATATATATATATATATATATATATATATATATATATATATATATATTATATATATACATATATATGTATATATATTATATATATATATATATATATATATATATATATATATATATTATATATATATATATATATATATATATATATATATATATATATATATATATATATATATCACTTGTAAATGACCATAGCCACGGAAAGAAAATTTTTACACAAAAGCTTATAACATACCAAGGACATTTAAATAAATCTGATTGGTTTTATTGGTCAAGTAAAAATTTACCCAACCATACGTATTTTAATAAATTAGAAACAAAATCGATATTTCAATCTTTAACGAAAAAGGCCTCCATATGGAGGTATTTAGTTTCTTGTTGTAACAGGCGACACATTTATAAAAAGGGGAACGTGGGTAAAAATCAGCGAAAAATAAGCTAAAAAGAATGAACTTTTACGGACGGAAATTGATGTCAAATTTAGTAAATTAGCTTATTATTTATTTTCAGGTTTCAACACGGTAACAACACTGATTAAAATGTTGCAGTACCCTTAAAATTTAGATCTAGATGCAAACAAAAGAAAAGAATGGCAGTTTTCAAGTATGAATCGGTCTTACCTGATGGTTGGGTTGGTCCACGTGGACCTACCTCGTGGTTCCTCTTGGTACTTTAATATCCTTATCATTTTTTATTAGTCGAAAGTTGGGGGTCACTTACGGAAATGGAACAGCGAATAGCCGCTTTCTGCTGTAAGACCCTAAATGCATTTACCGAGCCTTCGAGAACTGTAAATTTGACAAAAAATTTTTGAAGTCGAAACGCTGATTTAAGTGTGCGCATGAGTGAATAAAAAGGTTTCGTAAATAGCGTATGATCACACTAAGGTTTTCTAAGTAAGAGGTATTATTGTAGCCTCAAGAATAGCGTGTTAAAACGAGATTTTCAAAATTATCGATAATCTAATTCTTTTTGGTACATAATGATAAAAAGAAAAATAAAAAATGTTTTCTCAAATAAAAATACCCCATATTTTTTTCAAATTAAATATGGTCTATATATACCTTACCATTTCCCTGAAATAAAGTTTTAACTTCAGGGTCAAAAATCAAAACGATAAACTTAACTGCATTTTTCAGTAGATTCACTTTCGAAAATAGTGTTAGAGAAATAAGATAAAACGTTTTTTTTTAATCCTTTTTAATCGCTAAAAATTAAGATGTTTATAAATGTAAAGAGCTACTGACACATCGAACCCTTATTGCATACATGCCTGTGTGAAATATGCAGTAATTAAAGATAATTGCTTTTAAAAATTATTACTGGTGTTGGATTTGAACCTTAGATTTCCATCTAAACAGAGGTTTTTTCAATAATTAACAATACAATACAATAATTTTTCAATAATGTAAGATTCTGAACGATCTTGCACAAAAAGGGCATACTGCATTTGCATATATTCGGTGGCTATAAGGGTTATCATCATTATCTTTCTGGCCCCTGTTAGTTTCGTAGAATTCCAAAAGACTATCAAAAACATAAAAAACGGTAATTCAGTGGGACATGATGAACTATCAACAAATTTGTTAAAAGAATATTGCCGGAGTTATTTTTGAACCACTTATCCACATTTTCAATTTAGCATCAATTCAGGTATATTTCCTAGTAGATGGAAAATTGCCCGAGTAATTCCGTTGTATAAATAAGTTGATAAATCTGATTTAAGTAATTATCGTCCAATTGTAATTTTATCGCCAGTTTGGAATATACCAGACAAAAATCTAAGAATCTGATAATTTAACTTTAAAAAGAAGAAATTTCTTTCGTCATGGGAGTTGTCAATAGAATATTTTTTTAATGTTTTTTTGTTGTTATGGCTGGTACGTTGAGTTTCTTTGGATGCTTTTATCTGGTTGTTTTTATTTAAATTAGAGCTATGTAATGCTCAGGACTGGATCTTGGCCGAAAAGCATTTTTGCCAGGTCCTGGGTCCTTTCGCTGTGTACATTTAGTTAAATAACAAAGTCGGAAGTCAGACAAATCGCTCCTTTCTTCAGGATTTCTCATTTTTTACGGATTTTCTGACAAATTCACTAGAAGGTAGAAAAGTAGAAGATAGAAGGTAGAAAAGTAGAAGGTAGAAGGTAGAAAGTAGAAGGTAGAAAAGCAGTTAACTCTTCGGTTGGGTTCAGTGTCATTCATTCTGTAAATACTACGTGATTGTTTCCTGAATGGGTCAGAACTCGGACATCTAGGAAACGGAAAAAAAGATCAATGTTGCCAAATATTCAGATATTCTTGTTTTTCAGGATAGTTTGGTTGAAATGCTGCGGGATATGTTTGGCGAAGCTGCGGTCCCTAAATCCGTAACCAAAGACGATTTTTATGTGACTGTGGATGATAAAAAGGCTATTATTGACTTTTATAATTTGAAGGTCACTTGTGAAGAAGATTTAACTTTGCAGAAAATTTTGCAAACTGCTGTGTCTCGTCTCTACAACTCCCTTGCTCCTATTTCTGCGATTCAGATGTGAAACCAATTTAAATTTTGTTTCTTTAAGTTAATCTGATAATATTTTATTATAAAGACTACTATTGGCTTTTAGAGTGTGGAAGTTAGGTTTGAAAAAGATTGAATTTTGCAGTAAATTTTGAAAATTCTGTCTTTCGTTTCAGCAACCCCCTCTATCCAGTTTCTCAAATCAAATCAAAATCCATTTTTGTTTTGTATGCATGATGGCCCTTTATCGGCCCTCTAATGCTTGTATTTTTGTTTGGACCTCTATTGTAAATACCGTTTCGTATTCTATGCGAAACAACAGTTTCGAGATTGATAGAGTTCTAAAATAAATTTTTCAATAACTTTTCTTTGGTCTTGTTGGCGGTGTATCTGAGATTGTATCTGATTAGAATCAGTATCTTAGATATTAGAATCAATATCTAGAATATTGTATCTGAGAATGTATCTGAGATTAGAAGTCAAGAGAAGACATCTAGAGCGGGTTGCCTATAGTCTAGTAGGGCGCCCTAGTAGGGCGATCAATTTTTGGCTAAGCTTTTAAGAACTATTTTTAAAATCTGTGTAATTACTGCTAATTCTTGCATACCTAAATAGTTGTGAATAAAAAGGTGAATAAGTGATATTTGAATGTATATTACTTTTGAGGAATGGGAAATTGATTATTTCAAAATTAAAATCATCAGTTTTATTAAATATTTTATAAACTAATTTATTATTATCTGAAATATTAATATTTAAATCTATAAAATGGTCAGAGTGTCCTTTCCCATTGCTAAGCTCCAGAATTAACTCTAGTGGATAAAAGTATTTTGAAATCTGAATAAACTCCGCGCAATTTGTTACCAAGAGATCATCCAGATATCTTTTATTATTCGGAAGATAATATTTTACATTAATAGAGCTATTTTTATTTATCAAATATTCAAATTCTAGTTGACTTAAAAACAAGTCCGCTAGTTGGGAATAAAAAGCTGAATAAGTGATATTTGAGTGTATGTTGCTTTCGAGGAATGGGAAATTAATTACTTCAAAACTAAAATCATCAGTTTTATTATATATTTTAAAGACTAATTTATTATAATCTTTAATGTCAATATTTAAATCTAAAATATGGGTAGAGTGTCCTGTCTCATAGCTAGGCTCAAGAGATCATCCAGATATCTTTTATTATTTGAAAGGTAATATTTTATATTAATAGAGCTATTTTTATTTATCAAATATTCAAATTCTAGTTGACTTAAAAACAAGTCCGCTAGTTGGGAATAAAAAGCTGAATAAGTGATATTTGAGTGTATGTTGCTTTCGAGGAATGGGAAATTAATTACTTCAAAACTAAAATCATCAGTTTTATTATATATTTTAAAGACTAATTTATTATAATCTTTAATGTCAATATTTAAATCTAAAATATGGGTAGAGTGTCCTGTCTCATAGCTAGGCTCAAGAGATCATCCAGATATCTTTTATTATTTGAAAGGTAATATTTTATATTAATAGAGCTGTTTTTATTTATCAAATATTCAAATTCTAGTTGACTTAAAAACAAGTCCGCTAGTTGGGAATAAAAAGCTGAATAAGTGATATTTGAGTGTATGTTGCTTTCGAGGAATGGGAAATTAATTACTTCAAAACTAAAATCATCAGTTTTATTATATATTTTAAAGAATAGTTTATTATTATCTGAAATATCAATATTTAAATCTAAAATATGGTCAGAGTGTCCTGTTCCAGAGCTAGGCTCCAGGATTAACTCTAGTGGATAAATATTTTTCGAAATCTGAATAAACTCCGCGCAATTTATTACGAAGAGATCATCCAGATATCTTTTATTATTCGGAAGGTAAAATTTTACATTAATAGAGCTATTTTTATTTATCACATATTCATATTCTAGTTGAATTAAAAACAAGTCCACTAGTTGGGAATAAAAAGCTGAATAAGTGATTCAGGCCCCAGAAAGGGGCTGGTTGCCCTCCAATCACTTTTGATTCTTACAAAGGTCACTGGAAGCTTTAATTTCTACTCAAATGAAGCCACAAACAACAAAAATAAGAAGAACAATAGGAATTTTTTACAATAGCGAAATTTACAACAATAGAGAAACTTAAAACGAACAGAAATTATTCCGTATATTGAAGGGTCTGTCCACTCCTCAACGCCCCGCTCATTACTCTAAAGTTTTTATTGTGTTAAAGAGTAGAGTTCTTGGAAAGAGTCAAACTTTAGCGTAAACAGCGGGGCGTTGAGGATGGGACAGCTCCTTTCATATACCAAATAATTTCTGTTCCTTTGAAGTCTTAATGTCGCTTCTTACTTTCAGTAAAATAAAAAAAACTTGTTTTAATTTTATTTTATAATAAAACGAAACTTTTCAATAATTCTTATAGCAAAAAATTATTTAGTTTATTTTAAAATTCACTAGGCAAAACACAATGATATTTGAGTCGAAAATTAAGTTAAATAATTAATCCACTGTTATTGGACTTTTCAAATACTCAAAACAAAATGGCTAGCAAAAAATTTTATTCGGATGAATTTGGAAAAAAACAGGCCCCGAGAGGGGTTGGTCGCCCTCTAATCGCTTTTTATTCTTACAAAAGTAACTAGAAGCTTTAATTTCCAATCAAATGAAGCCACAAACAACAAATATAAGAAGAACCATTGGGATGTTTTTTCGACAGACAGTGGAGACCTAATTAAAATGAATATTTTGGCCCTTTGTCCGTGGGCCGTCCACAATATCGGGGGGCAAATATTGCTCTTTGCACTCAAGTTCGAATTCTGCTCCAATATTTTAAGAATGACCCCTGAACCGCAAAGGCCGTTTAATAGCTCATTTGAAATTTCCAAAAAGACTTTAGCGTAAAGAGCAAGGTATCGATGAGAGGACGAACCCCGTCATATATGTAATAATTTCTGTTCGTTTTAAGTTTTAGTGTTGCTCCTTACTTTCAGTTAAAAAGCTTGTTTTTTATTTAATTCATCATTGTTATAAATAATGCTGGAAAATCTAGCACCCCCTTCATGGAAATTCTCTTCCCCCATGATAAATTACACCATGGAAAGATCCTATCACGTATACCAAGACCCCCTCTCTCCACCAGAAAAAAACTCCCTGAAAACGTCATTATACTTCGTCAATAACCAATACTATATGTAAACAATGGGCAAAGTTTAAAACTTGCAGCCCTTCCCCTGGTGAAAGTGAGCCCTCAAAGTTGTCCTCAAAGGCATATTTAGTATGTTTTTTACTATGCTCAACAGAATGGCTATCCCAAAATTTTGATCCGGTTACTTTGGAGAACTAGTTGCCCTCAAATTATTTTGGTCACTTAAAAAGAGCACTAGAACTTTTAATTTCCGTTAGAATGAGCCCTCTTGTGACATTCTAGGACCACTGGGTCGATACAATCACCCCTGGGAAAAAAACAACAACAAATAAACACGCATCCGTGATCTTTCTTCTAGCAAAAAAAAAATGTAAAATTCCACATTTTTGCAGATAGGAGCTTAAAACTTCTAGAGTAGGGCTGTCTGATATAATGTGAAGGTGTAATTTTCATTAAGATTCTATGACTTTTAGGGTTTTTTCTTCCTTTTTTCTCAAATAAGGCAAATTTTCTCAGACTCGTAGCTTTTGATGGGTAAAACTAAACTTGAAGAAACTTATATATTTAAATTCAGCATAAAAATTCAATTCTTTCGATGTAATATATTTGTATCAAAACTCTGTTTTTTAGAGTTTCGGTTACTACTGTGCCGGGCACTCAATAGTGACTAAAAATAAAAATAGTAATTAACAAACTTTTATTATTATCATTAAAACTTTATTTTATTATAAAAAGAATAACCCCCAATAATATTATTCCGTATATGAAAGGGGCTGTCCCCTCCTCAGCGCCCTGCTCTTTACGCTAAAGTTTTTTATTGTTTTAAAAGTAGAGCTGTGAGAAAGAATCAAACTTTAGCGTAAAGAGTGGGGCGTGTAGGAGGGGACAGTCTCTTTCGTACGCGGAATAATTTTCCTTCCTTTTAAGTTTGATGTCGCTCCTAAGTTTCAGTTAAAAAAAAAAAAAAAAACTTGTTTTCCTTATCTAATAATAAAATAAAAGTTTATGGTTTTTATAATAAAAAATTATTTACTTTGTTTTAAAATTCACTACGCAAAACGCAATAGTAATTAAGTAAAAAAATTAAGTTCAATAACTTCGCTCCTAGTTCGGAACGAATATATATACTATATATATGAGCTTATATATATATATATACGGTCCTCCAACTATTTGGAATAAATTTTGCTCATTTTGTAGTTTAATCTTACTCTTTGCTCGGTGGTTTAATCTTGATTATTGCTCGCCGCACATGAATAATTAAAACAAAATTAGCAAATTAATCTTATTTAAGAATGTTTTTATTCGTAATAAATATGCATAATTTATTAATTAACTTAGTTAACAAACTTCTAGATTCATATATTTTTATTACGTATACGAGGTGGCGCCTTCATCAATACCTCGCTCTTTGCACTAAAGTTCGAATTTTCCTCCAATTTTTTCAGAATGACCCCTGAACCACAAAGGCCGTTTAATAGCTCCTTTGAAATTTCCAAAAATACTTTAGCGTAAAGAGCAAGGTATCGATGAGAGGACGAACCCCCTCATATATGTAATAATTTCCGTTCCTTTTAAGTTAGATGTCGCTCCTAAATTTCAGTTTAAAAAAAAATTTGTTTTCCTTATTTAATAATAAAATAAAAGTTTATATAGTTTTTATAATAAAAAATTATTTACTTTGTTTTAAAATTCACTACGAAAAACGTAATAATAATTAAGTCAAAAAATTAAGTTAAATAATTTCGCCCTCTAATCACTTTTTATTCTTACAAAGGTCACTAGAAGCTTTAATTTCCAATCAAATGAAGCCACAAACAACAAAACTAAGAAGAACAATTGGGATGTTTTTTCGACAGACAGTGCAGACCTAATTAAAATGATTATTTTGGCACTTTGTCCATGGGTCGTCCACATTATTGGGGGGCAAGGCCCTCCGAAAAAAATGAAGCCCCTGATTGCTACTGCTGCTTCTGCTACTATGCCTACTTAAGACTACAACTATTTGCAACTTCAAACACTTACCTGAGACAGGTAGTGAAACAGACTACATGCGGCTGCAATTGCTGCTAGCCCACTGTTCTCACAGAATGCCATTCGTTGCATTCTTTAGTGATTTTGTTGTATGTTGATTTGACACATATTCATGATGCGAGAAATTACTGTTTACTTTATAAAAACAGGTATTTGCGTCATATTTATGTACCCAATTCCCAAATTATTTCGTTATAAAATGTGCTTAAGACGAAAGAGGGAACAGAATGTCCCTGAGGTAAATGAGTTTTGCAAGTCTCAAAGATAGTTTAATTGATTGCTGAGGCAAATAATTTAAGCTAAATCAATAAAACGTATTATAAAACTCAAATAAATACTCTCAACATATTCTGTTGGTTTCTCAAAATGTCTTAAAACCCAAAGGTAGCTTTGTTTTAGCATCTCTGTCCTTTGAGCAAATTTGTAAAATTATCAAATTGTAATTCCTGTGTAGGATTCAGTCACTAGAAGTCAAGGAACTCTAAATGGTACTCAAGAAAGTGTGCTCTAAAGAGAGCCAGTAAGCAATATAATTCATGTAGAAGAATAAGAATAAACAGCGGGAAACAGTCGTTTTAAAAGGAAAAATCATACGTTAGTAGGGTGTTATGATTTTGAAATTTATTTTGGCCCTCCTAAGTTTTTTTTTTTACCTAGTAAAGGAATACACAGCTATCCCATGCATCTCAAATAGATTCCTTGCATGTCCGTGTCTCCATTCAAAAACAGACTGCACGAAAACGTTAACGAGGATTTACCGTGACGCCACACGTCACATACATGGGCTGTGTGATGGGCGTAATCAGCAACTTTAAAACGACCAGAATTCCAATATGATTTCTAAGAATAGACTAGCAATGGATCTTTGTGTGAGGAGAAAGTGTTTGGGAGCAACCTAAGAGCTGTTGTTCTGCATTTGCAACATCTGTGAAGTTCTATCCCTGTTTCTTACTTTCCTCCACAGAAGCTTAACCATTTTTTCAAAATATTAACTATTTTCTAAATTTGAAAATTCTAAGACATTTTTTCTGGCCACAGCACAATCTAAACTGCAAACAAGCTGTCTTCTATCCCCTCCCATTGCAAAGCTACGCAAATTAAACTTTTTCAAATCAGCAGTTTTTCTACCACTGAAGAGAGAAATGAAAAAAATTGAAAAAAATTTATATTGCTTAAACAAACTAGAAAAGAGACTAAATATACCCACAGTTAAACGAAATTCCATTTGAAATTATCGAGAGCCATGTGCTCATTCGATCTTGATAAGACTCTGATTGTTAACATATAGAAATCTATATCTAAAATATAAAAATTAAATTCAAACGACAAATAAAAGTACACTCAATTTATTATTGCAGCAAAAAAAAATGCTGATTCAAAAAAATACTGCCGAGTTTCTGTTCGTGAGTCTCTTCTCCTTTTTGTGAAGCAAGCATCTCCTTTCTGGTTGGAGCGAGTCTTCGCCTCTTGACAATTCGTGGAAAGCCGTTAGGAAGTAAGGAAAAATGGAAAGGAGGAAAAATCGGAAAGGGGAAACATTAACAAATTATTTATAATCATTATTGAAAAATAGAAAAGAAACTGCCCCTCCCCCTGGTTTTGAACAATATGTTAAAAATTAAACTAAATTTCTATTAAGCTGCCTTTAGATTATGAACAGTAGTTGTGTTTAAATACTTATCTATAAACTCAACTTACTTATATAACCCAAAATAAGGCGGTATTGACTGCATACTAATTGTAGAATCCCTGAAAATAAGAGTCACATTAAAAAGTTGTTTTTAAATTTCAATTTTATTCAACTTATTTACGTAGGCCTATTTGCTTTTCTCAATGCGCTTTTCAATGTATTTAATGTATTATATTCTAATGAAATTCTACTAAGCAAAGTAACAAGTTCTATGAACTCGAACTAACTTGAATAAGCTAAGGAGATCATATACAGATTGTGTTTAAATTCTTATCTATAAACTCAACTTACTTATATAACCCGAAATAAGGCGGCTTTAGACTGTTCTGACTTTAGAATCCCTGGAAAAAATAGTCACATTTAAATAGGGTAAGTTTAAATTTTTATTTCATTCAACTTTTTTACGTAGGCCTATTTCATTTTCTTAATGTGCTTCCAATGAATTGTATGAGCTTGAACTAACTTGAATAAACTAAGGAGATCATATGCAGATTTCGTTTTAAAAATGTATCTATAGACTAATAAATTATAAACTAGGGGTCGGCAGCCTAAGACCCGTGGGCCACAGAGTTATCATTTACTGATAACTCATTTACTGATATCATTTACTGATATCATTTACTGATTTTAGGTGACTCGCCTTAGTTCCAAAAAACGGAATGAATAAAAATAACTTACAAGAGATAAAAGACATGAAAAAACGAAAATGGGGTAAACAAGGAGAAGAAC
Source organism: Artemia franciscana (assembly GCF_032884065.1). NCBI lineage: Eukaryota > Metazoa > Arthropoda > Branchiopoda > Anostraca > Artemiidae > Artemia > Artemia franciscana. The sequence continues at coordinate 26,210,877 of NC_088881.1, forward strand.
ATGGACATGAAAAATGAAAAAGAAGGAGAAGGCTTGCCTTGTATCATGAAAAAAAAAAGAAAGGATCCTCTTCGTTTCTTTAGATTTCAAGTCAAAATCCCTCCAGGATACTATAACACAGTACTTAAAGCTAGACTGTACCATTAGACTAATTTCTTAGACCGCAATGGCTCACTCCTTATAATTGAAATGAATTACATTGATATTCAACTCATAGGTAAAATTTTTAGTTAAGAAGAGAAAAAAGTAACAACAATAAATGCCCGAATGCTGCGTTATCCCGTCTGGAAGCCTTTATCAACCGAAAAACAAAAGAAGAGAAGAAGAAGAAACAAGAAGAAAAGAAGTAGAGAAGAATAAGAAAAGAGGAGAAAAACAGAAGAAGAAAAGAAGAAGAGAAGCAAAACTTTCAAATTAATTGTTTTGTCCAATTAAATTAATTCCAATATAGATCTTGCATGTTAGTTTTCTTGTTCTCCTATGATCCTCCTATATCAACGAAAAAAGACAATTTTGATATCATTCCAAAGCTGGCATTTAGTTATATCCGTCTGCTGAATTACCATTTTGAAATTTTTTTGTTAATATTTTTTTTTGTCCTTTTGTGTGCGAGTTAGCCTTTTTTTATATATGCATATCAGTATATATATATATATATATATATATATATATATATATATATATATATATATATATATATATATATATATGTATGTATATATATATATATATATATATATATATATATATATATATATATATATATATATATATATTTGTAATAAATATAACTTATCTAGACATAAAAGAAGGACTTAATGCTGACAAGAAGAGTATCTGTTCTCAGATACTTGCTCAAAAAGAAGGACTTTGACATTTAAAAAGTTCTTTTTAAGTATAGTACTTACTTTACTAATATTTTTACTAATATGTAAATATGGTACAATAATTCTAGTGTGGTAAATTCTTGCTCGTCTGGCAAAATCTAATTAGAGAATATTGGTAGAATATTTAGGATAGTTCTTCAAATCCTCACTAGAATTGATTTTTTCGAGATTTTAGTTTTGAACAAGTGTTCTGTGAAAATCTAAATTACAAGTTTTCTGTGACGAGTTTTGAGATGACGAGCTTTTTGCTACAAAGCTTTTCTCTATAATTTCATACATAAAATTACACATAAAACTTTACACATCAATTTTCTGTATGCATAAAATTACCTCGGTAACATTCCGGCCTTTTGGCGTTGGATCTTGAGCGGACACGATGAGCATTTCATGAAGCTCATGAATTTTTCTATCTTTTTCTTCCTTAAGGGCAGAGAGGTTTTTCGAATAACTTTCCTATAAAAGAGAAGAAATACATAAGGAACATGAATGATCCAAACAGTTAAGGATTAGCACATTCAAAGGTCTATATCCAAACCTGACCCAGTGGGGAGGGGATATAGTTTGGGCTTAGGCCTCCTTCTCAGAATAAGAACAGCTAGATAATTGTTTATAAAACTATAAATTCCTTTCGTGCGACAAAATTGACCCAAAAGCAAAATGAAGATGAAATTTAATTTAAAGCTCAGTGAGATGAGAAAATTATAATGGGAGAATTTAAAGCTCTTCTTCTAAAAATCTTTATGGTGGTCCTTATTATTTTCAATTCGGCCCGTTTCCATCATTTGCAATATTTTGCAGATATTGCGGCATTTTCACAGCTGCCCATACTAGTATTTGGTCCCCCTTTTATATATCTAGTCTATTTTCTATTCTAATCTGAACTTTTATTGGAAAGTACTTTTTTTCTGGAAATTGTGTTTTAACATAAAGGCTTCGGTACTTAAGTATTATACGAGAAACACCCGAGAAGTGAAGTTTGGTTAATGCTAATGAAATGTACCTAAGTAAAATAAAAATATAAAAGTTTAGAAACAAATTGGGGCTACATATTTGCACATTAGGGGGGGAGGTAAAGAATAGCATATATTAAATATGTAACCTAAATAAAGTTTTTCTAACCTAACATAACCTAACAAAAATATCAATTGAATGTTTAAATACAATATAGTTACTATGTATCCTTTCGAGACAAAGCTAATTGTCTGGCATTACCACCGTGAGTACCGGATTATGTCTCGTGTTCGCGATCCAAACTCTCGAGTGCTTCTTGTATAATAGTAAAGTGCCAAGACTTTTAAACTTAAAATCGGCTTGTAAATTAAGAAAAAAATTAGAGCAATTGAACATAGCAATGATAAGTGACCTTTTTTTTACTTAGTTTCGTTGGTCTGAAGGGCGAGAAACAAGTAAAACGCAGCTGAGATTGGATTTACTATCTTTCTTATCCATCTCAAGCAATAAAATTGCTATGCCTGTCCGAAATCAAACCTTATTAAATCCGAGATCTTTATTTTACAGAAGTTAAAGTATAGCCTTAAAATTCAGTTTGTCAAAGAAGTTTCTGGTACATTAAGACAAGAAATGGCAATGGATATCAACATCATCTACTTGGTGTCAAGAAAGATGTCCTTCCCAAAAATTTATTCTTTCAAAAAACGCTGCCGTGTCAAAAAAACAAAGAAAAAAAAACCATGGCAGTAGAGGTTTCTGCAAATTTTTTAATAAATAATGGTTAAGTTAGACATTGATGCTCTTTGTTCTTTAAAATTTCCTGCTTGTGGAGAATGAATATAACCTAGCTGTCTGTCTTAAATTACAAACACCAGAATTACCATAATCACCAAAATTACCATAAATGAGTGTGTTAGTCACCCCTCGAGTCCTCCCAAAGGCGAGTGAAACTCTATGAAGAGCTCTCAAGCGTGGTATATAGGACAAAGTCCTATAAGGGCTGCTCTTTCCCACTCATGGTATCAAAAAGGACTGAACTGTCGGAACTGGATTTAGCTGAAATTAGGCCTTGGCACATTAACAGCAACTTCCAATCTCCCATGTTGGCTAAACTAATTCTTTGAGAAAGTATTTTCAGCACTTTTCGTATATTTGGTTGTAAATTCAGGTTTTTCGTAGATTTGGTCGTAAATTCAGTTTTTCGGAAATTTGGGCGAAAAACGGATCTGTGATGGACACAGAAAATTGAAACTTTCACGGTATAAATACAAAAAAAAAGCCTGGGGAAAATTTTCAGCTTCTCTTTCGTATCTTTTGTCCTCGAAAGAGTAACTTCTTCCAAACTCGAAAAAAGAAGTTTTCAGAAATAAATGTTCGGTTTGACTTGGGCTTAAGAAAGGCTTTTCAGCTGCCCATCTTATTTTGATGGCCTTAAAACAGTGACTAACCGTCAACTCGAAAATAAAAACTTTCAGGAGTGAATGAACAGTTCAAACTAGGACTTAGGAAGCATTTTAAACTTCCCACCTCCACCCCATACCCCCAGAAAACTGATTCGTCATGGACCCTGAAAATGTAACTATGTTACATAAAAATGTAAACTATGCAAAATACTCAAACTGAACTTGTCATGTTATTTTTGACGTCCTAGAATTGGCATAGTTGAAAAGTTATTACATTATACTAATACTAAAATATAATAACTATTATCTACTAGTTGATTTGCTAATTCGTTCAATTAATTTATTTTAGCTTTTGTGTCTCTGAAAATAATGAACTATGAATGATAAGGAGCTTAATCCAGACGCCGTTATGCATGATCCATGCGAAAATAAGTAATGGCTTTATTTTTATTTATTTCTTATTTTTCATTTTTGATGTCCTAAAAAAAACAAATAATAGGTATATCAAACAGTTTGTGACAACAAATTGCTTATTTTTTAATTTATTCTGGTACTTATTTATTTATTTATTACTAGATGTTGGGGTGGCGCTTCGTGCCACCCCAACACCTAGTTGGTGGGGGCGCTTCGCGCCCCCCCCCAAGCCCCCCCGCGCGCGTAAGTCATTACGCGCCATATTAGTTACGCCCCATTGTAGTTGTGTCCCTATGTCTCACCTGTGAATATAGATATATATATATATATATATATATATATATATATATATATATATATATATATATATATATATATATATATATATATATATATATATATATATATGTTTTTAACTACGTAAAACTTGCGAATATACAACATTCTTTGCTGTCCCATTGTCTGTGCATATAAATAGATTTTCAGGTTTACCGACTCTTGAACATGCAACATATAATGGTCCATGGGAAAACAATCCGTATTCAGATCTATACCTCATGATTCTAATGATTGCCCTTGAGCTTTGTTGATGGTGATTGCTAATCGACCATTCCCTGAGTCGCCATCGTCATTTATATATCCCCCTGTGCACCCCGGCGTCCCCTTTGTAGTTATGTCCCTGTGTCCCGGTCGTCATTTATATTCCCTGTGTCCCGGTCGTCATTTGTGTCCCGGTGTTCCAGTCTGTGATTTCTCTTTGAGTGTCCCGGGCGTCATTTATATTCCTTGTGTCCCGGTGTCCCGGTCGTCATTTATATCCCCCTGTGCCCCCCGGCGTCCCCATTGTAGTTGTGTCCCTGTGTCCCGGTCGTCATTTATATTCCCTGTGTCCCGGTCGTCATTTGTATCCCGGTGTCCCGGTCTGTATATACATTCGTTTTTTAGTTGTGTTTTTCTCCTTTATTTTTTTCCTTTTTTCTTTTTTTTCTTTTTTAGTTTATTTAGATTTTTAGATTTTTTAGTTTTTTTATTAGTTTTTAGTTTTTTTTGTAGTTTTTACCATTTTTTTAGTTTTTTTAGTTTTTTTTTTTTACTTATGTCCTGGTCGTCATTTATACTCCCTGTGTCCCGGTCGTCATTTGTGTCTCGGTGCTTTGTTGATTGCTAATTTATATTATATTTATATTTATATTTTTTATATTTATTAATATTTTTTTAGTTTTCTTTTTCTCTTATTTTTCAGTTTTTTCCTTTTTTTTAGTTTTTTCTTTTTTAGTTTTTTTTTTGTTTTTTACCTTTTTTTTAGTTTTTTTAGTTTTTTTAGTTTTTTAGCTTTTTTAGTTTTTTTATTAGTTTTTAGTTTGTTTTTTTTAGTTTTTGCCTTTTTTTAGTTTTTTCAGTTTTTTTTTAGTTTTTAGTTTTTTACCTTTTTTTAGTTTTTTTTAGTTTTTTAGCTTTTTTAGTTTTTTTTCTTTTTAGTTTTTTTTGTAGTTTTTACCTTTTTTAGTTTTTTTTCTTCTTTTGTATTATTGTGAAATAATTCAGACGTCATATGCGGACAAACACGACGTCACTCGACAGACAGACAGTTTTTTTTAGTTTTTTTAGTTTTTTTTTTTTACTTATGTCCTGGTCGTCATTTATACTCCCTGTGTCCCGGTCGTCATTTGTGTCTCGGTGCTTTGTTGATTGCTAATTTATATTATATTTATATTTATATTTTTTATATTTATTAATATTTTTTTAGTTTTCTTTTTCTCTTATTTTTCAGTTTTTTCCTTTTTTTTAGTTTTTTCTTTTTTAGTTTTTAGTTTTTTTTTGTTTTTTACCTTTTTTAGTTTTTTTAGTTTTTTAGCTTTTTTAGTTTTTTTATTAGTTTTTAGTTTTTTTTTTAGTTTTTGCCTTTTTTAGTTTTTTCAGTTTTTTTTAGTTTTTAGTTTTTTACCTTTTTTTAGTTTTTTTTTAGTTTTTTAGCTTTTTTAGTTTTTTTTCTTTTTAGTTTTTTTGTAGTTTTTACCTTTTTTAGTTTTTTTTCTTCTTTTGTATTAGTGTGAAATAATTCAGACGTCATATGCGGACAAACACGACGTCACTCGACAGACAGACAGACAGACATAACCCACAAACAACTTATTTTTGTATATATTTATTCATATTTTTTTAGTTTTCTTTTTCTCTTTTATTTTTCAGTTTTTTCCTTTTTTTTAGTTTTTTTCTTTTTTAGTTTTTTTTAGTTTTTTACCTTTTTTTAGTTTTTTTAGTTTTTTTAGTTTTTTAGCTTTTTTAGTTTTTTTATTAGTTTTTATTTTTTTTGTAGTTTTTGCCTTTTTTTATTTTTTTCAGTTTTTTTTAGTTATTAGATTTTTACCTTTTTTTAGTTTTTTTTTTAGTTTTTTAGCTTTTTTAGTTTTTTTTTCTTTTTAGTTTTTTTTGTAGTTTTTACCTTTTTTAGTTTTTTTCTTCTTTTGTATTAGTGTGAAATAATTCAGACGTCATATGCGGACAAACATGACGTCACCTGATCCATCCACAGATCCACACACAGACAACTTATTTTTATATATATAGATTATTAATTTGTTGTTGTTTTTTTTGGAGGGGGGGGTCTTTTTCTCGGGTCTTCACCTTCCTCTTGTTGTCCCATTGCTGATTTGTCCCATCAGCGTATCCCATCAGCGTATCAGAGAACCATATAGAAACAATTTCAAGTACCAATCTACAAAAATGTGGAATTTCGTATTTTTTGCCAGAAGACCGATCACGGGTGCGTGTTTATTATTTTTTTTTCTTTTCCCCAGGGGTCATCGTATCGACCAAGTGGTCCTAGAATGTGGCAAGAGGGCTCATTCTAACGGAAATGAAAAGTTCTAGTGCCCTTTTTAAGTGACCAAAAAATTGGAGGGCACCTAGGCCCCCTCCCACGCTCATTTTTTCCCAAAGTCAACGGGTCAAAATTTTAAGATCACCATTTTGTTCCACATAGTCGAAGACCATAATAACTATGTCTTTTGGGATGACTTACTCCCCCACAATCCCTGGCGGAGGGGCTGCAAGTTACAAACTTTGACCAGGGTTTACATACAGTAATGGTTATTGGGAAGTGTGCAGACGTTTTCAGGGGGAGTTTTTGGTTTGGGGTGGGGTTGAGGGAGGGGGCTATGTGGGAGGATCGTTCATTGGAGGAATATGTCATGGGGGAAGAGAAAATCAATGAAAAGGGCGCAGGATTTTCTAGCATTACTATAAAAAAAAAACAATGAAAAAATAAACACGAAAAAGTTTTTTCAATTTAAAGTAAGGAGTAGTATTAAAACTTAAAGCGAACAAAGATTATTACACATATGAGGGGTTCTAAAAATACTTTAGCATAAAGAGTGAGGTATTTAGGAGGAGATAAATACTTCGCTCTTTATGCTAACTTAAAGAATTGGGACAAAACTTAAGATTTAGTGTAAAGAGCGAGGCATTAACGAGGTGACAAACCCCCTCATATACATAATAAAAATATAAGAATATAAAAATTTGTTACGTAAGTTAATTCTTAAGTTACGTATATTTTTTACTAATAAAAACGTTCGTTAAAAAATAAAAGTTCTAGTTGCCTTTTTCGGTAGCCGAAAAATTGGAGGCTAGGCCTCCTTCGCCACCCCTTATTTCTCAAAATCGTCTGATCAAAACTAAGAGAAAGCCATTTAGCCAAAAAAAGAATTAATATACAAATTTCATTTTAATATTTTATGTGCGGAGAGCCAAAATCAAACATGCATTAATTCAAAAACGTTCAGAAATTAAATAAATAAAAACTAATGAAAGTAATGAGCGACATTAAAACTTAAAACGAACAGAAATTACTCCGTATATGAAATAGGTTGTTCCCTCCGCAATCTCTTGCTCTTTACGCTAAAGTTTGACTCTTTGCCATAATTCTACTTGTTAAAACAATTAAAAACTTTAGCGTAAAGAGGGAGGGATTGCGGAGGGAATAACCCATTTCATATACGGAGTAATTTCTGTTCGTTTTAAGTTATAATGTTGCTCCTTACTTTCAGTTAAAAAAACTAGTTTTTTTTATTTAATATCGTTTAAAGGTCCCTTATTTCATTCATTTCAGCCATTTGAGAATTGCTCAAATTGCGACTCTCATTTTCATAAAAATAGTTTCGACCTTTTTGGCCGTTTTGTTACTAAGCCTTACAAAAATAGTTCAGCAAATATCCCTTATTTAAGTTACGAGGGAGAATCTTTTCATGGAGAAGTTCCTCGGGGGGGGGGGGATTTTCCATGAAGGGGGAGCCGGATTTCATGACCCTACTTAATAAACGATTAGCAATTAAATAAGAATCAAGTTTTTTTCAACTGTAAGTAAGAAGCATCTTTAAAATTTAAAAAGAACAGAAAATAATATGTATATGAGATGGGTTGGCTCTCCTCAGTAGCTCGATCTTACGCTAAAGCTTAATTTTTAACTTTTGAAAGAAGTTATAACTCTAATTAAATTACATTTTTGATTCAGGAGTCATTCTTAAGCAAATGAACTATAAATCGAACATAGGTTATCATAAGATTATTAATACTTTAAAAAAGTAAAATTAATATGTAAATTTCGCTTTAATTATTCATGGACGCTGAATCAAATTCAAAACCTGCACTAAATCAAAGACATTCAGAAATTAAATTTGAAAAAAAATAAGTTTTTTTAACTGGAAGTAAAAAACGGCATTAAAACTAAAAAGGGATAGAAATTATTCAGTATATGAAAGGGACTTTACCATGCTTAACGCCCTACTCCTCACGCTAAACTTTTTTATTGCTTATAAATTGGAATTTTAAGAAAGAGTTAAACTGTACAATAAACAGCGGGGCGTTGAGGAGGGGACAGCCCCTTTACAATACAGAATAATTTCTGTTCGTTTTAAGTTGTACTGTCGCTCTTTACTAACTTGTCTTTCTTATTCTATATTGCAAAGGTATGGCGTTTTTTTTAGTTAGCCTGTTTCTGTCTGGCACTTTCGATACATGAACAAATTCAAAATAAATACCAAGTCTCATGTGCGCTAGCAACGGAATGAGCCTCAGAAACGATAAAGAAATAATTCCTCATATAAAGTAAGCATAGGCTCTTATGAACATAGATTCAGCTGCCTAGGCTAGTTCTTGTCAAGGAACTGAACAATCTTTCAAGGAAAGGGAAGATGTTCTAATCAACATTAGATTATTAAGACTAAGGAAAATAATGAATCAGCTAAAAATAGCAGTTTTTTCCCAAGAGCAGGTTTTTTTTATAAAATATTTTTAAAAGTTAATACCAAGTTAAAGATACCAAGTTAAAGAATAGATAACTTCCTTGTAAAATCTAGTTCCACGTCCTTTTTGCTTTTTTCTTTCGAAAATTATGAAGCTGGTCCATCTTGGTGTCAGATAATACTTACAAGTTTCTTTTGTAACCAACCGGAAAAAGAAAAAAATTTCTCTAGGAAACAAAATTCTATACGTTTTGTCCCTCTTTTTACCCCCCCCTTCTTTGTATGTACTTGTGTCAGTTTCCATTTAGCCATATCAAACAATCAACTTCCATCTTCTCTGACCCAGGAATTTGAATATTTTTTAAACACACTACATAGAGCTACAGGATTCAGAAATTTTTGCAAGTTTATGTTTCTTCTCTCATTTAGAAAACTAATTAAAATTAGGGCACTCTGGATACCTGGATAAAGAATTGTTAAACTCACCCGCTGAGACTTGGATTTTGACTTTTCAATTGGTTTCAAAAGTGACGAGAACACGGAGATCTCTTCCAAGACTTCCAAGTCCGTAAGTATTTTGTAGCCATTATCCCTGAAAACATGAAAAAGTATGAAATTATGAAAGAATAAAATTTTCCAAGATGGGTGTTTTTCGGCGGAGTAGTTTTCCGTAAGGGAGATATCTGCTTGGGAGAGGGGAATTCTCCGAGGATGGAATTATCCACAAAGAGACCTTTCCAAATTTTTCCGAATAAGTTAAAGATAGTTAATGGCTCTTTAAGCTTCTTTCTGGAAAATAAACGTAAAATTTTGAGCAACAAACGATTAGGGCCGGGGTTTCATGATTTCAGAAATGCTCTGATGGGGCATGGCCCGAAATCAGATGGAAACTACTGATTTACGCTATACTATATTTGTAAAAAGGAAATATTGGTTTATTGTCATGCAATGGAACATGTTATGGAATATCATTCTCGCGCAAAGAAATGATTTTCGTTATTGTTCAAGGTGAGGGCTGGAATTTTCCTGAATAGGGTATTCCATGCTAATTCTAATGATGCAGTTTTAATTTTGATCCAACAGCATTTTCGAGAGGTTTCAGACTGTTTATTGAAATTCAAAAATAAAACAATATTCCCAGTAACTTTTTAATATTAAGAATAACGGTAATAAGTTGCCATTTCTGAAATTTGCTTCGAATTGTAATTCTTCTTTATTTATTTATTTTTCCAGACGCATTTTTAAGTGTTCGCTTACTATGGGCTGAACTTCGTTCTCTACTAGATTGGGTCTACGCTGAAAACCATAACTACGCTCTTTACGCATGTGACTGAGGCTCCTCGCTCTTTACGCTAAAGTTTGACTTGTTTTCAAAATTCTTTAAGAATAACCGCTGAACCACAAGGGTCGTTGAATTGGAATAAGAAGCTTTTTCAAAGCACTAAAAAACTAAAGTACTAGCATAAAGAGCGAATAATTGAGGAGAGGGCAGCCCCTCTCATCTAAGAAGTAATTTCTGTTCTGTTTAAGTCTTAATGTCCCTCCTTACTTTCAGTTGAAACTTATTTTCTTTTTTATTTAATGGATATACCTAAGGTGGGCCAAGAGGCAAAAAAAAGGTACTCAAATATATAAGATATATTCTTGATTTATGAACAAAAATTAATTAAGATATTTCTTATGAATAGAAGAAAAATATGTTCTTGGTACTTGAACGGAATTGAAGTCGAGTTAAAAAGTTGAATTGACGTGTAACCCCTTTTTCATTGTGTATGTTGCAATTCCGTAGTAATATATTGCCGGGTGCCGGAGTATTTGGCCGGGTGCCGGGTGCCGAAGCCTATACTTCTAATTTGCCAAAAATCCAACTCATTAAAGAACTTATTAAAAACAAGATTGTAGAAAATCAACGTCGAAAAATAATTAAACTGTTAATAATTATACCAACTGCTAGTAATCGTCAAAACTTTAGTCGAAGACTAAAAACAACAAAGGGAGGTAAATTTATAGCAAACCATATTTCTTCGTATAAAACAGGCTTTCGTATAAAGTGAATATATCACTCGATGCTTTTTTTTATGCTCTTTACGAGTATAATAATTGATTCTACCTTAAATTCAGATTTAAGCACTGTTTTAGCTCTTAAAAATGACAAATATTCAATTAAAGTACGAGTTATCCGTCGTTTCCGACAAAATAATGCTACGTTTTCTCCACGTCGTTTTCGACAAAATAATACTAAATTTTCTCAGTACTAAAATTATTTATAATAAGGTTAGTTTAGGTTAGGTTGAGATGGGTTAGTTTAGGTTAAAAAGTGCTTAAATCTGAATTTAGGATAGAAGCGATTATTATATTCGTAAAGAACATTAAAAAAAGGCAGAGTGGTATATTCACTTTATACAAAAGCCAGTTATATGGTTTGCTATGAATTTACATAAAAGGATGAATGTGAATCAATAAAAACTTATAAAGAAGTATCTTAGTTAGATTTAGATTTAAAGGTAAGGCAGGAATAGGCTAGCCTTGCATGTCACCTAAGTCTATCTAATACTAAGGAATTACAAGTGCTGAAATAAGAAATTCTTTAAAATCATTTTAATTAAATTCATTTTTTATGACTTTTTTAGAAACGACTTTTTTGTTAATTTTACGATTTTGCATGAATATAACTACTTTTTTCGCCTGGTAGTAACATTGAGAGTGAGATAATAATTTGCCAAATTATTATTCACAATAATTTTAAAAAGTGTAGCTTGTAATAATAAAAGAAAATATGATAATCTGATTAATAGAAACATTCTTCATCCTATAAATTAAAGATCTTATAGCTTATGTATGCTAACGGTAAAAGTAACTACCAATTTAAGGCATTTTTGAATTTAATATTTTTCGTCATAGCTACGACTAATTCAGTATATGAAAAGAACTTCATAACTAGAATTAAAACTGACTCTACAAAAAAGTGAAAGAAATAACATAAATCAATAAAAACTTGCCTGAAAAGATGCTTGCTTCACAAAAGTTCAAATGCAACTGGCTGAATCAGACAACTGTGCAGGACAAAGAGAAAATTTTTCCATTCAAAGGGACTTAGTATTTGGTTCAGCTCAAATGTATTACGAAATCAAAGTGGGCAGTGAACTCTACTGAATAAAGTTTTTTTTTGTCTGTATTTTCATTATACATTCACACACTTGTTATAGAGTAAAAACAATTTTAAAACTCAAGGTAGACAGAAACTTCCATCGACATTGAAACCAAAAGAAAGAAGAATATTATTGCCAATTTGAGGATTAGACGCTTTAGATGTATTATATATATATATATATATATATATATATATATATATATATATATATATATATATATATATATATATATATAGGAGCGAAAAAAAAGGGAATAGGAAAAATATAGGAGCAAAAAAAGGGAATTCTGATGCTAATAGATACATGGAAAGAATTGAATTTCTATGCTGATCTTAAATACATAAATTTCATCAAGTTTAGTCTTACCCATCAAAAGTTACAAGCCTGAGAAAATTTACTTTGTTTTAGAGAATAGTGGACCCCCCCCCACACCTAAAAGTCTTAGAATCTCATCAAAAATCACACCATCAGTTGCACCGTATTAGAAAACCCTACTGTAGAAGTTTCAAACTCCTATCTACAAAAATGTGGAATTTTGCTTCTTTTTTTTGCGAGAAGACAGATCACGGATGCTTGTTTATTGGTTTTTAGTTTTTTTTTCCCAGGGTGATCGTATTGCCCCAATGGTCCTAGAATGTAGCGAGAGAGCTCATTCTAATGGAAATAAAAAACCTAATAACTATGTCTTTGGGGACGACTTAATCCTCCACAGTCCCCAGGGGTGGGGCTACAAGTTATAAACTTTGACCATTGTTTACATATAGTAATGGTTATTGGGAAGTGTACAGACGTTTTCAGGAGAATTTCTTCTGGTTGGGGGGAGGGTTAAGTGGGAGGATCTTTCAATGAAGGCATTTATCATGGGAGAAGAGAATTTCAATGAAGGGGGCACGGGATTTTCTAGCATTATTTAAAGAAAAACATTAAGACTTAAAACGAACTCGCTCTTTACGCTAAAGTATTTTTAGCAAATTCTACTGTTTATTCTACGGTTTTTGTGATTCATGGGTCATTCTTAAAGAATTGGGACAAAAGTGTAAAGAGGTTTAGCATAAAGAGCGAGGTATTGACGAGAGAGCGAACCCCCTCATATACTTAATAAAAATATACGAATATAAAAGTTCGTTACGTAAGTTAATTGGTAAATTACGCATATTTATTACTAATAAAAACGTTCGTAAAAAATTAAAAGTTCTAGTTGTGTTTTTAAGCAACCAGTAACTAGTTGTGTTTTTTCTCAGTATTTCTAGGGTTTTTTTAAACCATCATGAGCGGAATTTTCTCAGTGTTCTATTTGAAGTTTCCATTAAACCTTGATTCACGCTTTTAATTTGGAAAAACTTTCGTTAATATTCAATGTATATAAGATGGCGATAAAAAGATTTTTTCTCGACTTAAAGGTTTTTTTTTACCTCCGAATTTATCTTTAAACTTATAAAGAAAACTGTCTAATAATAAGAATTAGCACGAAAAAAAATTAAAGAAATATTCTTAGCTCTTAGATACTATACGAAAGGGAGAAAAAACGACAGCTATTTTGACAAAATTCATTCCAAAATATGAATAAATGAAATGAATATTAAAACAAAATGCAGCATACAACTTGCGTTGAACTATTAATTTTAGACTCTCGATAGGAAAAAAGTGAAAAGGCTTCAATTCTTTCATGCATCACTCAGAAAGTGAACGTGCTAAGAAGGTTTTCCGTGTGCGGTATGTGCAGTTTTCTGTGTCATACATACTAAAGTACGACAAAGACCGTAAAAGTGCGATAAAAGCACAAAAATCTGACAGTTGGCAACCCTGATGCACTACTACTATAACTATTAACAAAAACTGCAGCACCAAGCAGCCTCATGCCAACACAGCTATGCATAATCCTAAAAGTTGACTACGAGTAGATTAGCACAAGTCCTAGATACGTGATTGACATAACCGTAACGGATTCGCTCTCTTTGGGGGAGTTGTGGGGAAGGTTAGTTCTGAAAAGTTAGAACAAATTAGGTATTTTAACTTACGAAGGAGAACTCGGATCTTAATGAAATTTCATATTTAGAAGGACCTCGTAACTCAGATCTCTTATTGTGAATCCCGACCGGATCCAGTTTCACTGGGGGGAGTTGGGGGGAGGGCGAAAATCTTGGAAAATGCTTAGAGTAGAGAGATCAGGATGAAACCTGGTGGGAAGAATAAGCACAAGTCTTAGATACGTAATTTAAATAACCAGACTCAATTCGTTCTCTTTGGGGGAGTTGGAGGGGGTGTTAAATTCGGAAAAATTAGAAAAATTGAGGTATTTTTAACTTAAGAACGGGTGACCGTTTGTGAGGTATTTTTAAATTTGATATTTAGAAGGAACTCATGTCTCAGAGCTCTTGTTTTAAATTCCGACTAGACATGGCGACATTGTGGGGGGGAGTTGGAGGGGGAAACCGAAAATCTTGGAAAACACTTGAAGTGGAGAGATCGGGATAGAACCTGATGGGTGGAATAAGCAAAGGTCGTATATACGTGATTGACGTAACCGGTAGGCAGCGCGACTAAGTAAAGAGTGATGTGGGTACAAAGTATTATTTTTTTCTTTTTTTGGTGTTTTAGACTGGGGCACTTCGTATCGAAATAGTTGTCGTAGAAACTTCGGAAAGGGCAGGTGCCCTTTTTAATAGTCGAAAGTGATTGGAGTGCAGCTAAACCCCCCTTCCCATGCACACCATTTCCCCAACCACATCCAATTAAAAATTTTGAGATAGCCATTTTGTTCAACGTAGATGAAAGGTCCGGAAATTATGTATTTGAAGATGACAACCCCCCTACAGCACTCAGGGCAAGGGCTGTAAGTTATGGCCTGGGAGCATATAAGGTTTATATAGAGAGGGTGATCGTATAAACTTCGGAGGGTGGCTCATTGGATTGGCAATCAGAAGTTATAGTGCCCTTATTAAGACTCAGGATGATTGGAGGGTAAGCCCCCCACGCAACTCGTATTTTTTCGAAACGAATCTGGTAGAAAATTTTGATATTGCCACTTATTGTCTTAAAAACTTCGAAAAGAGCTCATTCAATTGGAAATTGAAAGGGTGAATAAATAGCCAAGTAAAACTTAAAAAACGAGCAAAAATTAACATGAGTAGGTCTGATAACCCCTATGCCTTCTCAAGACCAAAACACAATTTGCACTATACTGAAAAAAAAATGACAATGGATTGTCATTTTAATTGACATAAACTGATATTTACTCCTTAAAGTGTTGATAATTTTTTCGCTCCCGTTTAATTAAGGAAAACGTGAGTAGCAGAAAGACAAACGAATGGCATAAGATTTGGTGATGATGAGTTTTATATTTACTGCAAGATGTGCAGGAAAAACCTTACCAGTCGCACAGAGTTTTATACCTTGACTCAGCATGCTTCGTTGGATGAGCACAGGAAACAGGTTGCAATCCATCTCAATCTGTTACAGTTACGATTGTGTCGATCTGCTAGGCAACAGAGCCAATCAGAAGAGCCATCAGCTAGTAATGGAAATAACACGCTTGAGATGTTTTGGGACATAGGTGTTGAGTACAAAGCAGATGTCATCTGGGTACTCAAGTCCCTGTAAGCTTTGATGTTTGCAGTTTTGTGGGACGGAATCAATTGATGCCTTTGAATCCATGTTCCATGAATCCTGGTAAGCTACTGCCCAGGATGTTGATAAGTATAAAGAAAGACACGGTCTTAATAATAATAATAATAATTTATTTATCACCCACTTCACAAAACAGAGGTTAAGTGGAGTAAAATACAAAAGAAAAACAGCAAAAGTAACAAATTTAATCACATACAGAAAAAAGACGGATAAGGCGCCTATAAAGCGCTTCAATAGCTAGCTTCGCAAATAATTTTTCGAAACCACCACTAATATCTGTCGCACAATACTTTTTAACCAGTTTTGTATTCTGGTAAGAACGAGGTAGATATAAAGAAATTTGCAGTACCGGTAATAATTTATGCGAATACGTTTTAGATCACCAGTCAACAGAAGTGGCCTAATACCAGAACAGAAGAGCACAGAATGATTACAACAATTTGAGTAAAGCCGAGTTAGCGCTCTTCTCCTATAGTGTCCACGATTTGCTACAATCTTAGAGTAACCGAGCCTCAGCTTATCACTAATATCTTTGACAGCACGAGACCGGAGAGCATTCATAGAATCGCATACTGTTATACCAAGCCAACGAAACGATTTAACACGAGGAATACTAAAACCATCGCAGTATAGTGATTCTGAACAATTATTACCGTTGAAAACAAGAAACTCGCACTTGTCAGTATTTAGGTACAGGCCGATATCGCGGAAAGCAGAAGTAACTGACTTCACTGAACGGGCAAGACCTGACTCAGTTTGACTAATCAGAAGAAGGTCATCCGCATAAGCCAGATATGAGATATCAGATGGTCCTAGTAGGCACGTAGTCGATATTTTTGATATTACATTTTCAATACAAGCATTAAAAATATACGGCGAAAGAACTCCCCCTTGTCTTACACCGCAACGAACAGGGATATAACCAAAATAAGAATTATCTAGTGACTTAAGGCGAAGGTAAGAATGGGAGTACCAGAAACGAAGCACGTGAATTACCGACGGATTTGCTCCTCTCTGGCATAATGCTGTCCATGCTTGAGTATGAAAAATACTGTCAAATGCTTTAGACAAGTCTAGGGTTGCGAAATGAATTACGCGACGAGTGCGATGGGCATCTTTTAAGAAAGAAGTCAAAGCACGGTGAGCATGCTGACAGCCTAGCCCAGATCTAAAACCAAATTGATTATCATCATTTAGAGCAAGCTTAGTGATATAAGGTAGTAGGAGGTGTTCAAAAAGCTTGCTAAGAGTACAAGCTACCGTTATTGGCCTATAAGAACTACAAGAAACCGGAACTGATGCCCTTCACCCGTACTGTAAAAAGAATCTTATCAAGGGCATGGGCGAACCTCACTTTGTTCTTCAATACAACGAAACTACAAACACTGAAGGAACAAAAGAGCTACAGATTGTTGACATTGTTGAGGCAAGCAACTGGTGAGGACATTGCAAAAAAGATGATGTCATGCATTGGGAACGAGAATTCACCGCTTGAAAGACTAACAATTATGCCACCCTGTATCCGCCCCACATTCATCAGTAAAATCACTATTAAGATCTTATTCAACAAAGCTACTATTCATCCGAATCTTAACCAAAATCTTCAAAATCTTGTTCAAAATTTTGTAAAAAAACAAAAAAACATCAACTGTTGAAAAGCAAGGGCTGTTGAATTAGAATAGCTTTTTGAAAGCGCTTATAAGCTTTAGTGTAATAACTGATATGTTGATAAGGGGTGACCTCTCTTACGTATAGAATAATTTCTGTACATAAGTTTTGACGACACCACTTTCTTTCAGTTGAAAAAGTTTGTTTATATTTTATTTTTAATTCAACTTACCTCTACTCCCTCCCTGAATTCAGAATTTGAGGTCCAATTGACATCCAGCACTCCTTGCAAGTTTCAACTCAATCTCTAAAGCAGTTCATGAGAAATTGAAGGTGTTCATAGCGTCTTTTGATTTATTCAGCTACGCCTGTTGTTTCCAGATAATAAACCCTATCAAAATTTTGATATGTTTGCCAAGCAAATGACTCCTAGAAGCTCCTAGCTGATAAGACGACCAACACAAAACACAGTTGCCTTATCTTCTATTTAACAAATAGTATCAGGTATTATCACATAAAAGAAAAGAGCAACAATAAGCCCTAAACGAGCAAAATTTATTCTATAATGGAGAGCCCCCCCCCCCCATCGTGGTTGAATAAACTTAGGAAGATGCTCATTCTGTCGGAAATTGAGAGTTCTAGTGACATTTTTAGAAGTAAAAAGACATTGCAGAGCAGCCAGCCTCCGCCTGAGAATCCTCATTGATATCCGGTCCTTCTGTAGCCCCTTAGGATATCTGATCAATATTTCGAGGAAGCTATTTTGTGCAGAACATTGGGGCATATTAATAAACATGCATTCAAAGATGATATAACACCCAAAGGCCCTTAGATAAGGGTCCTGAATTTTGCATTCTGTAAATTCTTCATAGGTATATTTATAGCAGAAAAAAAGGGTAGGGGGTGCATGTTTGACTTAGGGAGTCCAATGGCGTAAACTTTCAAGAATTATCCTCTTGGTCAAAAAGATTATCAACATTTTGACGTGGGAAGGGTGAGGGGTTAGAACCCAGAAAATGAGCCTTAAAACTTTTTTTCCTGATCAATTTGAAACTTATAGCCATTAGTCCTCTTGAGACAAGGGGACTAATGTACAAAAATTATTCGAAGGGTCAGTTCGTCCTCTAACAAAGGGGGCTCAAAAATGATCCGATTTTGTTTTTCGATTGGCTTGATAATAATATGAAAGCTTGGGCCCGATGCAAAATAAAAAATTTGTATATATTGCTACCCCTCAAAATACAACACAAAAAAGTGCAAAAGAAATTTTTTCTCAAGCACTTCAATGGAATGTTCTATTTTAGAAACTTGAGAGGGGGCTCACTAGCAGGAAATTCTGTGATCATTTTAAGGGCTGAAGCTAATAGAAGGCAATCAACTTCCCCATCGGTTCTTTTTCCACTATTCCAGTCTTCCCTAACCCCTATGATAATCGAATCAAAATTTTGAGATATGTTTTGTTCAAAAACTTCGAAATGCCTAAGTTTGCCTTCGGCATTGATATGACTCCCACTGTCCCTGTGTTTCCCTTCATTTTATCCTGCTATGGAAACTCAACTCCCTGAATAGTAAACTGTAAATTCGAATAGTATAGGACATTCTGCACCATATATTCAGTCCCCGTTTTAGACTATGGGTAGAATATTCAAAAATTTCCTTCTTTTCTTCATTATTACAATCTGACATACTTTCTCTGTGGCAGCTCAATTTAACATATTAGGGGAATTTTCCACGGGGGATACATTTAGCACCCTTAAAATAGCGGGTTTAAAACGATGTTTTCTATACCTTTTAAATTATAGTCCCTTTCGACACTGACAGGGTTTTGCCTGGAATTTTGACACAAAATGTTTCATTTAAAAAATGGGCCCTATCTTTTTGAAAAAATAGATTGGGGCTACATAGGTTACCCTTAGATGCAAAAAGAACCTTTGAATTTCGGAATCCAAAAATCCAAACGTTAAAGTGTTTGGGATAATCAATACATTACTTAAGCGTCTTAAAATAAGGATAAATTTCATTTCACGAACCTCTAGTCAATTCAGATTCTAACTCGTTCAAGAGACACAAAACAAATTAAAAAGATAATTTATTTTCAAAAGATAATTAATTATTTTACTTAATATAAATTAGTAAAACAAACCTGAAACGGTCGATTTTTTAATACATCAAACAATTTAGATGGAAATTACAAGGATACACATTTTGAATACATTGTCTTATCACTTCTGTTACACAGGTAATATCTAACATCTTCACATGTCCATGGTGATTACCAAAACCGTTGTTTAAGCTGTTCTCAAAGGGAGATCAACATATTAGTGTTATTTTCGTTGATTACGCCAGGAAAACAGATAAGCCAGGGGATGAAAAATCAAGTAAAGCGAGGTTATATATTTTACAATGTGAGTTAATCACTTGGAGGAGTTTATTGGACAGCATTAGGGGGTTCTGAAACGGTTCCTTCATTCAAATTGGGATATAAAGTTACTTCTTAGCAGTGACGCAGGTTGAGAGCAGGTTGAGAGCAGGTGCTTGGTGAGTATCATGGTTCAGTATTTGCTTTTTCTTATTTATTTTATTTTTATACAGAACAAAATTCTTATTCTTGTTTATTTTATTCTTATATGTGGTACATTATTTTTTTTTCTTCTTCTCAACTTCCTCTCTTCCTGTATTTTTTTTTACTTGCGCGTTGCTGATGTAATTACATAAATCATCATCAGTAGCGTGATTGAGTATACACTACCAAACTGATTCCTTTGAGTGCAGCTCAGCAAACGGTTTTTGAAATTTTTTTTAAGAGATTCAAAATGTCAGATACGATCTTTATGTCCAACAGAGATGATATGAGAAAATTCTTTGCTGGAAATGCTTAGAATGCTATAAAAAAATATATGGTATCGTAGATAAGGGGGGAGGGAGAATGGAAGCCCCTCGCTCCCTCTTCGTGTACGTCCCAGAATGGCTGGTGTCAGCGATAAGCCAAGTACGTTTTTATCTTTCTGACCATTCTTAATTTTTTTTTTAGTTTAAAAATAGTTGAAGTTTCTAACTACTTAGGGCTTTTTGCTGTCCGATTAAATTAACAATGAATTGTCCAAAAAAGGGAAGGGGTGATGAAATATTATTTTTTGCCTATCTAGAGTAAACAGTTTCATAAACTCTATGTAACGGCCAATATTTAGAAACTGAGTAAAGATTTTGGTCAGCAATGAATATCATAGTTACACACAAGTCCCACTCAGTGGTGGTGAAAGATATTATATACACTTTCTTTCAGGCGGGAGGGGGGGGAGAGGAGGGTTAAAACACATAGAAAGGTAATTTAAGGCAAGAATTTTTTTTCGGGAAAATGATCTTTCGGGTTAATCCTTGGAAAAAAGGCCCTCATATGTCCCTTATACGTTCAGCACTGAGGTCAATGTATTAAAATATGACCATCGATGAACTTGACACAATACAAACAAATATCGAACAAGACAGACCTTTCAAATAGGCATTATAAAATGGCACGGATTTAATCAACTTTCTTCCTAGAAATTCCATCGCGTATCATACCAGGAACATTTGAAAAAAGCATAGTTCCAGTGAAAACAAGGCCAGTGCCAGACCAATGAGTAAGGGTGAATGCATTTCCAAAATAAACAATTGAAAGCAGCAAAGAAACGAATTTCCGCAGAGTCAGGACTAATGTTACGGTCAATGAGGTACATTCAGTTGTTAGGACGAATACTGAGCTAATGCAGACGTATCTGAAAAGAAAAAAAAACATTTATAAATAAAAATTAAATCTTGCTATCAAAGCCGTATCAAGTTTATGTATTTTGTAAAGAAAAAAGGATTGATTTAAATTTTCTAAATGTATATATGGAAAAATTAAGCCAAGGTTTCAGGAAGACATATATTTAAGGAAGACACAGTCCCTTAATCAGTAGCATGTAGAAGCTGATCAATTAAAGGCTACTGATATAAAAGCTTACTTTTCAACGAGAAAGTTTATCACGGAAAGGTGACCTTTAATCGGTAACCTTTGACATAAAAATCCTTGGCACCAGTTTCCGTTTTTCAAATATACATTTGAAAAACTTTGCTAAATATTTCAATCCTTAGCACCATTTTACGTTTTCCAAAAATACATTTGGAATTTTTTTTACCTTTCAGTGGAGGCTTTTCAGTAAAAATTTAGGAAGGATGACTACCTTCCACCCAGTTCTAAGGCTGATAGACTCCGACATCAAAATTTGGGAAAAAGTTCAAGAGCGGTAGAATGTGAAATCAGAGAGTTTAGAATTTGACAATGCAGAAGATGGATGGAATTATTTTAGAAATAAAATTTTCCTTCAGCAGCTAATATGTCTTAGGAGTGAATTTAGAAAAGCATCTAATACTATCAGCGAATACACTTTATACTTGGTGGATGTAAGAAACACTTTATAAGAGAATTTTCTGAGTGATAGATGAAAAGAAAAGAGCGAAAAGAGGAGCAAGAGAAGACATGAAAAACCAAACAGAAATCAGAAACAACAGAAACAAGAGAAGCAAGAACATGAGAAAAGCAAGAGAATAAAGGAGGCATTAAAGAGTGAACTAAGGGGATGTGAAATCTAGGTCATGAGAGGCAATTAGAAGGGATACTGAAAAAAAACAGTCAAACAACAGCAGTGGTTCTATATCGGATATTAAGTTGCTTATAATTTATATTTTTACACTCTTATGGTATACCTTGCCCCCTCCCCAGATTATGAGGTCTAAGTCCGTTACATCCAGACACCATAATAGCAAGATAATGGTTTGGCATGTAACAAAATTGAGAGGAAGCAGACACTCCGGACCTTTCCCACTTGAAGATAGGAACGGGGGCTTTAACTAATGACAAGCAGTATCAAACAGAGAGAAACAGACCATTCTGAGTTTGGATTAAACTGTGATAAAATTATAATAAATGATATTCTAGCACTACTACTACTAATTCTTAACAATATTTGTTTATCAGTTAACTGACCTTTTTCCTAAAAGAATATGAATAAAAAAGGCCCCAAATCTTGTTAGCCGAAAACAAAAAATGTATTATTTTTTTTATTTATCCTCTCGAGACTTCAGATTTACTTATTACAGAAAAAGTGTCATGCTTCAACCTACATGCTCTTCACTACTGTGTAGACAATGATATTCAAAACAGCAGGCGGCTATTGAGTGACTCAACTAAATCTTATCAAGTAACAAGCACAAATCACTAAGTATCACTAACAGCAACAGATACTTTTTTTACTAGACTACACTTTTTATATTACCTCATCTATATTTTGGTTAAATTAGATGGCTAAGTAAGCCAGAATTATTAAGAATGGACTTCGTTTTTTTTTGCAATAAAACGATTTGGACATCAATAAAATAGTTTTACGATAATTACTTTTATTAAATATCAAAAATTACTAACAGCAACAGATACTTTTTTTTACTAGACTACACTTTTTATATTACGCCATCTATATTTTGGTTAAATTAGATGGCTAGGTAAGCCAAAATTATTAAGAATGGACTTCGTTTTTTTTGCAATAAAACGATTTGGACATCAATAAAATAGTTTTACGATAATTACTTTTATTAACTATCAAAAATCCTTTGGGACAGAAGACTAGAAATTGTGTCACCATTCCTGGCAATAAGAAGGAGCTGAGTATCTAAATAAATTGAATCTAATAAACTTGGAAAAGCTAGACAATAAATGCAAAACAAATAGTTGAACAACTAGCAATAATCTAACTGCTAATTCAAAAATCAGTTCTCTTACTCTGCTCTTAATTTTTCTTATTCACTTCCATGGAAGCACCACATAATGATAATAATGCTTTATATAATATTATAAAATATATATGTTATTCTAATATAAATCGAAATAAAACAATATAGGAAATTATTTAGATACTGAATATTTAATTTTATTTTATAATTTTATTCAATTTTAATATAAATCTGACTAAACTTAAACCTTATACATATAATATGGAATATATTAATAATTTAATAATAGTTTCCAGAGACTATAGTGGCAACTCACAAAATTACATGGCTCTTGCAATAACTACTAAGTTGAAGCCCTTCAGAAAGGATTACCAAGCCTTTTGCAGGTGGTGAATAAAAACTTAAAAGCCTTTTTTTATAGAAAAATCTAATTTTAATAATTCAAATGCTTACTGAGTAATCACATTTCCGACTAAAAACAAAATCATCACTGGTATGCCATAGTCAAAGATATACACAGGTTCTGAGTCTGCAAGAATTCCAAAATGCTTTTTCAAATCTTGCATCAGCAGAAGAAATCCAGGCATAGGAAGAGCATGCTAGAAAGAAAAACATAAAAAATAAGAATTAAATAAAACATTATTAATATTTTTGTAAACATTTTTTTTTATAAGAAATACAACTTTGTATAAGAACAATCGAAGTTTCACATTAAAGATAATGAGTAATGAGATATGCAACTCCCTTTTCAACGTAAACAAAAGGCGATGAGCTGAAACGTTTTTTACCTTTTTTTTTAACATGGAAACTCCATAAAAAAACTGTGGTAAACAAGAGAATTTTTAATAGGCAATTCTGAGGGGAAAACTTTTGACATTAAAACTATTTTCAACAAACTACTTGCTCAATGCAAATTTCTTAACAGTTCCAAATGAATATTGACGAAGATCCCACTGCCTTTCCATCACAAATAAAAATATCAAGTAGAAAAAACAGGGAATATTTTTTTAGGATTGTGGAACCTTAACCCTAATTGAACATTTCGACACTATATCTAATGACGGTCCTCAGCAGAACAAATGAAAATATAAAAGAAGCTTACATTAAAATAAGGCCATTAAAATTAAAACCTTTTTAAAACAGTTCTAGCATCCTTACTTCAGAGTCCTCGTTGAATTACACTGACCATTACTTCTTAACTTTAGAAAAATTTGCCCTGTAGTAGTAAGCAAGTAGTTGTCGTAGAATGCAAGCAGGGCAAGGCAAGTATTTTATGCAATGGTTGGAAATTACAATTTCTTAAAAATACAATTCAAAATAAATAGTGACAAAGACCACACTGCCTTTCAATCGTAAATAAAACATGAAGTAGGAAAAACAGAGAATTTTTTCAGGGAATTAAAAACCAAAATAAATTACAAACAAAGGAGTTAGAAATCCAATAAATATAACTGACCTAAATAAATTTTTATTTCTGCGGAAAATTTTTCCCGAGTACGATGGTGTAACGATGACTTTGATAAATGACATGACCGCTTTTCAGATATTGGCAGAAATGAGTTAAAGTCGAATCCGAGTTCGACGTCCCCCTAACTCTTTTAAATATTGCGACTATTTTGTATGACAGGAAAGGTTGATTTTATGGCAAGACTGGTAAATGACACAAGCGGTTTTCAGACACTCACTAGAAACAAGTTTAAGTCAAAACACCGAGTTCGACGTCCCCGAAACTCTTTTAATTATTTCGTACAATTTTTCCTTTAATCATCGCGACTATTTTGTATGAAAAGTTAGTTTTATGGCGAGACTGGTAAATGACATAAACGTATTTCAGACACTCACTAGAAGCGACTTTAAGTCGAAACCGAGTTCGACATCTCCGTAATTCTTTTATTTATTGCGCAAAACTTTATTACGACTATTTTGTATAACGGGAAAAGTTGGTTTTATGGTGAGATGGGTAAATAATACAAGCTTTTTCAGACACTGACTAGAATCGAGTTTAAGTCAAATCCAAATTCGACGTCCCCGTAACTCTTTTAATTATTGCGTACGATTTTTCTCTTAATTGTTGCAACTATTTTGTATAATGGAAAAAGTTGGTTTTATGGTGAAACTGGTAAATGATACAAGCATTTTTCAGACACTCACTAGAAACGAGTTTGTCACCTCTGAATTCAACGTCCACGTGGCTCTTTTAATATCTATACAACATTCTTCTTTTACGACTGATTCACAAAAGAGGCTGGTAGAAATGTATCATTTCAATGGTAGAGATGAGTTCAAGTCAAATCCGAGTTCAACGTGTCCGTAAATCTTTCATTTATTGCGTACAATTTTTGCTTTATTTATTGCGACTATTTTGTACGACGGAATAGTTGGTTTTACAGCGAGATGGGTGAATGACGGGACCGCTTTTCAGAGACTGGTAGAAACGAATTTCAGTCAGATCTGAGTTCAACTTCTCTGTAGTTCATTTAGTAGCTAAGCCCAATTTTTTTTTTTACGACTGATTCGTACAATTTCTGCATATACTACACGAAGATTGTTATATACATAGAAATATAGAGGGATGGTGTTGTTTTGTATCCAATTAACGACGCTTCTTAACTTCTAAGATCTCTGCGACAACCCATACGAGTTTTGATACAGTTGAATTTGAACTCTGGGTCCCGTATTACCAAGCTGAGACCAGACCCACAAGGCCACCACAGAACGATATAGAAAGACTCAGTAAGTACTCAGTTTAAAACCGAGTTCGATTACTAAATTAAGGGTAAAACCCACAGAGGCATTACAGAACTATACAGAGACAGCTACCATTGACTGAGGTAGCAGTCAATGGTAGGCTCAGGTAGGCTCATTTCAAATGAGGCGTCTAAATTGGACATTCAGCATCCCAACTGTAATTAATGATTAAGCACGGAAAAACGTCACTAATCTTGTCCATTATCGTCATTATTTTTAGTCACAGAATGCACTCTTAATGAATCAAATTACAAGTTCCAAGAGTCGCCAACCCCATTTTTAGAAGCATATTCACCGATAAATTATCATAGCCTAAAGGGTACAAATCAATGTTTTTCATTTCTCTTTTTGACCGTAGGTTACTTTGCACGAAAGAAATTTGATTTATTCTATTGGCAAATTTATCTTATAAGATCCCTTACTACAAATTCCTTCTTCTGGGATCATTAAAATCCATTCCGAAAGTTTCATTGACCAAACTCAACTAATTTCGAAGACAGACACCTTTTGATACCAGTTTATTACGCATTTTTTGCAGAATTCTAACCTATTTCCGCCATCTATTAAAAACACTACCCATAAAAACCGGACAAGAAGCATCTTCTTCTTGTTGTTTGAATTAGAGTGGAAACACATTCACATAATCCCATCACCGGAACCCCGTTCCGAGCTTTACAATGGGTTGCTGCTGCTGAGTTTAACCTCCAGGTTCTGTATCAAACAGTTCGTGGTAACGAACTGTAGTAAGGAGCGACCCGGCTCAATAGTAACCAAAACTCTAAAAAATGGAATTTTGATACCAATAGCTACATCAAAAGAATCGCATTTTAATGCTGATTTAAAATATATAAGTTTCATCAAGTTTGTTCTTACCCATCAAAAGTTACGAGCCTGAGAACATTTGTGTTATTTTAGAAAATAGGGGGAAACGCCCTCTAGAGGTCACAGAATCTTAACGAAAATCACACCATCAGATTCAGCATATCAGAGAACCCTACTGTAGAAGTTTCAAGCTCCTATCTTCAAAAATGTGGAATTTTGCATTTTTTGCCAGAAGGCAGATCGCGGATGCGTGTTTGTTTTTTTTTTCCAGGGGTGATCGTATCGACCCAGTTGTCCTAGAATGTTGCAAGAGGGCTCATTCTAACGGAAATGAAAAGTTCTAGTGCCCTTTTTAAGTGACCAAAAAAATTGGAGGGCACCTAGGCCCCCTCCCACCCACATTTCCACAAAGGAAATTGGATAGTTAATTTAACTAACTAGCAATAAAGAAGGATCAAAACTGAAAATTTTCTGTAAGTAATATTTAATCAGCCCTTAATGCTTTCAAAAATAAATTCAAGTGGAAATTCAGTCTATTTTCTTTACCCACCGCTATATTCTAGAGTTCATGAAAAGACAAATATGCATCAGTTTAGGCTATGATAAAAAGGAACAAAATTGCCAAAATTTAGTGCATTAAAACTGGCTTTTCAGAAGAAGTCCTTTAAAATTGGCTTTTGCATGACGCTAAAAAGGCTTTAAAGAAAATTATCATCAAGGGCTGGAGAGAATCAGCTGAAATCAGCGCATATTTTTCTACCCTATTTCAAAATGGCATTAAAAGAAGCTTTCTTAGTAATCCTCAACACGAATATGATGGATGTTCATCCGCGCATTCAGATTAGTCTAGATTCCCTACCTTTCGTCGGAGAAGAAGGCAAACACAAATCCAGTCAGCTCAATTACAAAAGGACAAAAATAATTTAGGATTCTAAAAGTGATGACGGTGAAAAACATTGCACCAGATTTGCGGAATCGGTGCAAAAAAAAATAAACAGAAAAAACACCTAAAGATACAACCGAATTTTTTTTTTTTATTATTTGGTATGATTTTGGAAAATCGGGGCTGTTTTTGTGCTAGTCAACAAATAAGAGCTTACCATAAAGAAGAGAGCTTCGTATGGGTGTTTCCCATGCTCCTTATAAAGTACTTCTTGATAGATACCCATTCTAGCACTTAAAAACAGAGCAAACGTCAACAAAAATATACCTGAAACATAACAAATTGATAAAGTTCTAAAAAATGACGCGCTAAACAGTTGATTCAGGCAAATCAATAGACCTGTTTACATAATCATGTCCAGAGCATTGTTGCTTGCTCCGTTGCCACGTGAATTGAAACGCACGAATTGATTTCGACCAAGAAAGAGCATTAACATACAATCAGACGCAAAGGATTTTGACAAAATCCTTAAGAGAGTTGAAGGATCCCTGAAAGTTTTTCGGAAGAAGGATTTTTGAGTCGATTTTTTTTATCTTTATATAAAAAAGGTGTCATTAAAAATGTGATTATAATAGTAATAATGAAAAGCGATTTTTTGGGGGGGGCATAAATGGATGAGGAATAAAGTTAGAAGACGTAAAAAATATCTCTTTGCGTCTGAAAAGATTTTCTTTCAACCTTTCAGGAGATTCCTCTGCATCCGATCCTAAATTTCCAATCAGAAAATACAACAAACTGATGAGAGGAATTTTCGGCGCTTTAACATGGATTTATTTTCGATATGTATTTTAAGATAAAATTTTAAGATTAAATTTTAATATTAAAACCTATTAGCACCACCAACAGTGTAGCGTCTAGTAACGTTGTAAGAAAAGTAGAAAAATTCAATTAAAATTGGCTAAATAATTTAACTAATTACCAATATTATAGGATAAAAACTGAAAATTTCCTGTAAGTAATATTTAATCTGTCCTTGATGTTTTCAAAATAACTTCAAGTCAAAATCAGTATGTTTTCTTTACCCACCGCTATATTTTAGAGTTAATGGACAAACAATTATGCATCAGTTTTGGCTATGATAAAAAGAAACAAAATTGTCAAAATCTAGATGACGCTAAAGATTTTTCTTTTCGACACAAGTGCTAGTTTCTACCTATATACATGTAGCCTGTGGGGTAACGAAGAGATCAATCAAGTGGGCAGCTTTACATGCCCAGGTAGTATCAAACAGTGTGTGGTAACGAACTGTAGTAAGGAGCAACCCGACTCAATAGTAATCGAAACTCTAAAAAACGGAATTTTAATACCAATAGTTAAATCAAAAGTTACGAACCTGTGAAAATTTGCCTTATTTTAGAGAATAGGGAGAAACACCTACTAGGAATCGTAGAATCTTAACAAAAATGAAACTATCAGAGAACCTTACTGTAGAAGCTTCAAGCTCCTATCTTGAAAAATGCGCAATTTTGTATTTTTTCCCAGAAGACAGATCACGGATGCGAGTTTATTTTATTTATTTATTATATTTTCTCTGGGGTGATCGTATCGACCAAGTGGTCCTAGAATGTCGCAAGACGGCTCATTCTAACGGAAATTAAAAGTTCTAGTGCCATTTTTAAGTGACCAAAAAAATTGGAGGGCACCTAGGCCCCCTCCCACCCACATTTCCACAAAGGAAATTGGATAGTTAATTTAACTAACTAGCAATAAAGGAGGATCAAAACTGAAAATTTTCTGTAAGTAATATTTAATCAGCCCTTAATGCTTTCAAAAATAAATTCAAGTGGAAATTCAGTCTATTTTCTTTACCCACCGCTATATTCTAGAGTTCATGAAAAGACAAATATGCATCAGTTTAGGCTATGATAAAAAGGAACAAAATTGCCAAAATTTAGATGACGCTTAAAATTTTTCTTTTCGACACTAGTACCAGTTTTTACTTATATACATGTAGCATGTTGGGTAACGAAAAGATCAATCAAGTGGACAGCTTCCCATGCCCAGGTAGTATCAAACAGTGTATGATAATATATATATATATATATATATATATATATATATATATATATATATATATATATATATATATATATATATATATATATATATATATATTGAAGACAGTGGGTGCAGTAAAGATGTAAAAAGTGGACTAACCAAGACCCAGTGTGTTTTTTTTTTCACAGTTGAAAAAAGTGTGAAGAAAAAATAAGAAGATAAAACTAGGAACCAAGATTAGAATATTGGAAGCTAGAATGATGACAGTGTTCAAGTATAGTTCTGCAGCATGGGCACTCCGAAAGAAGGGAGAGGAGTGGCTAGATCTTTTCGAGAGATTTTGCCTACGAATTATTTTAAGATAAAAGATATTAATTATAATTATTAGATATTTCTATAGAAGAATATAGAATTATTTTGGGTATCCGACTGACTAACAGTATCTCAAACATATGCTGTACGAAAAATATGGCTATATCCAGCTTTCCAGGCCTTTAATGAGAGAATGGATGAGATTCGTAGGACATGGTCTACAGATCAAGGATGAAATACTGCCTAAGATTGTCCTTGCCGCCCAGCCTCATAGGACCAAACAAAAAGTAGGTCATCCCCGAATGGGTGAGAGGATGTGGTAAGGAAATATTAAGGGGAAATGGGAACTTCATCGCAGGGTGTAAAGAGGGAAGATTTAGATTAGTTGGAATGGAAGAGCAGCAGGTGTAGATCTGTTGGCCTCAGGCGGCTTGGTGCTGCATTGAGTTGTTGGTAGTAGAAATAATAGTAAACTTAATAGTAATAATAATAATAGTATTAATAGTACTTAATAATAGTAAAATAGTAAACCTAGTATCACCAACAATGCAGCGCCACCCATCAAAGTTCGACATATTACAAATAAACTTGATTTAATAAAATTGGATCTTTAGATGCCAAATTTTGTTTGTCAACTTTTTTCCTGATTTATTAGAAAGAAGCAATAGATATTATTTTAGGCAGTCTATGTTGATTATAATAGATAGGGAGGTAAGGTAAGCATGTAGAACATACGATAGTGTTTCAGAAGTTGTAAACATATACCCTTTGTGACTTTAGGCAAAAGTGGCTCTTTTTTCTTCAGCCTTCTGTAAAGCAAAAGTAAAAAAAGAGGGTAAAATTAAGTAAAATAGCATTTTTATTCCTGTTTTATTAATTGCCTGATTTTGCAGAGGCAATGCTTCGTTTCAGAAACGAGCTTGATTTTTTTTTTTTCTCTGTCCAGTTTCTGCTCCTCTTTGTTTGGAATTCTTTCTAGAAAGCAAAATTTCTAGATTTTAAAACTAAGCTTTTTCATTTATTTTCAGAATCAGCTGTTTTCTTAGTTAGTATCAAATGGGCTTAGTTTTTTCAGTCAATCCCTTTCTTCTTCTTTTTCATGCGCTATTAGAAATGT
Source organism: Artemia franciscana (assembly GCF_032884065.1). Lineage (NCBI taxonomy): Eukaryota > Metazoa > Arthropoda > Branchiopoda > Anostraca > Artemiidae > Artemia > Artemia franciscana. Next base: position 26,241,847 of record NC_088881.1, read on the forward strand.
TATCTTACACTTCGCATAATTAAATGACACTGGCAAATAAGTTGGTCGTTGGAAAATGTTGATAGATGTCACCCAAATTCTTGTCTTTGCAACTCCATGTACTGAACGAACATTTAGAAACAATATTTCAAGTTTTAAAAACGATGAATTCTAAACTTTCCAAACAGCATGCTACAATAATACCAATATCAAGACCTAAAACTTCGACTGGAACATATAAAATGTATTAGAACGCAAATAGAACTTAACTAACCATCAAAATCCTTTCTTCTTGAAAACCAACACGATTTCAGAAGCCTTTTTTCACATATACCCTCGCAATCTTTCCGTAACCATAAGTACACACTCCCCACCTCTCAAGACTATTCGAAAGGAGCCAATCCTCTCCAGGAGATATCAAAATAAAATCAGGCAAAAAACTAAGCTTGGGGGGAGTAATATGGTGCAAACAAAAATATTTAAGCTTTGCAGGTACTAAGCTAGGTCAAATTCGAATAAATGATCAGCAAATAAAACCTGGATGAAGTCTTCACAATAAGATTAACAGAAATCAAGCCTTTATAGAAGGAGAAAATACTGATACTAAAAGAGAAGAAACAGAGCAAAGAATTTAAAAAAGATGGTAGAATTCTGATTTTTTGTTTTAATGTAAAATAAATATGGTTGAGAAAAAAGCCTGAATTTTTTTGATTGTAGTTACATATGAGTTTGGAGAACCATCTACTCTATGAAAAACTCCCTCCCCTCACAGGACATCTGTTGATTTTTTTCCATGTAAAATTGCCCCTCGCCCTTCTCATAAAATTTCCAATGGACAGTACAACCTTCGCTAAGAAAAAAATATAATATATAAACAACGACTGAATTTTGCAACTTACAGCACTTTTCCCAGGGTCTCTAGGGAATCAATTATCCCCACAGGCATAGTTATTGAAGGTTTCAACAATGCTGAGCAAAATAGCTATCTAAAAATTGGGATTGAACGACTTTGGAGAGAAACAGGGGCGTGAGATGGGGCCTAGCTGCCCTCCAATCTTTTTGGTCGCTTAAAAAGGGCATTAAAATTTTGATTTCCACCCTTTTAGGATAATTATTTCGATACAATCACCCCTGGAAAAAAAAACATACAAAAAAAAACAATAAACAAATAAACAAACATCCATGCTCTTCCTTCTGCCAAAAATATGCAATTCCACATTTGTGTATAGAAGAGCTTGGAACCTCTTCAGTATGATTCTCTAATAAGGTGAGTGTGATTTGCCCTTTATCGAAAATTGGGCAAATTTTCTCAGGCTCGTAACTTTTGATGGGTAGCAGTAAACTTATGATTTTTTATGTTTTGAATCAGTATCGAAATCCGATTTTTTTTAATGTGTCTATCGTTATCAGACTCTGCTTCTTAAAGTTTCGGCTATTACTGATCTGCATTACTCCTTACTTACAGTTCGTTACCACGAACAGTCTTTGAGGCACATGCCACCTGGTGTACATGAGGTGCTAAGCGTAGAGGAACTAAGCAAGGCATATGGCGTTCGGGGATGGACACCAGGTGACAGGAAGTTAACACCCTCGGTAGGAAGGTAAAAGAAGGCTTTCGTTTCAACAGACATGTTGAGGTTTTTCCCACAAAGTCAGAAAACGCAAATATTTCACTATAAAATATATATAGGTCATAATACTTATAAGGTCATATAAAATATGTAACAAATTTATAATAGCTTTATAAGGTCGCATAAAATATGTATGACCTTGATTACCCTTGTCAAAAAGAGGAAAAAAATGTAATTTGATTTATTACTACTTAGTTTTAAGAATTGAAAATGTCACTGTTATATTTATCTTCATAATACAGATCACAAAAATCATTGTTTCCCACCCAACATTTGTGAATTGGCGTCGCTGAATTTTTTTTCAATTGACTCATATTAATTATTCATCTAGCTACCCAAATATAGTAGATATGAAAATAGTCAATTAGGCTACTTTTTCTGTTAAAAAGACTCCCAAGTATGGTTTGAGAGCAAAATGCAATCATAGTTTGGCAAAAAGTAGCACCAGGAATAATATATACTGTATATTCCCTTTCAATTTAAGCTTTTAAAGTTCTACTCAATATTTGCTTACCTGCAATCCACCATATCAGATCTGTGTATTTCGAAAGGGGGGTTTCTTCTATTTGATTTGGTTCTACTTGACTAGAAGCAATAGTGCACAGAAATATGCCGATTGAGATCATTCCAACTGATAAATATTGAGTGATGCTGTATTTCTTGTTTAAATATATAATTCCCATTACCATATTCGCCATCAGTGACCCCTATAATTAAGATAAAAAAAACTTTTATCTTTATTCTGTATCTATTCTTCAACGTGCTTTTTTTGCAATTATTCTCAAGGTCAATATTTCATTCCTCATTTTAACCATTATTTTATTACTTAACGTTTTCCTTATCTAAATAGCATAAATTTTAACTACTCGCAGCTTGTTTATTGGAGAGATATGCTTTGATTTTGCATGGTCAATATTTGGAAGTCACCGAGGTACGAAAAAAACAACCCATCGACAGGGTTGCAACGGGTTCCTAAAATTAGACGAAGAATCCCATGATTTCCTTACACATATGGACCTTCCGATTTTATAAACAATGATAAAATAAGAATAAAAATACCACATAGGTTTTCAGCGAAATATAGCCAAAATTTGAAAAACACGAATTAGAGAGCATTTGATAAGAACAAATAAAATATCTAGGATTGCATCAAACTAAGTTATGATTTACTTATTTATAAACAAACCAATAAATAAAATCGTAAATAATGGTAGAACAATAATGAGGAAGAAAAACAAGAGAAAAAGACAGAGCCAACGAAAAAAAGTGAATAAACCAATGGCAAAGAGACAAACACGCATAGGTTATTTTAGAGAGTTTTTTATGACGTATCTCTAACTCTGGGATCATATCGGAAATCGTCAAATTCTTTACAAGAAACGAATCTTTTATCGAAAGTCGAAGACGAAGAAGATATTTTTGAGATTTTAAACAATTTAGCTGATTCTAATTTAGGAAATCATTTATTTATTCATAAATAATAAACAAGCAATAACAAACAATAAAAGTACACACTTCCAAAGGCGTCACTTTCCAATTATTATATTTTTTTTGGGGGGGGGGCAATTGATTTTATCGATTGACTGGTCTTCTAAGCAACTGATTTGGGGAATTATCTATAAAAATAACTGTTTTTTACTGACTGAAATCAACCGTCTTCTAGTTATTTTGCGTCATTTATATCTTCAGCCCTGCTAATTAGCACCACTATTAACACCACTTTTTTAACAACTGACTGAATACATTGAAGGAAAGCGTCACCCTCCCCCCTGTATGACACCCCTTCATATTTCATTATTCACCCCTCACAGGGTTCTATGGCCAGGATTTTTCCATTCTAAAGGATACGCAAAAGACAAGAAACATAAGGGCAAATTGATCACAGAAAGTCGAGTAAATTTTGACCAAAGTATACGTATTTTAGTTTCCTCTGCTTGCAACAACAATTACACCTTGATTTTCGTGTTGTATCTTTGTTGTTGTTTTTTTTTTTTTTTTTTTATTACCACTCACAACAGTCCCCTGATATAAAATTGGAAGATTGTTAGCATTAGGAACAGTATTAGATTAAATTGCATTGTGACGCGGAACACCAACGATGGAGGATCCTCTATAGGAGGACAACTACGGTAGGGCGTAAGATCCGGATCTATAGAGAACTGCCTCTGCAAAGGGCTGCCTCGACTCTTTCGGGGTGCAGGCAAGACTGAGGACTTTGCTGCCAACTCTATTCCCACTTGAGGAGTGGCGTCCCTTTAGGAAATTATTGCCTAAAAAACAACACAGCATTCGCACGCGATTTTGATTAATGGATAATTCTTATGGGCTTGGTTTGTTTTGGTGGACATTTTCGGGTTGAAAAACCTCTTCCTAGCTATATTATCAATTATGGGTTGCCTACCCGTCGTTGCATAGATTTCTTGCTGTCCGGTTCTAAGCTAGCTTAAGCGCTTTGGTGTAGACTTGAGAAGATATGTTGGTCCCTGTCTTGCACTGGTATCCAGGGCCATTGCTTTTCCTGAAGCCAAAACAATTTCAATGATTTAAAGAATATGAAAATGAATATTGGAACTTGAAATGTTATGACGTTACAAAATAATTGTCGTACCGACATTTTGATTGACGAATTCAGACAATTCGAATAGACTTATTAGGAGTTTCAGAAACTCATATCTCAGGAGTAGGAAGCATGAAATTAGGTGATATAGAATTTATTTACTCAGGCAGTAAGGATGGGGTACAAAGACAGGGAGTAGGGCTAATGATGAATAAGGAAGCTGCTTAGTCTTGTTTAGGTTAGGAAGCTAACAATAACAGAATACTAATCACTCATTTTATGACTAAAAAGTTCACGGTATCAGTTGCAGTAGTATATGCCCCTGTTTAACCGAGTGACAGAGATACTTGTGACTCAGATGATTTTTACTTACAGTTACAGGACCAATCAGTAAAAATAGGGATAGATGGTATTCTAGCCTAGGTAAACTTGGTGGGTGTGGGAAAGGAAAACAGTAATGGCTACAGACTGCTGCAATTTAGTAGGTATAACCATTTAATTAAAACCAATACAGTGTTTGGTCAAAAAATGGCCCATAAGTTAACGTGGTATTCATGTGATGGTAAAACAGCTAACCTTATTGAATATGTTATTGTAAACCAAAGACTGGCAGGATACAAGATACTGGTAATGCAAGATACTAGGGTGTATAGAAGTGCTGTTATTGATATTAAAAGTAAAGATTGCCATCTAGTAGTGTCTAGGGGTAATTTAAAGCAAAAATTTCAAAAGGGTAACTACCTCACAGGAAGTTATGATGTTGATAGGCTCCAGAATGCAAATTCGAGAGATAATTTCCAGGAACAGTGGAATGCTAAACTTGAGAGTTTAAAATTTGACAATGTAGAAGATGAATGTAACAATTTTAGGAAAACAATTTATGACGTTGCTGATGGTGTCTTAGGGAAGAAAATTGAGAACGCAGCTACGGATATTAGAGAAAAGGCTTTATGCTTAATTGATAGAAGAGGCTTGTACAAGAATTATCTGAGTAATAGATCATATGAAAACCAGAGGAATGCAAAAAAATGGAGAAAGCTTTAGAATAGAAACTAAGAAGGTGTGAAGTGGAGGCCATAGATAAAATTGCCGAGGATCTGGAAGATGCACCTAAACGGTATAATAGTAAAATATTGTATAAGCATGTAAATAAATTCAGAAGGATTAGTCAATCCGTACTTGTTCCAGTTAAAGATAGAAACGGGGCCACAATTAGCGATAAGGAAAGAGTTGAAGAGAGATAGACAGAACATTTTGAGAATGTGCTAAACCGAGATAGAGTTGCAGGAAAATATACAGAGGAAAATAAAAAAGTTAGTGATACCTTGGATGCGAAGGAAGATTTGTTTTGTGAGGAAGAATTTAGCAACACTTCTAAAAGGATTAGAATATAATAAGGCTCCAGGTGCAGATACTGTGGTAAATGAGTTACTTCAATATGGTAGCTTGGAGGTTAGAAATTAGTTACTGAAGATTATGACTATGGTTTTTAAAAAGGGGAAATTTCCTAGCGATTTTAGGAAAACCCTAAATAAGTCACTGTATAAAAAAGTGATAAGAGTGAGTGTGGTAAGTTCCAAGGCACTAGCCCGGTCTCTCTAGGTAGCAAATTACCTCAGTTTTATAGATTATGATTAAACATTCGATTCTGTTGATAGAAGAGCTTTAGCGAAGGTCTTATCCTTGCATGGTATACCAGATGAATACATTAAAGTGACAAATGCAATGTCCAAATATAACACTCCTGCGGCTAAGGTAGGAAAAGAGGTTTTTCCTAGTGACTTTATGAAAGCCCTAATTAAGCCACTGCACAAGATAGGTGATAAGAGTGAGTGCGGTAAGTACCAAGGGTATTAGCCTGGTCTCTGTAGGTAGTAAATTACTTAGTAATATGATACTTTATAGACTGAGAGATGCTGTACGCAAAGTATTAAAAGAAGAACAGTGCGGTTTTAGAAAAGGTAGACGATGTGTCGACCAAATTTTCACTCTTAGGTTAATAATTGAACAGTGCCTGAGATATCAAACACCTTTGGTCCTCAGTTTTACAGATTATGAGCAGGCATTGGATTCTGTTGATAGAAGAGCTTTAGCGAAGTTCTTATTCTATACCTTAGTTCTATACCTTAATTTGCTATTGAAGCAATCTTAGCATTTTTCCTTGTGAAGCTCCAGAGCTGGTGATCAAAACTGTTTTTATTATTGTTTAGTGACCTAGTGTAGTTGCATGATCTGTAGCTTCACAGATGATTTTCCAATCCCTCTAGGACCACTTAACATCCAGCCTTCGTTTGAGAATATCAACAGATTCAGCAGCAACTGTGTCTTCAGATAATTTATTCTAATTTTTGACAATTCTTGAGATAAAGAATTTAGTCTGGACTCTGGTAATGGCAGACTGGTTTACAAGGTTCAGATAATGACCTCTTGTTCTTGAATTAGGGCCAACATGAAGAAATAAAGCTGGAAGTATATTGGCCTTCTTTACCTTTTAGGTTAGAATAGCCTCACCCCTTCTTTTCCTGTATACAAGGTTTTGGAGTTTCAGTCTTGCAGGGTGAGGCATTTCCCACATTCCATATAATTCTGGTGGCACATCTTCTTTTATAAAATACAAAGAGGCTAGAGACATTCCAACTTCAAGCTAAAATTGAATTAGTCCTTTGTATAGAAGACTAGTTAACTACAATTTTTCTGCAGATTATGAAGTAGCCAAAGAATTGTTTTCTTAAAATATGTTTCCTTCTTGATAGTCCTAAAGTTTCCACTCCAAATTATATAAGCTATTCTCCATGGATTTCCCCATTGGATGATGTTGTTGACTACCTTAAATGGATCCGAAAGTAACAGTTAATAAAGATAACAATCACTACAATTAGAATCTTCTTTTTTTGCCAATGTACATAGCAAATATGTTGCATATTATACCTTTTTTTAAATTTTGTTAACAAGTATCTAAATAGATTTCAGTGAAATTATCTAATTTAAAAAGGACTAAAAAACATGAATTAAAATGAAAGAAAAGAGAAAAACATCTTTAGTAGAAACTTGCTGCATATTATAAAGTAAAATTTTCATTATTCATGTGTTACATTAAATTATAGGATAATTATATTATAATTATATAGGAGCAATAATTTCTCCTTGTAAACCTCTAGAATGATGACTTAAGTTTTATACAAATTTCATTAGTGACCATGCTCCATGCTCAGTAGCATCCCAATTGAGTTTGCACTCTCAGGAGGATTACTGAGCATATAGCCTTCATTTGAAAACATCAACAGATTCAGCAATAACTGTTTTGTTGGATAGTTTGTTCCAATTGTTGACAATGCATGATGAAAAAAATTGAGTACAGACTCTAAATACTGTAGACTGCTTAACAAGTTTCAGATGAGGATCTTTTGTTCTTGAGTTGGTATCAACTGCAGGGAATAATGCTGGGAGAATGTAGGGAGGTTCAGCTCCAGCATGTCAGGGATCACTTTAGTGGCACATCTTCAAGACCCATTATGTCTTTTAAAATATAGAGAGGCAAGAGACAGTCCAAATTCAAGCTTAGGATGCACAAGTCCCTTAATGAAGACTGATGACCTTAGGGAAACAAGTTGAAGCAGTACACTTAATCAATGTCTTGGTTCAACTAGCCCCAGCAGCAGACCTCTTAGAACAAGTGCTGAATTTTAGTTAATTGTCAGTAGTGACACCAGGATCCTTCATTATTTACAGAAGAGAGTGGGTGGCCTAAGAAAAAATAAGAATATAAAGAATTCACTTTGCCAAATGAATGAAATGACACTTGGCAACATTGAATTCAAGAAACCAGGCCTCAGGTCATTGACCTAGTAGTTGAAGTTTTTTTTTGCAGGACATTATCTCCATAGGACAAAGCTGGTCCAAGAAGTGTCAGGTTATCTGCATAAATAGTTGATTTATTGCTAATAATAGAAGGATCATCATTGATGAAGATAATAAATAGTGTGGGACCAAAAATGCTTCCCCAAGTTGCTCCATCTAGAACATGCATAGAGGGAGAAAGAATACAATTGCCAGAGTCAAATAACTGAAAATTGCTAATAAAGAAAATCAAGAACCCATTTCATATTCAGAAATGATTGGGAACCAAATGATGCTGCTCTTTTGTTATCATAGTATCTCCTTCAGAATGTTGATATTTGTCTATTGGTACATTTTTTTATTGCTTGAATTGTTGTACCTCTTGGGCAGCAGGTTTTGCCTATTTTCTCCTAGTCAAAAACACTATCTCTTTGCAAAAGGATAACAACATTTGAATAAATGTATTAATTGAAAATAAGCTAAAAACTGGAAGAAAACATGAAAGTATGGTTAATAGAAGCTTTCTTCATATTATAAAATAAAAACTTAATTATTAATGTTTTTTGTTGTTGTTTAATGCACTGTCTAGGGCTATATTTGTTTTTTGTTGGGGGGGGGGGGCATGAAATGCATTTTCATGATAGTGATCATCATATTTGCTTATAGTAATCAAAGGTATCAATTGACAAAAATTTAATTGCTTTTAATCAGCACTCTCCAAATACAATCAAGGGCATAATTTTGTTAAGATCCCTGGGGGAGAGGGCAAGGTTGGAGCCTTTCTACAATGTCGAGATGGTTGCTCTCCTCCTTTTTCCTTACAAGTATTTTTACTTCAGATCGCTTTTGTAGTTTATCCAAAAATTTCACCGAAAATCTTTTTACTTTTTTTCCAATCTTGCTTCTTCTGAATTTTTTTTTTTTCAAATTATTGGTGTAGATTGTATTATTACATATGTTGTAAGGCACTTATCGACACTGTATCACAGATAAGGCCTCTATGGGTGAATTTGTGGGGGTTCATGTAACTGACTTACCAATACAGGCTAAATTGGCTACTTAGGTCTACTTTTGCAGTATTAGCAGAGTTTTTAACTAGTTTTCTTATTCATTTAAATTGTCAAAGGTGTTTTCTATAGGGTGTTGGCTTGTGAGATGTTTCAAACAGGCTAAATTGGATACTTAGGTCTACTTTTGCAGTATTAGCAGAGTTTTTAACTAGTTTTCTTATTCATTTAAATTGTCAAAGGTGTTTTCTATAGGGTGTTGGCTTGTGAGATGTTTCAAACAGCCTAAATTGGATACTTAGGTCTACTTTTGCAGTATTAGCAGAGTTTTTAACTAGTTTTCTTATTCATTTAAATTGTCAAAGGTGTTTTCTATAGGGTGTTGGCTTGTGAGATGTTTCAAACAGGCTAAATTGGATACTTAGGTCTACTTTTGCAGTATTAGCAGAGTTTTTAACTAGTTTTCTTATTCATTTAAATTGTCAAAGGTGTTTTTCTATAGGGTGTCGGCTTGTGAGATGCTTCAAACAGGCTAAATTGGCTACTTAGGTCTACTTTTGCAGTATTAGCAGAGTTTTTAACTAGTTTTCTTATTCATTTAAATTGTCAAAGGTGTTTTCTATAGGGTGTTGGCTTGTGAGATGTTTCAAACAGGCTAAATTGGATACTTAGGTCTACTTTTGCAGTATTAGCAGAGTTTTTAACTAGTTTTCTTATTCATTTAAATTGTCAAAGGTGTTTTCTATAGGGTGTTGGCTTGTGAGATGTTTCAAACAGGCTAAATTGGATACTTAGGTCTACTTTTGCAGTATTAGAAGAGTTTTTAACTAGTTTTCTTATTCATTTAAATTGTCAAAGGTGTTTTCTATAGGATGTTGGCTTGTGAGATGTTTCAAACAGGCTAAATTGGCTACTTAGGTCTACTTTTGCAGTATTAGCAGAGTTTTTAACTAGTTTTCTTATTCATTTAAATTGTCAAAGGTGTTTTTCTATAGGGTGTTGGCTTGTGAGATGTTTCAAACAGGCTAAATTGGATACTTAGGTCTACTTTTGCAGTATTAGCAGAGTTTTTAACTAGTTTTCTTATTCATTTAAATTGTCAAAGGTGTTTTTCTATAGGGTGTCGGCTTGTGAGATGCTTCAAACAGGCTAAATTGTCTACTTAGGTCTACTTTTGCAGTATTAGCGGAGTTTTTAACTAGTTTTCTTATTCATTTAAATTGTCAAAGGTGTTTTCTATAGGGTGTTGGCTTGTGAGATGTTTCAAACAGGCTAAATTGGATACTTAGGTCTACTTTTGCAGTATTAGCAGAGTTTTTAACTAGTTTTCTTATTCATTTAAATTGTCAAAGGTGTTTTCTATAGGGTGTTGGCTTGTGAGATGTTTCAAACAGGCTAAATTGGATACTTAGGTCTACTTTTGCAGTATTAGCAGAGTTTTTAACTAGTTTTCTTATTCATTTAAATTGTCAAAGGTGTTTTTCTATAGGGTGTCGGCTTGTGAGATGCTTCAAACAGGCTAAATTGGCTACTTAGGTCTACTTTTGCAGTATTAGCAGAGTTTTTAACTAGTTTTCTTATTCATTTAAATTGTCAAAGGTGTTTTCTATAGGGTGTTGGCTTGTGAGATGTTTCAAACAGGCTAAATTGGATACTTAGGTCTACTTTTGCAGTATTAGCAGAGTCTCTAATAAGTTTTCTTCTTCATTTAAATTCTCAAAGGTGTTTTCTATAGGGTGTTGGCTTGTGAGACGTTTCAAACAGGCTAAATTGGCTACTTAGGTCTACTTTTGCAGTATCAGCAGGATTTCTAATAAGTTTTCTTATTCATTTAAATTATTAAAGGTGTTTTTTATAAGGTGTTGGCTTGTGAGATGTTTCAGACAGGCTAAATTGGCTACTTAGGTCTACTTTTGTAGTACCAGCAGAATTTCTAATTCTGCACATACACTTCAAGTAAGAAAAATACTTATCTCTATAGTCAGAATTGCATCCTGAATCCAAAGTTATTGTGCATTTGCATCAGAAAGGAAATTAATATTCACCATATACAGACCTAGCCTATACCAATTCAGGGTATATATTTGCACGTTAGTGAGTATATGTGTATGTATGTGTATATGTGTGTATGTGTATATGTATGTGTGTATGTATATGTATGTATATGTATGTGTATATATGTATATATATGTATATATGTAAGCCCTATAGATAGGTAGAGTAGCTCCATAGGAGGCTTAGGCCAAGTAGGACCTTGTCCCAGTGGGGCCCATAATAGAAACTGGGAAACCCTCCCCTGGGGGTCATAATTTCAGGTGGAGGAGGAAGAAGGCCCCTCAAATGTACACTCAGCAGGGCCAACTGCCGTGTTCACGCGTCAGATGAGTTACAAACCTTCTCCCAGTAATGGGTTAAATTGCATGGTGAAGCAGAACACCATCGTGGGAGGATCCTCTTTAGGAGGACAACTGCGGCAGGGCGTAAGATCCAGATTTATGGACAACGGCCTCTGTAAAGGGCTGCCTCGACCCTTTCGGGGTACCTGCAAGACTGGGAAACTTGCGGTCAATTTTTCCCACTTGAGGAGTGGCGCCCCTCGAGGAAATTATAGCCTAGTAAACAACACAGCACTCGTACGGGATTCTGATTATTGGATAATTTTCTGGGCTTGGTTTGTTTTGATGGGCGTTTTCGGGCTGAAAAACCTCTTCCTAGCTAATTTATCTACTATGGGCTGCCTCCCCGTAGTAACATAATATTTGTAGGCATGAATATATAATGAGTCGGAGGTAATAGGCTTGGGACTGTCTGTGCAGGATTTCGACTCTTGTTGATAGAAGAGCATCGCCAAGTGCTGAAAACCATGTTGTGACCAAGATGGGCCCAGGATTGCACAAAGCCTCCAACTTACTGGAGGTCCCAGGGACTTCTTGCTGTCCGGTTCTAAGCCGGCTTAAGCGCTTCGGTGTAGACTTGAGAAGATATGTTGGTCCCCATCCTGCACTGGTATCCGGGATCACTGCTTTTCTTGAGGCCAAAATAATTTCAAAGATTTAAAGAACATGAAAATTGGAACTTGGAATGTTACGACGTTAAAAAATGACTATCGCATCGACATTTTGACTGACGAATTCAGACGGTTTGAACTGGATTTATTAGGAGTTTCAGAAACTCATATCCCAGGGGTAGGAAGCATGAAATTAGGTGACATAGAATTTGTTTACTCAGGAAGGAAGGATGGGGTACATAGACAGGGAGTAGGGCTCATGATGAATAAGGAAGCTGCTAAGTCTTGTTTAGGCTGGGAAGGTATTAATAATAGAATACTAATTGCTCATTTTATGACTAAAAAGTTTAGGGTATCAGTTATAGTAGTATATGCCCCCATTGAACCAACTGATGGAGATACTAGTGACTCAGATGAATTTTACTTACAGTTACAGGAGCAAATAGACAGGGTACCAGGTAGAAATATGGTGTTTTTGCTAGGAGATTTTAATGCCCAGGTTGGTAGAAATAGGGATAGATGGTATCCTAGCCTAGGTAATTTTGGTGTAGGAAAAGAAAACAGTAATGGCTATAGGCTTTTGCAATTTTGTAGGTATAACAACCTAGTTATAACCAATACGGTGTTTGGTCACAAAATGGCCCATAAGTTGACATGGTATTCACGTGATGGTAAGACAGCAAACCTTATTGATTATGTTATTGTAAACAGAAGACTAGCAGGATCAATACAAGATACTAGGGTGTATAGGAGTGCCGTTATTGATGTTAAAAGTAAAGATCACCATCTAGTAGTGTCTAAGGTTAATTTAAAGCTGAAATTTCGGAAGAGTAACTCCCTCCCGGGAAGTTATGATGTTGGTAGACTTCAGGATGAAAATTTGAGAAAAAAATTCCAGGAACAGTTGAGTACTAAACTTGAGGGTTTAAAATTTGACAATGTGGAAGATGGATGGAATAATTTCAGAAAAACAATTTGTGAAGTTGCTGATGGTGTCCTAGGGAAGAGTGCTAAGACAGCAACTAGGAATATTAGTGAAAAAGCTTTAGGTTTAATAGAGAGTAGAAGGGGTTTGTATAAGAATTATCTGAGCGATAGGTCGTATGAAAACAAAAGGAATGTAAAGAAAGTGGAGAAAGCATTAAAATATGAACTAAGGAGATGTGAAATGGAGGCGATGGATAAAATTGCTGAGGATCTGGAAGATGCGGCTAGACGGCATAATAGTAAAATATTATACTGGCATGTTAATAAATTGAAAGGGAGTAGCCGATCCGGACTAGTCCCAGTTAAAGATAGAAATGGGGTCACAATTAGTGATAAGGAAAAAGTTAAAGAAAGATGGGTGGAACATTTTGAGAATGTGCTAAACCGAGATACAGTTGCAGGAAAAGATATAGATGAAAATGAAAAAGTTTGTGATACCTTGGATGTGAAGGAAGATTTGTTTAGTGAGGAAGAATTAGCGACAGTACTAGAAGGATTAAAAAATAATAAGGCCCCAGGTGCTGATAGTATGATTAATGAGTTCCTTAAATATGGTGGCTCTGAGGTTAGGAATAAGCTACTGAAGATTATGAACATGATTTTTGAAAAAGGGGAAGTACCCAATGATTTTAGGAAAACCTTAATTAAACCACTGTATAAGAAAGGTGACAAGAGTGAATGTCGGAATTATCGAGGCATTAGTCTGGTCTCTGTAGGTAGCAAATTACTGAGTAATATGATACTTTTTAGACTGAGACATGCTGTAGACAAAGTTTTAAGGGAAGAACAATGCGGTTTTAGAAAAGGTAGAGGATGTGTCGACCATGTTTTCACTCTTAGGTTAATAATTGAGAAGTCCCTTCGTTGTCAAACACCTTTGGTCCTTAGTTTTATCGATTATGAGCAAGCTTTCGATTCTGTTGATAGAACAGCGTTAACAAAGGTCTTATCGTTATATGGTATACCAGAAAAATACATTAAAGTGATTTGCGCTATGTACGAGAATAATACTGCTGCGGTTAAGGTAGGAAATGAGGTTAGCAACTGGTTTTGTATTAAATCAGGAGTTAAGCAGGGTTGTGTTCTATCCCCCTTTATATGGATCATTTTGATGGACTTCGTCTTAAGGAGCACAGGAAAGGCAATTGGAGACCATGGAATCAAATGGGGAGGAAGAACGCTCCTGGACTTAGATTATGCTGATGATTTAAGCATATTAGATGAAAGTGTGAGCAAAATGAATGAATTTTTAGAGGTTTTACGAGTTCAGGGTGCTAAAATAGGCTTGAAAATTAATGTTAAGAAGACTAAGTCACTAAGGTTAGGAATAAGTGAAGATGAACAGGTGACCTTAGGTAACGAAAAGATTGATCAGGTTGGGAGCTTCAGTTACCTTGGTAGTATTATTAGTAAAGATGGTGGGAGCAGTGAAGATGTTAAAAGTAGAATAGCTAAAGCTCAGGGTGTTTTTTCACAGTTAAAAAAAGTTTGGAAGAATAGAAAGATAAGCCTACAAACCAAGATTAGAATATTGGAAGCTACAGTGATGACAGTGGTCAAATATGGCTCTGAAGCATGGACACTCCGAAAAGCAGATGAAAATTTACTAGATGTTTTCCAGAGAAATTGCCTACGGATTGTTCTGGGTACCCGGCTGACTGACCGTACTTCAAACAGTAGGTTGTACGAAAAGTGTGGTTCAATCCCGCTTTCTGGGGCTATAATGAAAGAAAGGTTGAGATGGCTAGGCCACGTTCTACGGATGAAGGATGACAGATTACCGAAGATTGTCCTTTTTGGCCAACCGTCTGGGGCTACACGGAAAGCAGGTCGTCCTTGTCTGGGTTGGGAGGATGTCATAAATAAGGATTTAAAGGAAATGGGAACTTCCTGGGAGGGTGTAAAGAGGGAGGCTTTAAATAGATTAGGTTGGAGGAGGAGCGTGCGTAGCTGTGTTGGCCTCAGGCGGCTTGGTGCTGCAGTGAGTTATTAGTAGTAGTAGTAGTAGTATAGTATACCAGATAAATACATTAAAGTGACAAGTTTTATGTACGAATATAACACTACTGCGGTTGAGGTAGAAAATGGGGTTATCAGCTGGTTTCGTATAAATCAGGAGTAAAGCAGGGTTGTGTTCTATCTCTCATTATATGGATCATTTTGATCGACTTTGTCTTAAGGAGCACAGAAAAGGCAATAGGAGAACAAGGAATCAATCGGGAGGAAAAACGTTTCTGGATTTAGATTATGTAGATGATTTAAAGACGTAAAAACGTTTAAAGACGTTAGTAAAGACGGTGGGAGCAGTGAGGATGTTAAAAGTAGAATAGCCAAGGCTCAGAGTATTTTTTCAAAGTTGAAAAAAGCTAGGAAGAATAGGAAGATGAGTCTGCAAACCAAGATGACAATATTGGAAGCTGCAGTGATGACAGTGGTCAAATAAGGTTCTAAAGCATGGGCGCTCCGAAAAGCGGATTACGATTTGCTAGATGTTTTCCAGAGAAATTGCCTACGCATTGTTCTGGGTACCCGACTGACTGACCGTATTTCAAACAGTAGGCTTTACAAAAATGCAGTTCTATTCCGCTTTCTCGGGCTATAATAAGAGAAAGGTTGAGATGGCTTGGGCACGTTCTGTGGATGATGGATGACAGATTGTCGAAAATTGTCCTTTTTGGCCAACCGTCAAGGGCTAAACGAAAAGCAGGTCGTCCACGGTTGGGGTGGGAGGATGTCATGAATAAAGATTTAAAAGGAATAGAAAACTTTTAACAGATTAAAACGAAAACTTCCTGGGAGGGTGTAAAGAGGGAGGCTTTAAATAGATCAGGATGAAAAAGGAACATCCTTCGCTCTGTTGGCCTCAGGCCGCTAGGTGCTGCGGTAGGTTGTTAGTAGTAGTAGTAGTATCAGAGACACCAAGCCAATGGATCCAACCTACATGAGGGATAGCGGAGATCCGATTTGAAGAATATATAGAAGAATTTTTATAACAATAAAAATAATAATTATTATAAATGTTTAGTCAGCTATGACAAAATTTTAACTTAATTTAAACAAAATCTAAATTTAAAAAATTAGAATTCAAGAATTTTTCACAAGAATATATTGAACATCTAAGATTGTATCACACTTGTAGATTATCTGACTCACAGAATAATAAAAATTAAACATATTGATAATGGGCGGCGTCAATTCATGAAAATTTCGAGGGAGGGCAAATCTAGGTTGAAAAATGCATTTTTCAAAAGCTAGAGCAGGGCAAATTCATTTTTTTGTCGTTCTTCAAATGTCAATACCAAAAAAGAAAAAAATAACCCAAAAAAGAATTTTTTCCAAATCTAGAAGGGGGTGCATTCTATAAAAGGAAATGCCCGAAAAAATAACATTACAGATTATATGGTAAAGGCGAAGCTGAATTTTCAAATCTTAAGTTTACGAATATTATGATTAAACGCGCTCGGCGGTGTCCCCTACTAAAAAAAAAAAAAAAACTACATAAACTGTATTCTCGATTTTTCCTAATTTTTAAAGATACATATAGTTGTGTAAATTTTTAATGTATATACAAGTAATTCAACAAATCGAATGTTATTTTCGCTGTCCTTGGCACTTTCAGGGTTTCATTATTCTATTACATCACTATGGGTTGTTGACAGCCAATATTCTTGATAGTTATAATTAGAAACAAGCTAGCACAGTGTTATCATTTGCAATGAATAATGTCTTCTATAAGATTTGGGTTCATTTGACTATCACAAATGGACTATGAGCAATGAGTAACTAAGCAGTATCAATAAAATTCAATATTGCATGGCAGAATTTGATCAATTGCTTGATAACAAAAGAGGTCTGTATCTCTATATCTTAATTAGCATGAATCATCATTAATCTTAATTGTGAGTCACTTCAATTAGCTTAAATCACATCTTTGAATTAAGGATGTTGTCGTGTTGTCACAATCCTGTGTTTAAAACATTGGATGAAAAAAACATCTACTAACAAAAAGAAGATTCGCTGAAATTTTGCACTCAGTTGACTCAGAGCCATTCAAGGCCCAATTTCCACGGTGATCTTGGATCATCGTGGAAATTACCGTGGATTACCGTGGAAAAATGATCTTGGCAGATCATTTTTTCTCAATCGCAAGGATAGATGTAAAGATAATTATAACGGTTTGAAATTCTGTTCTGCAAGCTAACAGCAGGGGGGCTCCAATTCATTGAAATGTAGGAAGTAGGCAAATATTTCTTTTTCAATTTTTTTATGAAGAGACAAAAAAGGTATATTCCAAAACCTGGGGGGGGGGCGGATAACAAATAGAAAATGATGTTAAGTTGACGTCAAGAAGCCCTTGTTCTGGTATACAGCTTAAAAACAAGCTCAGTGTATTCTCTAGGGTAGTTTTAGAATATAGCTGGAAAAGGTATCTGGTTTACAGCCCATTTATCCGCTTAGGGTCGATAGTGTTGCAAAAGTCTCAGTACATGACTTGTGCCTGAGTTTGATGGTATATCATTGAACAATCACTCAAGCTGTCTACTCTTTCTAGAATTGTTGGGAGGATAAAATTGAACAATATTCATCACTAGACGTAATACAAGCTTAATATACAAGCCTAATACAAGCCAGGGCTATTAGATGACAACCCAATGCACAGTGATCTTTGATTCGAGAAAACCATTGGGTTAGAGACAACAGCGGGTTTCATTTGGGAGCTAAATTTGCCCGAGTTTCTCTTCTGCCCTGTGATAGGATAAGCCATTAGTCCTGGACATTGTAAGTTCATGGCTAAAAGTATTTTTTCCAAACTACAAAACCTTGCAATTTAGAATGTTGAGCGGCATACCTTAGCTTTTAGCCCAGTTACAACATGAACTGGGCTATACAGGATAATCCCTTTTTTTCCAAAATATACAGAGTATGATTTGACTCTAGAAATGCATACAATGAACGACCCAACACCAGTACATAAGGACAATAGGAGCGGAGGAGGATTATAATACAACTTGAATAAACCTCCAGGAAAGCACAGATTCAGGGTTCAATGTATAGTTTTGATATTTTAGAAACCCACGACATAGCACAAAAACCATACGAAATAGCTTACAGGAAAAATGTGTTTTTAGTTTCTTCCATAGAAGCTGTTAACTAAATAATTTAATAAACAGAAAACACCCACCCAGGCAACAGTACAGTTAAGTAAAGATTTTAAACTATAAGACACTATTAGGTTTGATAAGAAAAACTCACTCATTTTCGCACCTATCCACAGAAATAGAACCAAAGCTGCATTAAAGGGCTCTAGAAAGATTGGAAATTTGGGACAAATCATACAACATTTTTGCTCTTAAACACCTTCTCTCCCCTGTATTGACCCATCCCCCAAGTATCACACCAAATGGAATATGTCCACTGATGACTCCTTTTTTACTACTAGAAATTAAGCATTAACAGAATTAAAACAGTGGAACACCCACATACACACACACATAATAAACTTGAAATAGTAAAATCCGAATATTTCAACTCCCCGTCCAGTAATCTTTATCAACAGGAAAAAGTTAAAGTTAAATTAAACACAACATAAAAACAAAAAGACAAATTTTTCTTTATAAAAGTTGCATCTCAATAACCACCAAAATACTGTAATCCCAATAAAAGTCTGAACAAGCACACAGAAACGACAAAGGCCTGTCTCTGGAACAGAAAATTGTGTCTTGTATAATTTCAGACTGTTAAAGAGATCTACCGAAAAGAAATACTAACCCAAGATAAAACCCCAGGCCATCATCCATTTATAAAATTCAGATTTTTATTATTTAATGTTTGTTGTTGTTTTTTCCACTGTTTCATTTAAATTATACCTATTTTTCTCTCTTAAATTCTGTAAATGGAAATGTAAATGGAAAAGCAGTGTGGTCTACGAAATTATTTGAATTACCCATTACAATTAACAAAAAGGAAAAATGTAAATAGATTCACAGCAAATAAAATGAAATTTATAAAGGGAATAAAATAGGGTGCATACTTTGAAGAATAGACTCTACTTACAGCTCTAAAGATCATATGAAGTGGCATTGAAATGTTGAAGTTTAGTGCATAGTTGTTTGTCACACTGACTAGGAAGAACATTAAAACCAATTTGAAATACAGCCTATAAGAAAGAATATACAGAAACACAAAATCAATTAGATTTTAAAACTAGTGACAAGAGAAGGAGGATAAGGAAGGTGAAACAGCTCTAAGATTGCTCCGAAGAATCCTCCACAAGAAACTTCAGCAATAGATGTGTGGCACTATCAATTGGAAATTTTCCAGATGCAATGTCGCATAATTACAATGACACATAATAATCGCATAACATAATTAACAATATAACATAATATAGCATTAATTAACAATAAATTCAACTTAGAGAGGGAGGATCAGTCTTGTAAGGACTCTCCTTTACGTGATCAGAGTTCAGACTGGCGTAAGCCAGGTCATCCACCCCCTGTACAGAGAACCTGAAGGTAACATACCTTGACTACTATGTCGTATTAAAGTTTTTGTCATTGAGGCAATGTATAGTTAAGAATGTAATGCTGTAATTTCTTGTCATGACTAAAATCAGTAATAGGAGAAGAGGAGGCGTTTAATATCTAAACTAAATGTACTGAACATACTCAGACCAGGGCCTCTAGCCTCCAATATATCCTGATTTCTCAAAATCTGCTTCTATCATTCCTTATAATTTCCATACAATTCACCATAGAGATTCTATCAGTATATTTTGTCTGTTTTAAAGATTTATCCCTCTTTAAAAAACAGGAGGATAATGCACAATATATATTTGACATATGTATTTTAATCTATTTAAGCTATTTTCACCAAAAGGAAATGCATAAGTATTTTCATTTATTTAACATCTTTTTTTTGTTTTGTTTTTTTTTAGCAATAGAATACAATGGTGAAAGTAGCTATTTTACTTTTCGCTTATTTCACTATGGCCAAAGCTGAATCAATGCAAAGTCCACCTGCAAGGGCCAAAGGTTCAAGGAAGCAGGGATAGGTTAGGAAAAGAAATGGCAAAGCTAGCTCATTGACTAGTTATGCATAATAAGATGCATTATTGTTTGATGGTCTCAGAAACAAAGGCCCCTATTTCTAGAGGAAAGCATTATTAAATTCTACCAAAGTCATACAAAAGAAAAGGGTCAGGTACAATTCAGTTCCAAAATGATGTCTCCAAGACCGAACGTGAGAAAAGAGCAAAGCTATATGTGAAGTTGCAGGTCAGATGTGCAAAAGGTGAAGCTGATTTGGTTATCCGTGGGAACTCTATAGTTCCAAAAAACGGTAAAATTTGTGCAGCCCAACAGGCTTCAATGTAACTATAAATAGTCAGTTAGATGGTAATGCTTTTCGAAGTGAAGTGTTTACAAATAATACTGGAAGTGAGGCAAACCAAAAGACTTCTGTGTCTTCTAGCAGACTTAGTGTGGGTGATATAGCTATTGCAAGAACATTGCTGGGCTTGGTGTTATTTTTAGTAATGGCTACTGCATAACTTCAAAATTTCATGTGATCACATGTGTCCTCTCCACAAATGAGGGAGATATTTATGCTTTTCGTGAAATCAAACCAAAGCAAACCTTTCTATTCCTGACTGAAACCCAGATACAGATCTCAAGATACAGATTGATGACCAACCATTCCACGGATGGAGGTAGAGGAATTACCATACATGCACGCGAAGAGATCCAAGTAGGCATAGTTGATATTAAGCTATATTATGAGCAATGGCTGGAACAAATTTGGATATCTATTATTAACCTACCTGGGGGTCCCATTGCGCCCGGTTGTCTTTACAGGAGTCCTACTTCGACAAGTATAGAGGACTCACTCTTGGCAATGCATGAGTCTTTTGGTAGTGTTGCCCGAAATGTGTGCAGTGCAAAAATGTGTGCAAAAAATGCGGCTCCCGAAATGGAGCCGCAATTAGTGATAAGGTAAGAGTTAAAGAGAGATTGGCAGAACAAAATAATTCAATGATATAAAGAACATAAAAATTGGAACTTTTAATATTTTGACGTTAAAAAGTAAGTACCGTACTGACATTTTGATTGACAAATTGAGACGATTCAAACTGGACTAATAAGGAGTTTCAGAAACTCATAACCCACGGATAGGAAGCACGAAACTAGGTGATATAGAACTTCTATACTCAGGCACGAAGGATGGGATACATAGACAGTGGGTAGGGCTCATAATGAAAAAGGAAGCTGCTAAGTCTGGCTTAGACTGGGAAAGTATTAATAATATGAATACTAATTGCTCATTTTATGATTAAAAAGTTCAGGGTATCAGTCATAGTAGTTTTACACATGTAGAGCTGACTGACGGAGTTGCTAGTGATTCCAATGAATTTTACTTAGTTACAGAAGCAAATAGACAGGGTAAATTTAAAGTTGAAATTTCGGAAGAGTAACTACTTCCCGAGAATTTATGATGTTAGCAGACTCCAGGATGAGAATCTGAGGGAAAATTTTCAGGAACAGTTGAACACTAAACTAGAGATTTTAAAATTTGCAATGTGGAATACGAATGGAATTATATTAGGAAAACAATTTGCGAAATTGCTGATGGTATCTTACGGAAGAAAGCTAAGACTGCAGTTTGGAATATTAGTGAAGAAGCTTTACGTTCAATAGGCCTACTGAGGAGAAGGGGCTTGTAGAAGAATTATCTGAGTGATAGATCACATAAAAACAAAAAAAAATGTAAAGAAAGTGGAGAAACTATTAAAATATGAACTAAGGAGGTGTAGAGTGGAGGCAGTGGATAAAATTGCCAAGGATCTGGAAAAAGTAACTATACGGCATATTAGTAAAATATTCTACTGGCGTGTTAATAAATTGAAAGAGAGAAGTCAATCTGGACCTGTCCCAGTTAAAGATAAGAATGGGGCCACAATTAGTGATAAGGAAAGAGTTAAGGAGAGATTGGGAGAACATTTTTAGAATGTGCTACACCAAGAGAGAGCTGCAGAAAAAAAATATATAAGAGAATGAAAACTCTTGTAATGTATTGGATGTGAAGGAAGATTTGTTTTGAGAGGAAGAATCAGCAATAGTGTCAAAAGGATAAAAAAATAATAAGGCTCCAGTTGCTCAAGTATGGTAAATGTGTTTCTTAAATATGGCGGCTTTGAGGTTAGAAATCAGCTACTGAAAATTATGAATATGATTTTGAAAAAGGGGAAGAACCTAGTGATTCTATAAAAACATTAATTAAACCACCGTATAAGAAATATGATAAGAGTGAGTGTTGTAATTATCAAGACATTAGTCTGGTCTCTGTAGATACCAAATTAGTTAGTAGTAAGGTACTTTTTAGACTGAGATATGCTGTAGACAAAATTTTAAGAGAAGAACAGTGCTGTATTAGAAAAGGTAGAGGATGTGTTGACCAAATTTTCGCTCTTAGGCTAATTATTGAGAAGTTTCCAAGTTATCAAACACCTTTAGCCCTGAGTTACAAAGATTATGAGCAAGCGTTCATTTCTGCTGATAGAAGAGCTTTAGTAAAGGTTTTATCCTGGTATAGTATCCCCCTTTATATGGATCATTTTGATGGATTTGTCTTAAGAATCACAGGAAAGGCAATGGGAGACCATGGAATCCAATGGTGAGGAAAAAATCTCCTGAACTCAGATTATGTTAATGAATTAAGCATCCTGAATACAAATTTTAGCAAAATGAATGAAATTTCGAGATTTTGCGAGTTCAGGATGCTAGAATAGGTTTCAAAATAAATGTTAAGAAGACTAATTCCCTAAGGCTAGGAATAAGTGAAGATGAAAAGATGGCATTGGGTAATGAAAAGATTAATTAGATGGATTGCTTCCCTTACCTTGGTAGCATTATTAGTAAAGATGGTGGGAGCAGTGAAGATGTTAAAAGTAGAATAGCCAAAGCTCAGAGTATTTTTTTTCACTGAAAAAAAAAATGTAAGAATAGAAAGATAAGTCTTCAAACCAAGATTAGAATATTGGAAGCTACAGTGATGACAGAGGTCAAATATGGCTTGGAAGCATGGGTGCTCTAAAAAGCAGATGAAGATTTGCTAGATGTTTTCCAGAAAAATTGCCTACGGATTGTTCTGAGTCCTACAACGCTGGAAATAAGAGATTCTTAAGCTGGCTGCCTGATCATATTTCAAACAGTTGGCTGTACAATAAGAGCAATCCAATCCTGTAAGCAGTAGAAGCAATGAATATTATAAATATTTGAACATCAAATTTTGAATTATTGAAAACTTCAGTGCCAACCTGGAAGCATTTTGGTTTCTGGCAATTTTTCATGTAGAGATGTTCCAGCAAAATTATTCGACGGCTATTTTCTTTGTATATTGATTTCTGCAAAGTAATTTCCATGGAAGGGGGCATTTCTGGAGTGATCAAGAAACCGATTAGACATGAAAGCCTTATTCTAATGAAATAATACAAAGGAGAATTTTTCAGAATGAATTGTTTACTTGCAATTTGGCAGGATGAGGAGATTCTCTGCAACGATGGAACTGTCTGGAGAGAATTTGACGGGGGAAGGTTTACTTTATGTTGGATGAAATTTCACCAAAGGAGATTTCAGTAAGTATCAATGTTGCTCCTTCCATATATGTCTATATGTGTCTCTTTACACTAAAGTTTGACTGTTTGTCCCAATTTTTAAGTCTTTATCGAAACAGAGGGGCTTTTTAATTAGAATAAGAAGCTTTTTTAAAAGTGCTAACAGCTTTAGTGCAAAGAGTAAGGTAATAAAGAGGGGGGCAACCCTTCATATAAGGATTAAACCTCCCAAAATTAATTTGCAAATTTTGTCTTTATTTTTCATGTACAGTGAGCCAAATTCAAACCTGCATTAGTCGAGAAACGTCCAGAAATTAGATAAAAAAGTTTTTTTTAACTGAAAGCAAGTCAACATTAAAACTTGAAACAACAAGAAATTATTCCATATATAAAAAGCGTTTGTCCCCTCCTTAACGCCTCACTCTTAACGCTAAAGTTTTTACTGTTTTAAAAACTAGAGTTGTGACAAAGAGTCAAACTTTAGTGTAAAGACTGAGGCATTGGGGAGGGAACAGCATTAATCAGCCATGCAAGGGGAGAAAGTGACATAAATTATACAAACAAGGTAAAAAAATTTCCTGGGATTCTGACCACAATTGATAGTGTATCCTGAGCAGCAAGTGAACAAGAATGAGTACCCTGTAAGCAGGGGCATATCCAGGGCTTTGCTCAAGGGATGGATTTAAAAAAAAAATGAAAAACTTTACAAAGAATATCAAAAGTTTGTTATAAAGATTTTTATTACTTTTTACAAGTTGGACAATTTTCTGCTCTTTTTTTTCAGGGGTAGGGGGGTTGAACCCATCCCCCCCCCCTAGATACAGCCTTGCCTGTAAGTGCTTTATACATTTTATGCTTTACCTCATAGGAATTGCAGGTTTTTTCCTGCCATAGTCCATAGTCCCAATAAATCCTATAATGGAAATGAAGACAAATTGAGAGAATGTGATGACATTGCCAGAGCCTGGATCAAACCTGGAAGAATGTAATTAAATTTTGTGATTTTTTCGTAAGTATGTAAGAAAAGAATGAGAAAGAGAATAAAATCATTATAATAGAAAGAGAATAAAAGACAGAAGGGCCCTACTATTTAGAGACATAAAACCCATTATTTTTCACTCAAACCTAAATATTATACATAAATGCAAGAGGCAGCAAAAGTTTTTCCAGCTAATCAGTTACAAAAAGAGTTGGCTTACAGTACCCTTTACCAAAGGGAAAGAATTTGGCTATGTTTTTGCTAAATGTCTAACTTCTTAGCCTTGATAAGAGACAAATTTGGTATGCCAAGAAAGCCAATTCCTTTAATATATATTTTAATATTAAACCACTTTAGTTGTGGCAAAGGTGTAGAATAGTGGCTCTATAGAAGGAAACATCTGAACTTTTCCTTATTTTATACCCCTTCAGCCTAACAGTTGTGATTCTGACAATATACCCTACCAAACTGATGGACTCACATATAGCCTTAATATTAGCCTTAATTTCTTTGTTATTGTTTTTGTGGTTTACTCTGTTGCATAATGGGTATCTGCTGTGTAGACTCAAAGATGTTCAGTTTAGCCTGAGTGATTGAGTAGAATGTGATGTGATATTTATTAATGCTAAGAGCTTGTATACACCATGGTCAATACAAAAATACAACAATATAAGGGTTGTAAACAAAGACATGCCCTTAAATCAAAATTAAATTACAAATAAATTACAAATAAATTATAGAAAAGGATCCCTATGTAGATGTACCAACAAACTTTCACTATTTCTTAATCCCCATAAGACTTTATCACTTAATAAAATATCAACCCACCTTGTAGGCCATGCAGGAAAACTCCTTACTCATACCATTTAATTCTTCAACAAGCCCAAAAAACAAATTAAGTCATCCTCCCTAGCTCTACATACTTGACAAAAGTATGGACATATCTTATGCCAAATACTTTCCCTTGTCACCAATTGGTAAAATATTTCCCCTTGCTGATATTATTCACTTTAGGTCCTCCTTGTTGATTTTTTGGCTTAAAATGAAGTTCTATCATCCTAACACTCTTAGTACCCTGCCTTTAAAAGTGTATCTACTTGTAGAGATTCTCTCAAACTTGTAGAAACACTACATAGAAATAGGTTACCCAAATGAGTTTAAAATGTAAATAATAATGGAAGGAAACATGATAATCTGATTGATATAAATATGCTCCATATTATAAAATAAGAACTGTATGGTGTTAGTCTTTTCTTTTAGTTTGATATATATCCTACTAGCTTTTGGGGTGGCGCTTTGCGCCACCCCAACACCTAGTTGGTGGGGGGGTTTCATGCCCCCCCAAGCTCCCCTGCGCGTGTAAGTCATTACATGCCATATTAGTTACGCGCCATTGTAGTTGTGTCCCTGTGTGCCACCTGTGAATATAGATAGATATATATATATTTTTAACTTCATAAAACTTGCAAATGTACAACATACTTGGCTGTCCCATTGTCTGTGCATATAAATAGATTGTCAGGTTTACCGACTCTTGAACATGCAACATATAATTGTCCATGGGAAAAACAATCTGTATTCAGATCTATACCTCATTATTCTAATGATTGCCCTTGAGCTTTGTTGATGGTGATTGCTAATCAAACATTCCCTGTGTCCTTGTTGTCATTTATATATCCCTCTGTGTCCCCATTGTTGTTGTTTCCCTGTGTCCCAGTTGTCATTTGTGTTCTGGTGTCCCAGTCTATAATTTCTCTTTGAGTGTTGTGGTTGTCATTTATATTCCCTGTGTCCCAGTCATCATTTTTGTCCTGGTTGTCATTTGTGTTCCAGTGTCCTGGTCTGTAATTTCTCTTTGAGTGTCCTGGTCGTCATTTATATTCCCTGTGTCCCGGTCATCATTTGTGTCCTGGTGATTGCTAATCAAACATTCCTTGTGTCCTGGTCGCTTTCTCTTGGAGTGTCCCAGTTGTCATTTATATTCCCTATGTCTAGGTGTCCTGGTCATCATTTGTGTCCTGATGTCCCAGTCTGTAATTTTGTCAGTCAACAAATATGATGTCAGTTGACACACAAACATGATGTCACTTGACACACAGACAACTTATTTTTATATATATATAGATGGCTATATATGGGACCATCATGATGAGAGGGGGGAGGGTAAATTGCCATAAATACAATTTTAACCATAAAAAGGTCATAAAATTGGCAATCTAAAATGCTTCATTCAAAGTATTTTTCTGTTTCTTGACTTTATCAGTGTTGCTTCTTTGCTATTAAGCCTAGGCTATTTGAAGAAAAGGAAGATATACAAAAAAATATGGAAAATATAAAAATTGGTCTGTATAGGTTATTTTCACATTAGGAGGGGGGGTAAAGTAAAGTGGAATACTTTTAAGAATTAGCCTATTTAAGTAGGCTATTTTTGAATTTTTTAAGTTGCTTCAGCAATTTCATGGAATTTTCTTCAGTGAAATTCTAGTTTATTTACTTTTTACTATCTTAGGAAGGGTTTAGATTAGGGAAATGACACTTACAGGGATGGATCTACAGATTAAAGTATGTCCAGTGTGAGTAGGCTATTAACTAGCAAAGAAGTTTCCAAAATAGCCAAATGTAACTAAACTAAAATTTTACCATTTCCTTTAGAAGAGGAGTGATTGTACACTACAACCAATTTTCTATGTTATAAGGAAACTTTCAGTAAGCTTAAAGCTTTAGGCTATTGACTTTTTAAATAGCGACTGTCAGAGAAACGGTATGCAAGAAGGAGTTTTCACCCTCGCTCCCACCATCGGAATCGTTATAATAGGAATATCTATTTTAATTACTTTGTAAGAAGTTCCAAAAATATAACATTAGAGCAACAGCCAATAAATACTAAAAAGATGTAAAGGTAAACATAGAGATCCATGAGCTTGGGATTTTAAATTAAGCGCTAAACCAATCAATGCTGGCATTCAGGCTGTTGTTCCGCCGGACAATTTATTAGTTAGAATGCTAACAAATATTTGTTTGGACAGCGGAAACAGAACTGTTAGCTAAAAGTTTTTAGTTGGACGGCAGAAGCACTATTATAGGAAAATTGTTAGAGAGCAGGCATCTGTTTTGACAGTGGAAAAACCCCTTTACACGCAAAACTCCTTGGTATTAACCTAATGAGCGTATTTAGAGCACAAACATGTAATACAGACACGATTGTGTTATTTTACGGTTCCAATCAATTCGGATGACAAAAATATCGGTCGTTCCCACTGAAATTCCAGAGAGCTTTCCACTAGGCAAAGCTCATTTACATTGGCCTTACTCCATGCATATCTGTCTTAATTCTTCCTTCGTAGGGATGACAAACTTTCGATGAATAAGTGAAATGACATCATTTTTAAACAATGCTGAAAAATGATTATACCTGATTTGTCTCTCACTGAGACTATCTGTCTTGGCTTTACTCCAATTAGTCATGGCTCAGGTCTTTCTCCACTTCCACCAAGCGGATTTTTATTCGAAAATCAATTGTTTCTCAGACTATTCTTGGTCATCTTTTATAACCTACAAGCATCCGTAGTTCAACTGTTTTAACATTGGAAGATAATGTATATAAACATCTTTATCATATACCTTTTGTCTATTGTTTGGATCTTGGACTCAAATTGATTGTATTTCAACTGCAATCAACTTCAAATATTTTATTTGCCATAGTTTCAGACATCTTTATCATTTTACCCTTTAACTCAAAATAACATTTTACACTCCTTTTATTTAGTAAATTCAGCTCATTATCGCTTAAGGATATTGAGAACTTCGCTTACGAATTTTATAATGACACACAGAGTATCTCTTATGGTTTTTTACAGAGGCGCCATTTGGGCCAAATCTTGGGGTGGGCATGGGGCATTTGACAGAACTTGAGACTTTTATTATGAATCTAACCTACTTTCAAAGTTTACAATCATTAATAGCAAATAGCGTAATTACCCCAAGGGTCGTCAGGTAATTACACTCTTTGGCTAATAGGCATGCAGTTAGTTCAAATCATTTGAACAGAATGGATTATGTTGGACATAATGGATAATTATGGCCGGAAAAGGGCCCTTTGTGGTGGAAGCTTGGGCCCCCTGGAAAATCAGGGGTGGGCATTTGCCCACCACTTACCCCCCAAATGGCGCCTCTGGTTTTTTTTACAAAAACAACTGACTTCAGTTTATCAGAAAATTTCGCCTGACAGTATTCTTACTGACAAAGATGTGAAGCTTCGGTGTTCGAACCTTATTTGAACTATGATTAACTTAACAGCAGTTAAGTTTGAGTGGCCAAAGGTTTTTTGGAAAGAAAAATCAAATTGAGATCATCTCAAAAGTTTGCTTGATAGTTGTCTCACAAATAAAGAAGAAAAATTTCAGCATTTGATCCTTATCCCGTTTGCAGTTAACTGTAATTTTGTCAAATTGAGATTCAAACTTATTCAGTGAAAAAAAAAGTGTTTTTACTAAATTTGTCCAGTTGAAATGTAACTTGCTAGAAAGACGAGTAATTTTTTGTCTAGGAATTCAGCCTTGTGAAATTAAAAACTTCTATTTATGCCTGTTGACAATTGAGAACACCAGAATGTTATTGTCTTAGTAACTTTTCTTAGAAATAAAAATACACGCTTTCAAAATATATAACATCGTCAATAAGATGTAAACAATATTCAAGTATTTAGAGAGTTTGAAAGAAAAGATGGTAGTAGCATTCTTTTTTCCGCTGGGTTTTTCAAAAAGGGCTCAAGCCTACTTTTTACAATTTTACAGGAGATCAAAATGAAAATAAAAACATACTTCCTAATAAATTAAAAATAAAACAATGGACATATTTTATAACTTAAAACGCTTTGTACAAGTGCTTTAGGAGGTCATTTTATGTCCAAAGACATAGTTGTGGGCCTTTCAACTATGCCGAAAAAAATCTATCTCAAAATTTTAATAAGACGAGTTTGGGAAAAAAGTGGCCTGGGAGGGGGTCTAGTTGCCCTCCAATTTTTTGGTCACTTAGAAAGGGCACTAGAACTAGGACAAACCATCTCTTGACGTTCTAGGCCCACTAGGTTAACACGAGAACCCCTTGGGGAAAACTAAGCGAATAAACAGGTATCTGTGATCTTTTATCTGGCGAAAAAACGATAAAATTCCACATTTTTTCATATATATTCTTGAAACCTCTACAGTATGATTTTTTGATACTCTGAATTTGATGATTTGCTTTTTATGAAAATTCCATGACTCCTAGGGGTTCTTTTCCCTTTTTTTTAAAATCAGACAAACTTTCTCAGGCTCGTAGCTTTTGATGGGTAAGACTAGACTTAATTAAACTTACATATTTGGAATCAGCATAATAAGCGAATTTCTTTTATATATCTATTGGTATCCAAATTCGGTTTTTTAGAGTTTCGGTCACTATTAAGCCGGATCGCTCCGTACTTACAGTTTGTTATCACGAACTGTTTGATTATCCATCCAAATCCAATTAGAGATCATTGAAATACTGATAGCTTTTTTTGCGGTACCAAAAGTATCGTATTCATAAGACTTTACAGTTTCATGAAATGTAATTAAACAAATAGGTAAGGTTTTTCAACTATAGTAAGGATCAAGTTTAAACTTAAAATAAATATAAATTACTCTGTATATAAGGGGGACTGTCGCCTTCTCAACACTTTGTTCATTAAACAAAAGTTTTTAGTGCTTTGAAAAATATTTTTTTCTAATTATATATTTTCCTAAAAATTCGGAAAAAGCCAAACTTCACAGTATAGAATAGGGAGCTAAGGAGCACACAGTCCCCTTCATACATAAAGTATTCAATTCAAAAAGGTTCCAAATCTGCTCCTTGCTTTTAGTTAAAAATGTTTTTTTTTGAGTTTCTGATTGTTTTCCAAATCATACCCAGGCCTAACCAAAACATAATTTGATGAACCGGTCCCTTAAATCCCTGGTTAATTGTTTTTAAAATGTGTAAGTTAATAATTGCACGTTGATTAATACCGTTCTACGTTTAAATTTGCAACTTCAACATTTGATAAAATTTGGATATGCTTAAAAAATTGGACATGAGTAGTAATTTTGGGGAAAAGTCCTTGGTAATATTACTACTAAAGAATTTCGGTTGGATGAAAAGGAGTATTATTGTTTGTATGGATGGAAATTCTGTGAGACTTTTGATCTTCTACATAACTGAAGCCATCACAACCTCTACAATAGTATTTTCTTATCAATAAATATATTAAATGCATTTCTTTAAATACGTTAAAGTAATACATATAAATAGAAAAAGAAATAGCACCATTTGAAATTGCTGAAAACTAAGATCCTAGCAGTATTTGCCATCCCAAAGAAATTTCCTGGCGGGCTGATGATGACCTATCCTGCATTTTCCACATATGTGTTTTTAGATATGGCAACGTAATTTGCCTCTGACTCTTTCAACATTTCGCTGAAGCCTCAGGAAGAGTAAGCAGTTTGTCCATTAAAATGTACTTTTGTAGGAATCTACCCTAACCCCACCTAAACAGTGACTCAACATCCCTCATAATAGACTATACACTTTTACAGATCACCAAACGCAGTTTAATTTCATTACATATAAAGCGAATCAACTTGGTTGAATCCAATACTTCCACCATTTGTCATTACTTCTTTGGCCCAAAATACGGGGAAGCCTAAAATACAGTTATTGATACTTTTAAATGAATTAGCTTCTCAAAATTTAAAATTGATTACAAATTTGTCTTCTTCGGGGTAAATTCGTAGTTTGGTGCCCTAAACCACCTAAACTGTCACCTAACCACCACTACTATTTTGGCCTGTATCCCCCTGGAAAATTTTCTGCCGCTGCTCTTCCTCAATTGCCCTGTTCTTGGCGTGTCCTCCTATAAATAATTGAACCAAGCTGTGTGCCTTCGCGTCTACCTTGTCGGTTGGACAAATGAGAAACAATGCGATAAAGCTCGTCTGAGGGCAGAAAATGTATATACCTGTAGAAAACAACCATCGACGTTGCACCAAACCTTGCACATGACGTTGCACATGACTCGCTGGAGCGAGTCATGTGTAGAAGCACAGCCCACCCTGTTTGTAGTATTCTGGATCTTCTGGAGTGGTGCCAACAGCGTTTCGGGGGTGCCAGCATATATCGGGCATCAATTCTCAGCAGTGGGTCTGATGCAGGACCAGTAAAGCAGGATAATCCAGCTGGATGGAAGAATGTTTTTGCAGTGAAGAGTAGCTCCGATCTTTCTTACGCAGGAGGTTCTCACCCAATCAAGGTGGCTACTCCAAAGAGCGATCGGTGAAGAAATGAATCCCCAGTACACGAAACTCTTCAAATCTCTTTATAGTTTCATTTTTGAAAATAAAACTGGGTAAGTAATCTAAGTAATCTTATAAACAATTTATTTCACTTATAACACCTTAGATTATAGGAGTGTAATTGCGTGTTTTTAGACCAGGACACTTTGTATAAAAAGGAGTTGTTGCAGAAGCTTCGAAAGGGGTCCATTTGATTGGAAATTACTAGATCTGTTACCTTTCCTAATAGTCAAAATTGATTGGAGGAAAACCAGCCCCCTCCGAGGCCATCATTTCCCCAAATTTATGCAGTCAAAATTTTGAGATAGTCATGTTTTTCAGCGTAGTTGAAATGTTCTTGAATTTTAGACATTTTTGGACATAGTTACTGTTCAGTAACTATGTCCTTGAATTTTAAAGACCCCCCCCCCGAGACTTCAGGGCAAGGGATGCGTGCTATGCCTCGGAGGCACATAAGGTCTCATGGAAAAGATGGTCAAACAAATTTTGGATGAGGCCCATTGGATTGGAAATTGAAAGTTCTAGTTCCCTTTTTAATAGTCAAAATTTATTGAAGAGAAAACAGCCTCCGCCCCTTACCAATCATTGTCCCACACACTTCCAATCAAAAGTTTAAGATAGCCATTGTGTTAAGCATATTTTAAAGGTTCAGTGATTACGTTTTTTGAGATGCTACTGCCTCACCCCAGAGTTTCAGGGAAGGGTGCCATATGCTATATTAGTTACCCATTGTTAATATTTAAGGTTTTGATGGAAAGGGTTGTCGTATAAACTTTGGATTAAGCTCAATCAATTAAAATCACAAGTCCTAGCGTCCATTTTTAGAGTCAAACATGATTAAAAATGGTTGAAAAAGTATCTCCAACTCATAAATAGCAAGCCGATATATGGATTCTTATAAGAAAAAACGAAAATATATAAAATTATTATCTTTTTCCAGGAAAAAGACTATGTAAAAAAACCGAACAGAAATTAATCTAGAAAAACTTTTTCCACAAAATAAGCATTTCAAATAAAAGAATCAGCTCCACAAAGCCAAAAACAAGCAGAAATAAAAGTTAAATAACCTTCCAAGTGTAAAACAACCACAAATCACCATTAATAAATAAACGAAACTCAAAACCAACAGAAATTACAATAAATAACTGAGTCAACCCAAAAATAGTGACCAAAATTCAAAAAACAGATATTAATAGATTCATCAACAGAATCAGCCTACTATGCTGATTCCAAATATATAAAATTCATCAAGTTTAGTGTTACTTATTAAAAGTTACGAGCCTGAACAAATTTGTCTAATTTTTAAAAAGAATGTAACACCCCCTAAAATTCAAGGAATTTTATGTAATCGTATCATCATATTCGCACCAGAGAGCCCTACTGCAAAAGTTTCAAGCTCCTAAATAGAAAAATGGGGAATTTACATTTTTTGCCAGAAGAAAAATCTTGGATGTGAGTTTATTTATTTTGATCTTATCACAATAGTGGTACTAGAAGATCAGGAAAGGGTTCTGTCGAGCGAAAATTAAAAGTTCTAGTGCCTTTTATATTTGACTAAAAAGATCGGATTTCAATTAGCATCCCTCGCGCAGCGTTTTTTTCCTAAAGTTGTCTTATCATAATTTTTAAATAGTCATTTTCCAACATCGGTAAAATATCCCATGACTAACCCCCTCTCCCCCAGCCCTTGGAGAGAAGACAGGCCTACAAGTTATGAAAAATTTGCCCAATGTCTACATATAGTATTTGCTATTCAAAAGCATAAAGACATTTTCTTAGGAGTAGTGATGTTTGTGCTTGGGGTGGGTTTCCAAAGAGAGAAATTCAATGGCGAGGGAGAATTTTTTGGGGGTAAGCTTTCCAAAGGAAGTTTTACACTGTAGGTATTTGACAGAATTTCTATACGAAATTCTTTTTATTTGTCTTGC
The DNA here is from genome assembly GCF_032884065.1 of Artemia franciscana. Classification (NCBI taxonomy): domain Eukaryota; kingdom Metazoa; phylum Arthropoda; class Branchiopoda; order Anostraca; family Artemiidae; genus Artemia; species Artemia franciscana. Next base: position 26,275,717 of record NC_088881.1, read on the forward strand.
TTTCTCTTTGACAACTCTATTTTGCATATGGAAATTTTCCAGGGGAATCATCGGGAGGCTATTTTCAGCAGTTTTGGATTTACGGGGAAAATTTTACATGGATCTGGAATGTTCAAGGAAATAATTAGAAATTAAAATTTTTTTCAAATTAAAGTATGCTAAGGAGAATTCTTCAGGCTGAATGGTCTGCAAGAAATTTTTTGGAGAGTGGGGGGGGATTCAGCGAGAATGGAATTTTACGGAGAAAATTTTACAAGGGATTGCCCGGAAGAAATTCTTCTTAGGGGGACGTGTATTTTTACGTGGGAGGAACTGTAAACAGAGGAGTTTCCTCTGTGGGGAGGGAATTTTTCATGAAGAGTGAGCGTGATTTACCAGCATTATTTGAAAAATGATCAGAAATTAAATACAAAAAACATAGTTTTTCAACTGAAAGTAAGGAGTAGCAATATAACTCGGGACGAACAGGAATTATTCCGCATATGAGGGGTTTTCCCCCTCCTCAATACCTTACTCTCTACGGTAATGTTTGATTTTATGTCCCAGTTCTATAATAACTACCCCTGAAATACAAGGGATATTTAATTAGAATAATAAGGCTTATCATAAGTTCTAAGAAAAGCATAGCGCAAAGAGCATTATATTGAGGAGGGAGCAAACCCCCTCATATATGGCGTAATTTGTGTCCGATTTGAGTTGTAATATCTTCTTCTTACTCTCAATTGAAAGAAAATGTTTTTTTTTATTTAATATTAAGTAAGGCGAGTAAGTGTGCACCTTTTCTTGTGGATTTAAAATAAACTATCAAGCATGAAACACGAAAATTAATACATAGTGATTTTGGAAACATGAAAAAATACAACTATAAAAATAAGCTAAAAGAATTAGAATATAAAGAATAAGGCTGTAAAAGTCCAAAGAATATAAAATAAGAAACAAAAAACACAATTTTACTTCAAAATCCAAGGGTGTAAGAGTCGAAGGCATTAGCTACTGGCCATAGGGAGCGAACGGAGGCGCGCAAAAGCCTACGAAACAATATCTTCGGCTGTATATAAAATCAAGTGTTTACGTGCACATTTTTTCTTCTTTACTCAAGAAAAGGCTAAAAGCTAGAAACCTTAAATTTTGGACGCATGAGAGTGTATGAGGGCTATAGAGATCAGAAAAAATGTGAATTAGAAAGAAAAAACAGCAAACCCGAAATGTGTGAAGGATGAAACCATGAGTGAGTGGAGAGAAGGTAAAAAAAAAAGCTGTAAGGCTGGTTTTTTGCTAATTAAGTTATAACTAGCTTTGAGTGCATACCCTTACACCCCAGAATCGTGTTCAGAATATCCTAGAATAACAGAAATTGCAAATTTACTGTATAAACAAGACTTAATTTGACACTAATTCGCCCCCCCCATTAAAAAATTATCAATGGTGTCCATTTTCAACATTATTCAGACTGCCACAAATTTGTATCATGATGCATAAAAAAGATAGTAATTAAAGTTCCTGTTTTTTTTTTTTTTTTTTTTTTTTTTTTTTTTTTTTTTTTTTTTTTTTTTTTTGTCAAAACTCATAATTATTTTGACACAATATTTATTCGGTTACTTCTCAAGCTAATAACAGTAGTGTCAATTAACAAAAATGTTGGAGGGATTTATTTTTCAAAATCTAGGGGAGATAATTCAGCTACTTTTTTTCAAGCAAAATACCTAAAATGTCAAAAAAAGAATTCTTTAATGAAATGCCCACAAAAAGTTTTTTTTCAAAAGCCAGTGGGGCAAGAAAAATCTAGGGGGAGGAGCAAAAACCCTGCCCCCTAATCCAATCCCCTAAAATAAGATCCACGTTGTTAATAATTTTTTTTTGGCTAATTTATATCGCTCAAGATAATTGTGAAGCTATAACTGTCACTTCCCTTCAAAAGGTTACCGTCCTAAGAAACATTTGGTTTGTTTTGCCAAAACCTGGGGCGTGGTCATAAGTACTCCACCCAAATTCTATAGTATTATGTAAAACTGAAGATGATATCACGTTAGAATCCTATTCTTCTAGCCTGAGGGTAAACCGTATGTGACTGAACTGGACAGTCATCTTTCTAGTTTTTCGGCCCTCGGAAATATATTTAAACAAGTAATTTTGCAGCAGAAATTAGAAATCAGTTGCCTTTCAGTCGCAGTAGTTCAGAACTTTATTTCAAGCACGATGAAACAAATTGTGAGTATTTTGACCATTTTATTTTTTTTTTAATTTGACAGTTTAGTTTTGCAGAGTAGCAAGGGTTCTTGGGTCCATAGATCCTCTTATGTCAAAAATTTGTTATTTTGCACGGCCGACTCTAACCATTTTGAGGTGGATCGTAACCTCATATATTAAAAAAGATGAAATTAGGAGCCTGTAGAGCTCTTTCAAGCCTTTTATTTTACGGGGGGGGGGGCACCAAGTCATACTTTTTATAAATTTTTAGACCATAGTTCCCCTACACTTGATCCATATGAATCACAATCCACGTAGGAGTTTATTAAAACCCACATAAAAGAGAATTATTGGAAAAATTTAGAATCAAACAGTTCGTGGTAACGAACTGTAGTAAGGAGCGACCCGGCTCAATAGTAACAAAAACTCTAAAAAACGGAATTTTGTTAGCAATAACTACATCAAAAGAATTGCATTTTAATGCTGATTTTAAATATATAAGTTTAATCAAGTTTAGTCTTACCCATCAAAAGTTACGAGCCTGAGAAAATTTGCCTTATTTTAGAAAATAGGGGGAAACACCCCCTAAAAGTCATAGAATCTTAACGAAAATCACACCATCACATTCAGCGTATCAGAGAACCAGAAGTTTCAAGCTCCTATCTACAAAAATGTGGAATTTCGTATTTTTTGCCAGAAGGCAGATCACGGATGCGTGTTTATTTGTTTTTTTTCGAGGGGTGATCGTATCGACCCAGTGGTCCCAGAATGTTGCAAGAGGGCTCGTTCTAACGGAAATAAAAAGTTCTAGTGCCCCTTTTTAAGTCACCAAAAAAATTGGAGGGCACCTAGGCCCCCTCCCACGCTAATAATTTTTCCAAAGTCATCGGATCAAAATTTTGAGATAGCCATTTTATTCAGCATAGTCGAAAAACCTTAAAACTATGTCTTTGAGGACGACTTACTCCCCCACAATCCCCGTTGGAGGGGCTACAAGTTACAAACTTTGATCTGTGCTTACATATAGTAATGGTTATTGGGAAGTGTACAGACGTAATCAGAGGGATATTTTTGGTTGGGGGAGAGTTGTTGAGAAGAGGGGGATATTTTGGGGGAACTTTCCATGGAATAATTTGTCATGGGGGAAGAAAATTTCCATGAAGGGAGCACAGCATTTTCTAGCATTATTAAAAAAAAAATAAATATGAAAAAGTTTTTTCATCTGAAATTAAGGAGCAGCATTAAAACGAACAAAAATTACTACGCATATGAGGGGATTCGTCCCCTCCTCAATACCTCACTCTTTACGCTAAAGTATTTTTAGTAATTTCAATTATTTATTCTACGGCCTTTGTGATTCAGGGGTCATTCTTAAGGAATTGGGACAAAACTTAAGCTTTGTTGTAAAGAGCGAGTTACTGCTGAGGGGGTAAATCCTCTCATATACGTAATAAAAACATACGAATACAAAATTTCGTTACGTAAGCTAATTCGTAAGTTACGTATATCTTTTACTAATAAAAACGTTTGTAAAAAATTAAATGTTCTAGTTGCCTTTTTAAGTAACCAAAAAACAGGGGGGGGGGCGACTAAGCCTCCTCCAACGCTCCTTTTTTTCTAAAATCATTCGATCAAAACAATGAGAAAGCTATTTAGCCAAAAAAATAAATATGCAAATTTTGTTTTAATTATTCATCTGCGGAGAGCCAAGATCAAAACAAGCATTAATTCAAAAACATTCAGAAATTAAATAAAAACAAGTTTTTTTTTAACTGAAAGTAAGGAGTGACATTAAAACTTAAAACGAACAGAAATTACTTCGCATATAAAAGGGACTGGTCCCTCCTCAACGCCCCGCTCTTTGCGCTAAATTTTTTTAATGTTTTAAAAAGTAGAGTTTAGAGAAAGTGTCAAACTTGAATGTAAAGAGCGGGGCGTTGAGGAGGGACCAGCCCCTTTCATATGCGAAGTAATTTCTGTTCGTTTTAAGTTTTAATGTCGCTCCTTACTTTCAGTTAAAAAAACTTATTTTTTTTTATTTAATAACTGTAAAAGACCGAGAAGATTTTATTTCTCAATCGTGTGACCATGCCAAATAGAACGTATTTTAGTTTTTTCCTGATGCCTTTTTAAGGTCATGTGAACAATCGCTAATCATGAAATATATCCAGTCTATTTTGGTGACGTTTGCCAGGCAAGTACACAAGATTTTTCTTTCTGGAGGTAATAATACAAGGGTACTAATCGGAGGGAGGATGTTTTCTTCTAGATATTTTCTCTATTCCTTAAATCTTGAAAAATAACTTTTTTTCATATTTTTATTGAAATATAAAAAATTACTCCCCCCCCATATTTTGAAAGATTAATTTTACCCCCCCCCCCCTATCTGCTCCAGTATTTTTGTGATTTGACGCCACTGAGTGACGCAAGAAAAATTTATTTGGTAGTTTTGGTAAAAGAATCTTTTTTAGAAAAAACATGGGAGGGGCCAATCCTCCTCCTTTATATATTCCTTGTGTGTTCATAGTGTTTTTTGATTTGACGAGAGAGTGAGTGAATTTGTGTGCTTACACGGTTCTTTCAATTGATGTACATTTTAATTAAATTCATTTTAATTAAAAAAAAACTAGAGTGTAATTTCATTATACTTTTTGTGCTAATTAGCTGATTAGAAGTAATCAGCAGATTATTTGAATTTATTGCATTATTTGTTCGGTTAAAACCCCAATTGGCTTCAACAAAAATTTTTTAGTATCTCAGTTTTCCTGCAAATGTCAAATATCAAATATCCATTGTTACTAATCAACAAGAAAATGTTTCGCTTCTTAATTATGGAACCTAGGATGCTAATTAGAGGGGGAGGGTATTGCTCCGGTATTCAAAAAAATTATTTTATTTTTGTTGAAAAAATTTCCCCTATATTTAGAAAAATAGTATTTTTTGAATCTTCATTTAAAAAATTCAAGAAATCCTCGTCCCCCTTACATTTTCATGAATGGGTACCCCTACATAGAGCTTTAAGACATTTCTAAAAAAAAAACATAAAAGTATAAAAACAATTAATTCACAGTTTTATCTCTTTTTGGCATTGAACTTTATATCGGTCTGGGGTCTTTTTTCGGAGGGAGGGAGGGGGCACACCGAAAAATTTATAAAATACAATAAAAATTTATTTATATGTATGTTTTTACGTTTGTATGATTCTGACGAAGTTTTTGTCGGAAGGGGGGTCGGGTCAAACTAAGTAACTTGTCCTGGACACGGCCATGCCAGAAACATTTGCTAACACTTCTGATCCAATTAATTGTTTTATGTATAATTTGTATCTTATAAAAAAAAATATTTTCTAATAAATATTGCGAAATCCAATTAACAACCTAAAATCCTAAAATAAACAACCCTAAAATATATTTGCGCAAAAGGGCACGGAAATTATCGTTTCTACCGTTCAGTGCCCAATACCCAGGGCTACTGCTAAGATTTGTCACATCCATTTGTACTGTTACAATTTTACAAAAAAAATTAAAGGGACAAAGAGTTTTCTTAGGGGGCTAGGGCCTAACTCTTAAAGGGCTTGTCAAGGGATGAAAAATACTGTAATGCTTTTAAAAAATAAGTTGGGGGCACGGAAAAATTTATCCCAAGTTCCATTTCTGGCTCTCGGTGGTCAGGTGGCCACTGTGGGCCATATGGCAATATGGCCCACAATATATTTTGATTTTATTAGTGTATTGTCCACCAGGCTATGAATTTGTTCTTTTTTCTCTTATAAGCTGGTTATATATATTTCATTTTTGAGGAGGTGGGATCAAGGTTGCAAAAGCTACGTAAAATATCAGTATTAGAATATTCCTTGACAAGAATCATGTTTGTTTTGATGTCACATCAATTTTCTATTTCTTGTGCTTTTGGTTATCCAAGTGGCAAGGAGAAATTTTTCGCGAGTATAACCTTTCTGGGTAGATAAGTAAAATAAAGGCTGTGAATTTCAGTATTCCTACTTGCAAATGCTTTTCCGCGAAACCAATTCTGCGAATCACCAAGAAATACCTAGGTATCGAAAAAGTTTCTAGTTTGTACTATTCGTCAAAGAAGAGGAAAGAGAATCCACATATAAGGGCTCCTTTGGAGGTTTTCAAATAATTTTACAGTTCCTTGTGTAATACACAAAGAAACGGCTTGCAGCATGCAATAAAATCAACATTAAAATTTATCTTTATTTAGGTGATCTTCTCGTCGGTTTTGGCAATTGCCATATGCCGTCCTACTGAAGAAATTCTGAACTACCAGGCTGATTCACAGTCACATATGCAGAGTGGTATAGCTGGTTCAGCTGTAGAAGGAGAGTACAGTTATGAAGGCCCTGACGGAAAGACATATATGACAAAATACAGAGCTGATGATAATGGATTTGTAGCAGAAGGAGACCACCTTCCAGTTGCACCAGAATCCCCTATGTCAACTGAAGGAGAAACCTCAATGGCATCTGAAGGAGAAATGGCAGTCTCAAAATTCAAAATGCAAGGTTTGAATGATGATGATGACTCAGTTGACGTCATGGCAGCCGATGAAGCTCAGCCTGAACCTGTCCAGTCTCTGCAGGGCTCTCCTATTCTTCTTGGAAGCCCTGCAGTAGCTGCAACTGCCTTTCAGTTTGCTGTACCTTTGGCGGCACCAGCTGTTGTACCACAATTTGTAACAGCTGCAGAAGCTGGTGCTGAGGGATATCCTGCTGCTACTTCCCCACTAGAAGAAGTTAAACTGAGATTTCTTGCTCCTAGCGTTGTGCCGTCACCAATTGTTCCAGCTTCTTTTGTCCCATATGCTGTTACTTATGATAAGCCATCTGAAAAAGCTGTAAATGTACCAGCAGCAACTAGCCAACTCTATGTGCCTCAAGTTCGATACCTTGCACCATATAATGTGGCTTCAGTACCAGCTTCATTTCATTATGTTATTTAAACTTTAACTTTTTCACGTTTTTATTATTACTATTTATTCCTTTGGCAACGCGATTTCTAATAAAGTTGAGAAAAACAATTACTGGCTTATATATCCATAAAACAGATTAGGGGGAGGGATCTATAAAGGAAAATAACTACCAATGAAAGTACCAGGACCTCATTCATCGAAAATAGTGATTTGGCAGATGTAACACGATGTATGTTAATAATTGGTAATAGTGACTATAGGCTGCTGCAAAGAAGCAGGATGTTTACGTTAATCCACCTAAATTTTGGTCAGAATTACTAAAGTTTAAACCCTGCATTCTCTGCCAATATTCATACTCATATTTTTCTCCCTGGTCTATTACACACCAAAGAACAGCCTCAATCATTCATTGTAAATTTCAAACAATGCAAAAAATATTGACTTAGAAAAGATTTAGAAAAACAATAAAACCAGATAAAGCTCTAGTCTAAGCAAAATAATTTTTAGTTGGGTTAACTACATAAACACAAATACGTGAAAACATTCTTGAAAGATGGGTAAGATATTTATTGAAATTGATTATTCGAAACCCAAATTACAATAGAGGAATTTGCATTTTAATTATTAACATATATGATGTGAAAGCTTCACTTTGTATTCATATAATGTGATCTTTTACTATTGAACCAATGGTAAATATACTGGATAAAGGGGTGCAGCTTAGGCTTGAAATTATAAGAAGGGATTAAATATTGTGTCAACAAAATCGTCCAGTATGCCGAAAAAAACAGACATATCCCAAATTTCCAAGCTGCACCCCTGACTGGATATCATGGCTTCATGAATTGAATCTTGGATCTTTCACCCATGCTGGTGGACAGTCGTTAAAAAGAAATATATCGCTTATTGAATTTTTGTTATTTGTTTTGGTAGAAATTGTATATTCTTGAATTCACCATACATTTTGAACATCGCTACACCAGTTATGCATTAATAAGTATTGACCACAAATATACTTTGACTTCATTTGACCCACGTCTGTTGTTCTCTTCACCATGGTAGAGCTTACCTGGTGGCTTCATCCCCAAGGAATGGACAAATAAAAATTACCTGAGGATATATGGTGCCATCTTCTCAATAAGTTGCAAGGAAAAAGGATAATATCCGATATTTTTTCTGATATCCGATTATAACACTGACCCCCATATTGTCCTGATAATATTGGCCGGTCAATCTATCGGTCGGGCCCGAATATATATACATATATATATATATACATATATATATATATATATATATATATATATATATATATATATATATATATATATATATATATATATATATATATATATATATATATATATATGTATATAATAGTTTTTTTAAATATAATTATTTTTTAAATAATTTTTAATTATTAAGGATGAACAATAGCAAAAGAAAAAAGCTTTTATATTATTATTATCTCTTTTTTTTTAGCAATACTTAATGGAAATTCCTGGGTAAACAAGGTCTTTCATGAATCAATAATTAAATTAAAGAGAAATGATAGAACTGGAAATGATAAAACCAATAGAATCAGAAGGAAACAGAGCCTTTATAATAATATATACATTAAAAAAAATTGAATTTTGATGCTCTTTCAAACACTATAAAATTAATGAAATTTAATGTTACCCATCAAAAGTTATCAGCCTGAGAAGATTTGCTGATTTTTGAAAAAGGTGGAAAACACCCTTAGGAAATCAAACGATCTTAATGAAAATTACACCTTGAGATTCAGAACATCAGAGAGCCCTACTGTAAAGGTTTCAAGGTCCTATATACAAAAATGTGGTGTTTTGAATTTTTCTGCCAGAAGCAAGATCACGGATACTTGTTTATTTGTTTTTTCCCGGGGACGATCGTATCGAACCAACAGTCCTAAAAGATCAGGAGAAGGCTCATTTTTTTCGGGAATCAAAAGTTCTAGTGTCCATTTTATGTGACCTTAAATATTAGAGGGTAGCTAGATCCCTCCCACCCCACCTATTTTACCAAAAACTGTTCGATCAAAATTTTGAGATAGCCATTTTTACAGCATGGTCGAAAGACTTAAAAGCTATATCTTTGAGGAGGACTTGACCCCCCCCCCATAGTTGCCTGGGCATCGGCTACAAGCTATTAACTTAGTCCATTGATTACATATAGCATTGGCTATTGGGAAATATACAGATTTTTTTTCGGGGGGGGGAGCCCGCTGGTGGGGGTGCATAGACGAGAGGATCTTTCCATGGAGGAATTTTTGTGGGGAAAGAAAATTTTCCTTTGGAGGGGGAGCTGGATTTCCCCGTATTAATTGAGCAACTATCAGAAATTAAATAAAAGTAACAATTCTCTTCAACTGAAAGTAAGGAACAACATTAAAACTGAAAACTAACAGAAATTATAACGTATATAAGGGGACTGCCCCAACCTCAGTACCTCGTCCCTTCTGCTAAGGTGTTTTTTAGGATTTGTAAAAAGCTGGTTGTTCTAATTTAACGCTCAAAGAATATGTATTAACATTATTATGTATTAATATCAAAAATCTTATGTAATAGGAGTCATTCTTAAATAACTCGATCAAATCATTAAACTTTACCGTTTAAATGAGTGAGGTAGTGAGGAGGGGGGCAACCTCCTCATATACGGACTAATTTCTGATCGTTTTGAGTTTTAATGTTGTTCCTTACTTTCAGTAGAAAAAATTTGTTTTATCTATAACAATCCAAATCGGCACCTAACAGGGTTAAAAAAAAATTTATGCAAAATATTTACAAGTTTCTCCAGACTTTCAGAGGAGCCATTTTTTGATCAGTTTGACATACTTCAAATATTTGTTTTCTTCTCTACTTCTCATTTTCTTTATTGACACACATTTCAGCTTGAATAAAAGACATAAACTTTTAAAAACCAATCGTAAGCATAATGAAGGCAGTGGTCAAGTGTTGTTCAGTCCAAATTTCCACACGAAAGTTTATGGCGTGATTTGACTTTAGACTTTTGTTTATCGTGGCTAAACTATATCATCATAAATTGATTTACCCACCATAGTCTTTACATTTGTCATTTTACATAGTCATTTTGTATTTTATGTTTTACATGTCATTTACATTTTTACACAGTCTTTACCATAGTAATTACTATGTTAGATTTGAACTCTAGTCGACTTTTCGTAATTCTCGAAGCTACGCAAAATCAACTTTAAGTAGTTGAAAAATGTTGTGAATTCCCCATATGAATGTTAAAATTGGCTCTTCTGACAATTTTGGAAAATTCGCTGTACTTACAGGCTCATTACTTTATATTTGGGTTTCGTAGACTGGAGCCATATTTCTCATTGTCAAATATTGTGTCATGCAGACAGATACGAAAACCTTTACGTTCAGACTTTGTCGTAACTAAACGTTGCTTATTTGTAGTCTAGTTCTCTGTGATGAAAACTCAACTGCTGTTGTTGAGAGTCCAGGCGTACTCTTTAAACTCCAAAATGTACGCCGATAAATTTCCGGAAATATCAATTTCGCCACAGAAAGTTTTGCAGCGCAGCCTTGATGATTAGTCCACAGAAGGGGCCTGGCAAGATATAATTTTTCTGTCCTCTTGTTAATGCTGAAAACGTACAAAAATACTTTCTGTTGGGATTAGAAATAGATAAACCATTCTTCAGAAAAAAAAGAACAAAAATAAAATAATTTTCTCCCATATGAAAGACACGTGAAATGAATCTGCGATTTAGAATTCACGGGCTGCTTGAAATAGGTAACAATCAACAACGCTGTTTATTTGAGCAAAATATTGAAAATAAAAAGAAACAAGACTGAGAATAGTAGGTCATTTTCGTTGTAAAGTCCTGTTCTTTCTATTAACAGAATCTATCTGCAGCTAATTTTTAGTGCCATGAAAATTTTTATTACAATTTGAGAAACAGGGTATCCCCAGTACTTAGCCAGTGCCCAATCCTGGCCAGATATTCTTATTAAAAATTATCTTTCCTATTCATAGACAGAAGGCTCCTAATTTTGGAAGTTATGTGCATATGAGTAGATAGTTATGATTGGCTGATTACTAGGACTAGACTAGTCAGAATTGGATGAATAAATTTTTGAAAATGTCTTGTTTTTAAACATTTGAATTTAGACAAAAGTAACCTCTGCACCCTAGCCTATTTAAATATGCTACACTTATTCTGTTTCACAATACTTGTCTTAGATTGAATCTGTCCAAGGTGGACTGTGTCTGTGATTAGGATATGCTATTTTGACTTTAAGATCCTGTGTCAAAGATTTTCTAAGATAAGGTTCAAGATTTAAATATACAGCCAAGCTTAGGCCCTACTGTTGTCTTTCAGTATATATGACATTGTGAGTGTTGTATATGGTTAAAATATTCAAGTTAATTGCATACTTGTTAAGAAGATTTTGACACATCTAGTTGGAAAAACATTTTCTAGATAGGCTAGTATGATAGAGATTTTACAGTGATTTAGCTGTCAAAGAGTAGCCTAGATTAGCTGGATGACTACTGGGTATCTTACCCTAGCCAAAATAAGAATCAACAGTTGTAAAAAATACAGGTCAATCCATAATAGCAAATAGTTTTTGCATAGTTTCTACATCACTAGACAAAGTTAGGGTTAAGATTTTGTTCTGAAAGGAAATGGTTATCTCTCTTCATTTTCCTGGTAGCTTACATTAGTTTTTTATGATTCAAAGTTTTAAATTATGTCATATTTACTAAAGCATTCTTTGGCAAGTGTTTAGCAAGTCAATTCCTCTGATGAAAATCCTGCAATAATAAAAGAGTTGGTCACCCTAGAACCTTTCAATTCCCAACTTACCTGTTTTCCCAAATAGAATATTCACAAGAGGAAGGACCACCAGTTTCAAGCCAGCAATCTAGTCTTATTACAGAATTACCATGTCCAAACCTAAATAAACTCTACTGAATTTTTTTTTGCTCAACAATTTTTTTTTATATTACCAACAACAAGCTGGCAGTGATTCTGCTATAAGGTCTTAAGTACACAGCATGCCAAGACCACTGTTTCTAGGGAAAACTAAATTCTAAAACCATAAAACACTTATTATACCCAGCATAGTATCCTAAACATAATTAGACTAACAACCTAAAGCATAGAAACAATGGAAGACATGGTCCAATCTGAGGTAAGACTTACTACTACTAACAATACACCACAGCACCAAGCTACATCAGGCCAACACAGCTATGGATGCTCTTCCTCCATCCCAGTCTATTCAAAGCCTTCCTTTTACACCCTCCCAGGAAGTTCCCATTTCCTTTAAATCTTTCTTTATGACATCCTCCCACCCTAGACAAGGGCAACCTGCTTTTGATTTGGCCCTAGACAATTGGCCAAAAAGGACAATCTTTGGCAATTTGTCATCCTTTATCTGCAGAATTTACCCTATCTATCTTAACCTTTTTTTCATTATAGCCCTAGAAAGTAGGATTGAGCCACTTTTTTCATACAGCCTACTGTTTAAAATATGGTCAGTCAGTCAGGTACCCAGGACAATCTGTAGGCAATTTCTCAGGAAAAAATCTAATAAACCTTCATCCACTTTTCAGAGTACCCATGCTTCAGAGCCATATTTGACCACTGTCATCACTGTACCTTCCAATGTTCTAATCTTGGTTTGCAGAATTGTCTTCCTATTTTTCAAAACTTTTTATTTAACTGTGGCAAATACCCTACAACTTGGCTATTCTACTTTTAACATCTTCTTTGCTCCTGTTGTCTGTACTAATAATACTACCAAGGTAAGTAAAGCTGCCCATCTGATCAATCTTTTCATTACCCAATGTCACCTTTTCATCTTTACTTATTCCTAGCCTTATAGACCTGGTCTTCTTAAAATTAATTTTCAAACCTATTCTAGCACTCTGAACTGACAAAACATATAAAAGTTCATTCATTTTCTCACACTTTCATCTAGGATGTTTGAATCATCTGCATAATCTAAGTCTTGGAGAGTTTTTCCCTCCTCATTTGATTTCATGGCCTAGCCTATTCCATCTAGCATATTATTTCTTTGGTCTATTTTATTTAATTATTGAATGGTGAGAAGCCTTTTTTACAGGTTTGTTAGCACAAGCTATAGACAAATGTGTTTAAACATATTAGTTTGTATTTAGTTTTGATTTACTTTAAGAAGCTTCATAAGCCCAGAGTTAATTACAGAATCAGAGAATACTTTTTTAGCCAAAGTGTCATTAAGAACTGTTCATGTGAGACTATATTTTCAACATCAGCCAAAGTTTTCAAAAAGAGACAGCAAAGAATAGGAAGCTAAACTTCAAGATACAATTAGAGCTGCCTATCATCTGTGTTTCATAAATAGTGATTACATGTGTGTTTATATATAAACAAGTTGGGCTAGGATGCTGCTGCTGCTTGTCATGCCTAACAAACTTGCATACTCTATCAGAAATTGACAATGTGCAGCAGTGTCTATTCTTAACCACAGAAGAATGGCCCCCTTGAGCATACCTATCTTGGTCACTGTTACCAAGTGGTCCTAAATTGCATCTCTCCTAGCACTCTTCTAGTCAGAAGGCATGCACTGGGCCATAAACACAGTCATAACCCTCTTTTTCACATTTTGTGTAAAGTGTTTTAATCACCATCTCAATAGTGGAGCCAAACAGATCAATCATCAGATCTTATTTTACTCCAAAATGCAAATTAAGGTAATTAAGATTGTTTGATGAGCAAAATGGGTAATTAAGGTTTTAAAATTGACTAGTATTTTTTTAGTAGGCAAAAAAGCACATTATAAGATCCTGCAATCTAGCCTATTGGTTATCATAGATTAAGACAATCTAGGAAATTTGGTAGAGTTTTTTACTCACTAGGCAATCATAGCTTCAGGCCATTAGGCTAGGCTACAAGAATTGCCATTGTACAAGAATGGTTCAAAGTCCCATTTTAAAAATTATAGAACAATTTCAAATACAAATATCTTTTTCCTGTATAATGGAGAAAGCTCTGGTGAGAAGAATCCTGGCACATTTTGAGGAAAACAACTAATGGTATTCAGCTCAGCATGGGCTCTGTAAACAGCATTCTTGTAACATGCAACTTCTAGAGGTGACTAATGACTTTCAATTGAGGGCAGATATTTTTATTTTGTTCAATTGTATTTATATTGACTTTCCAAAAGTGTTTGATGACGCAAAATGATATAATTTGTCTTATATTTGGTCTTAGGAAACCAACAAAAATTAAGTTTCTGCTTACTGAGAGCGGACTATCACCAATAAATGAAAGAAGAAGATCTCCACTAATTAATTACCTTACAAAAATTGAAGCCACTGATTCTCATACCCTGCATAACTGGTTAAGAAATCCATCTGTTTAGAGGCATTGCAAAAGAATATGCAAATATCCAGAAGAAGTTCCCAGTGCCAGTAAAATCTATTGCACCCACATTCCCCCCCCCCCCCTTGGAGTTGGTCAATCCCCATAATAAAGACTGACTTCTCAAAGTGGACCAAAGAACTTACCCCATTTCTTTTATTCAGAAAAAATTTGCTGAGCTAAATAATGTTGCTTATAAAAGCCATTTCCAAATTTTTGTAGATGGGTCCAAAATGAATGAGAAAGTGGCAAGCAGAGCATTCTTCCCAACCCATAATATCGCTTTAGGAGAGAGATTACATGATATTACATCTGTAATGTCTGCCAAGCTAAATGCCTTAATCATGGCATTAGATTTCCTCATGGTTAATGAATATATGAATTTTAATATTAAAAATATTATAATATATTCTGACTCTTTGTCAAGCCTTGAGCTTCTTTCTTCAGCTTCTCATTATAAGATGGATATTGACACATTTCTTTGTCTTAAGATTATTGATATTTTTGCTTCAAAAGGTATTTTAACTCATATCCAGTATATTCCAAGCCACTTGGGTATAATAGGTAACCATAAGGCAGATGAAATAGCAAAAAATGTTTTAAATATTGACCAGCCAAGTGGGAGACCAATCCCCATTAGAGATATTTACCACTGGAGACTTACAGATGTACTGCTAAATAATAAGAATCCTACCCTATCACCTTTCCCAAGTAAGCACCTTTCCAAGATTTATCATAGAATTTGGTCAGGTTCAAATGGGCTAAATTTTCAGGGATTTTCATATCAGATCCCTAATTCAAGTGGTGAAGTTCCCTTGTCCCCCCTTTGCAGGTCATGTAATCTTAAGAATGAAACAATAGATCATTGCCTATTTGAATGTAATATGCTGACGTCTGCACAGTATACCCTGCAATGTAAAATGTTAGAATGCTTCAAACACCACAAAATTCCACTAACAGCCAAGAGTCTTGCTGACCATACTTTCTCGCAGAGCACAGAGCTCAATATATATTCTCATATAATTCGACTGCTGGTATCAAAAGATATACTCCAAGAAATCTGAGCAGATACAAATCATATAAGACAAACCAGCTCCATAGCTCTGTTGATCCCACAGAGTGAGCCAAAAGGAAAAGGGCTAAATAGTATTGACTGAAAAGCCCATCTTCTGAATAAGAAGAAGAAGAAGGGAAAGTTTGACAAAATTTTCTATCCCACTTCTGATAAAGAAATGTCAATGTGAAAGTTTACAGGTCAGTCATGAATGAATATGTGATTTCTTTACTTCAAGAGAATTTGAATGCTCTGCATTGGTGATGTACTGCAGACTCTATGTTCATTAACAAAACCAAGTGCAATGCTGTGCATTATTTGCTTAGACTCCCTCAACATTACCATTACTTTGTTAATGGTAAAGCAATTTCAAGCATGGAGTATGTTTGAGACCTTGGGGTTTGCTTCAATTCAAATTTGATAAATATGTATCAGATATCACCCATAGGGCAAATTACCAATTATCTCATCTAAAGCATACAATTTCTAAGTTTAATTTTTGTTCATTGATTCCTCTTTTATGTATCCACTGTACATCCAAATGCTTGATTATTGCTCATCAGTATGGTATCCCCTTAATAAGAGAGATAGAGAAAGAGTTGAAAAAGTGCAACATAGGGCCACCAAACTCATACCTTACTAGAGACATCTACCATACAACCAGAGAATGCAGAGACTACAGTTGCCTAGTCTTCAGCTCTGACATGATAGAGCTGACCTAATCAATACATTGTTAGTAACATTGATAATACCACTCCAACTCACTTCTTCACTTTTACAAGATACAGTAGTACCCATCAACACCAACACAAAATATACCTACCATGTTCACAGAAAAGATTAGGCCAAAATTCTTTATCTAGCCAAGTATTGAAGACTTGGAATGCAATTCCATTGGAAACGCTTGTGACTATCACAGTATAGTCTTTCAAAGTAGTTTAGCTTCCACAGATTTCCACACTAAGTCTTACCATGATCCATTTCGAGAATATTTTTTATTTTTTGTATTGGTTATTTTTTTGACATGTATGTTTTCATATTATGTTATTTTCATGGAGTTGCATGTATTATGTTGTCATAGAGTATGTTTCAGCACTGTCATAATTTATTGTAATATTTGGTGTAACAAGCTTGGTAAAGCTTACTGCATTTTGGAATTAATAGATAAATAGCTTCAGGTCATCAGGCTAGGCTATCAAAAATTAACAATCAGGGTGTTATTTGCTTACAAATCTAAAGATTTCATAATTTTGAAAATGTTGTAAATTTTTTTCCTGAATTTAATCAAGTTCAGACAAATGTCAGTTTGACCTTTGAGGTCAACCAGTGGGTTATGATCAAAGTGTTGGCCACCCCTGTTGGGCTATATGCCTTCATTCATGAGCTTGAAAGCAAAGCTGGCCTTGCTTTTCACTGTTTATTTCCATTATTTTGACTAGTTGAAAGCTGCCTGACCATTATTTATTAGAAGACAAGAATTGGCTAGACTTGGAAAGCAATTCCAGCCTGCTAGTAGTGTTTCTCTAGTGGTTTTAGTGTAGGCTTAAGTTCAAATCATAATACTTATGATTTTAATAAAACTTCCATTTTTACCTTTTATTCATTTTGTAATTAATAACTTCAAGAAATGGATTTTATTTTGGAGAAACTTGCTAAATCATGACCAAGACCCACCATTAAAGCCAGTTTTTTGATGAAAGTTGATCTTGACAATAGAAGTGTGGCCAATTTCTTAATAATATTTTTTTTAATCATTATTCACCACTAGCCAGTATAGTTTTGCTACCCAGTTGTATGTTGCTTACCATTGATTTTTTTTAGACTGGTATTTATTTGCCACTATCTATATGTCGCTCCTTATTTTCAGTTAAAAAAAAAACTTGTTTTTATGGCACTTGGTATTAACCAAGTGACATATAGCAATCACAAATTCTGTCGGTCTGTCTGTCTGTCCTGGTTTTGCTACTTCAGGGACCAGACCAAATTAAATTAGAAATAGTTGTTTTCCCGATTTGACCATCTGGGGGGGGGGGTGCAGTTAATTCGGAAAAAACAGAAAAAATTAAGTATTTTTAACTTACAAATGGTTGATCAGATCTTAATGAAATTTGATGTTTGGAAGGATAGGACATCGTGTCTCAGAACTGTTATTTTCAATCCCGACTGGATCAGGTGACATTGGGGGGAGTTGGGAGGGGGGAAACCTAAAATCTTGTAAAACGCTTAGAGTGGAGGGATCGGGATGAAACTTGGTTGAAAAAATAAGCATAAGTACTAGATACATGATTGACATATCCGGAACGGATCCGCTCTCTTTGGGGTAGTTGGGTGGGGGGGTTAATTCTGAAAAATTAGAAAAAAATGAGGTATTTTTGCTTTCAAAGGAGTGATTGGATCTCAATAAAATTTGATGTTTGGAAGGATATCGTGTCTCAGAGCTCTTAGTTCAAATCCCGACTGGATCCGGTGACATTGGGGGGAATTGACGGGGGAACCTAAATTCTTGGAAAACGCTTAGACTGGAGGGATCATGATGAAACTTAGAGGGGAAGATAAGTACAAGTCCTAGATACGTGATTGAAGTAACCAGGACGGATCCGCTGTCTTTGGGGGAGTTTGGGGAGGGGGGGGGTAATTCTGAACAAATTAGAAAAATGAGGTATTTTTAACTTACGAAGGAGTGATTGGATCTTAATGGAATTTGAAGTTTGGAAGGATATCGTGTCTCAGAGCTCTTAATTTAAATTCCAACTGGATCCGGTGACATTGGAGGGAATTGAGGACAGGAACCTAAAATCTTGGAAAACGCTTAGAGTGGAGGGATCGGGATGAAACTTGGTGGGGAAAATAAGCACAAGTCCTAGATGCGTGATTGACATAACCAGGATGGATTCGCTCTCTTTGGGGGAGTGAGGGGGGGATTTATTCTGACAAATTAGAAAAATGGGGTATTTTTAACTTACGAAGGAGTGATTGGATCTTAATGGAATTTGAATTTTGGAAGGATATCGTGTCTCAGAGCTCTTAATTTAAATTCCGACTGGATACGGTGACATTGGGGGTAATTGAGGTGGTGAACCTAAAATCTTGGAAAACACCTAGAGTGGAGATATTGGGATGAAACTTGATGGGAAGAATAAGCACAAGCTATAGATACGAGATTGACATAATTGATACGGATCCGTTCTCTTTGGGGGAGCTGGGGGTTGTTAATTTGGAAAAGTTAGAAAAATTGAGGTATTTTAGAACGGGTGACTGGATCTTAATGAAATTTGATATTTAGAAGGAACTCGTGTCTCAGAGCTCTTATTTCAAATCCCCACCAGATCTGTTGACATTGGGGGGAGCTGGAGGGGGAAACCAGAAATCTTGGAAAATGCTTATAAATGTTGTAGATACGAGACTGACTTAACCGGACTGGATCCGCTCTCTTTGGGGGAGTTAGATGGTGGGGTTCGGTGCTTTGGCGAGTTTGGTGGTTCTGGACGCGCTAGGTCTATCAAAGTTGGTAGGCGTGTCAGGGAGCTGTACAAATTGACTTGATAAAGTCGTTTTCCCCGATTCGAGCATCTGGGCGGCTGAAGAGAGAAGACAAATTAGAAAAATTGGGGTATTTTTAACTTGCGAGTGGGTGATCGGATCTTAATGAATTTTGATATTTAGAAGGACCTCGTGACTCAGAGCTCTTATTTTAAATTCCGACCGGCATTAAGCCTCTGATTTTCCTTTTAAAGCAATCTATTGATTCTTAGAATTTTGCTAGAGCTCATACCATATGAGCTCTTGCCTCTTGCCTCTTCCGACCTCGTCACAAGTGCCATATGAGCTCTTAGCTCTTGTTTTTATTTAATTTCTGAACGTTTTTGAATTAATGCATGTTTTGATTTTGGCTCTCCGGACATAAAGAATTAAAATGAAATTTGCATATTCCTTATTTTTTTTTTTTGGCTAAATGGCTTTATCATAGTTTTAATCGGAAGATTTCGAGAAAAAATTAGCAGGGGCGGAGGCCTAGTTGCCCTCCAATTTTTTGACTACTTTTAATTTTTTACGAACGTTTTCATTAGTAAAAAAATATACGTAACTTACGAATTAACTTACGTAATGAACTCCTATATTCGTATGTTTTTATTACGTATACCCCTGAATCACAATCCAATTTGGGCTATGAAGACCAGGGACACATTTTAAGATGACCTAAATAATTATGAAAGGTATTTAAAACAATCACAATTATTTTCTTGTTGCACTCCTAAAGGCACATTGCTTCAGTCCCTTCTGCCCTCCACCTCTGGATATACAGCCAACTTTATTTATTCACATCATATTATTCAATAGCACTATTTTGTCCTTTACAACTTGAACAGCTTTCTCCATTATGAAACATAAGCATTTGCTGTTTGCCATTGTAAAATGTGATGAGAATATATAAATTGGGTTTTACATCTATGTATTTGGGGGGGGGGGCAAAATGAAGCAAAGTGTCTTTTGGAATGATTTAAGTAAGTATTTAATAGTGTTCTCAAGTAGTTTTCAGATTTGTTTTGGGAATTGCTTCAAATTTACCCCTGATTTTAAGCTTTTTCTAAATTTTAGGAAGTGTTGATTACTACTGCTCATTAGTTGCTATAGTGGTTCTGTCAAAGGAGGAATCTTGTTGCATAATTACCAATTCTTTGAATGCACCTGATAGTAAGATAGTATAGAGAACACATGTAGACACCTTGCTAATGCTAGTGAGGAATTATGTCTTGATTCATTTGCCTAAAAGAAAAATATACCACTTGATGCACTATTTTAAGACTCTTCACAAATCTACTAATCATAGCCCTTGCAAATTTCATTTTGAATTCTTAAACGACCCATAAAGTGACTTTATTTGGGTGCTAGGCTTATCCTCCTCCCCGATGTGGAAATGTCCTCTTTATATTCAGCATCATCTGTATATTCAAATTAACAGCTCTTCAGATTACTACTACAATATGAAAATTTGGTTTCGTAGAGACTTTCTTAAAGATAACTGGGGCAAGTTCTAAACATAAGAAAGGGTAACAGACTGTTTCTGTGATGTTCTAATTGCAAGGTTAGGCAGTATATTAGCCACTTTCAGGTAAAAGTAAAGGTCTGACTTTCAATAAAGATGTTCAAGTGAAATACTTGTGACCAATAATTTTTTTTTATTGTCTCTGGCGCCAAAAACATTTTCTTAATTAAAGTAAAAAGTACTTTGGCTTATGGTTTACTAGAATAATGGTCTACTAGATGTGTATGCTATTATAAAGTGCACACATAGCCTACCATTATTATTATCACAAGATGTTGAAAGTATAGCATCATTCTGATAGCAGGTTTTACACCAATAAGGTAGTGGTGGTAAAAACATAACCATCCATTAGTAGGTTCACTGGCTTAATTACCTGCTTCAATTCACTGCTTCAAAGTATAAAATTAAACAATATTACATCAGATTGTACAATTTAAGTTTGTTATTTTCGTTAAATTGTGTAATTACATAAGTTTGTTCAATAGTTAGAGAAACTATTTTTTGTTCAACCTGGAACATCAACAGATCCTAAAATACACCAGGGTCTATTTGGTTTGGCTTTAGGGCAATAACCCCTTGATGGTGCAGTTGACAAAAAAAATATTTATGTGCTGTTCATCATTTCAACCATTGCTAATTAAAATATAATGTTATAAATATGTTATATAATGCTATAAAAAAGAGTAAAAATATGTCTTGCTTTCAGTTTGGTGCAAATGATGCTCTTGCCTTTCAAAAGTTTAGTGGGTATTTGCCATACTCGTGTTTGTGGTAATTTCTCCTGTGTGTAGTTTGATCTGATTTTTCATTGTAATATTTATTTGTTCTAGGTCTAAGTTGTTCATTGATAGGAATTTCTGTTCAAGTTTGGATTATTATATAACTTTTTGTCTACTAGTCTTTGGTTTAATATGACTCTTCTTTTCTTTGAACAATTTTTTTTGGGAAGAATTTAAAAATTAATTACATAATCTCAGTAGTTTTATATCAATTGGCTAAATTACCTAGTATTTGTATTTGTTTTTAGTATTAACCAGAACAGTAACTGAATAAGTGACTTTAAAGACCATACATAAGTTTCAATGCAAAGGGGTTGAAAAGAGCTTAACTAGAAAATTTAGAAGGACTTAACACTTACATATAAATGTGAAGTACTTATTGCAACAATACCTGTTCTCCACCTAGGTTTTCAGATAATCATATAATTACACAAATTACACAAATAAATAATTATAATTAATTATTATAATTAATTATTTAATAATAAATAAATAATTACACAAATAAATGTAAATAATTACACAATTAGTAATGTGTATTGTACAGTTTGAAAGGAATGCAGGAACCTGGTTGTTATGGTCCCTGTATAACTTTTGAACTGCTGAGACAAGTTTTGCAGTATTGTATGTTTTATTAATAAATTGTGTGATTCATTCTTTATTTCTGGTGAAGAGTATGGGAAAATCCCTGCGTATTGAGTTCCAAACATAGGTTTTGGCTTCCATAACATGCAGCATATGAAGCTAGGTCTGGAAACTGTGAGGTCTGTGACCCAAGCCTACTGTTTGCAAGGGTATCTCTCTTACGAGGTTATCATTCATGACAAGCTCTGTCTTAATAATAAAAATATGCCAGTCACCAACATCCAGTGGAGGCCAAAATTAGCTTATAAGAGTGGCTAGCTACTATTATTGCACATATTGACTGAAAAAGCAAGTTTTTAGGTAACTGGAATTAGTAATTGGGCTTCATTTATGATCTTGAAAGGTTTTTAAAAATACCCTTCATTTCATGAAGTTATTATTTATAAGAACAAGGAAATAGTAAAGCTTGTTTGTTTTTGAATTGAATTTGGAATATTTGAGTTTGAATAAGGAAGACTAATTTGAATTTGTCATAAAGAAGACTAGACTGGAACACTTTCCACTAGTGGCTGGGATTTGCTTTCCAAATCTAAGTCATTTTTGCCTTCTGACACATATTGGTCTGGAAATTTCCAGTAGTTACAAGTAGCAAATGGAAAGCTACGGTGGCTTCATTAGCCAGTAAGCAAATAATACCCTAAGAATGGACTACCTTTGGTATAAAAATTGCAAAAAAACTAACATAGTTTATGCGCTGCAGTGTTGGCCTCACTTGGCCTTGGGCTGCCAAAAGTCTTTAGTTTCTGGTTAATTCAGACTACTTGCCTTTTAAACTGGAAAACTGGATCATAGTTCTTAGTATGGATTATAAAATATGACTTTTAGTTAACTGGTTTCAGCTAATTGAAAAATCGATTAAAATGCAGTATTCTGCAAAGATAAGTAGATAAATAGACAAATTAAGTGATATGGGTAATTTGTTCAAGCATCACCATGGTCCAACAGAAAATAAATCCTCCACTTTGGGGTCTGTCCTATCCAGGGACAAGACATTTTTTTTGTGATAAATACTCTCATTGAGAGGTGGAAGGATCATTGTCACTTGTTCTTCAACAATGTTAACCTGTCTGTGCGTCTTGATAATAGTCCCAGTCAACGCTGCTGTCAAAAACCTGTAGAGGATACTCCACCAGACCAACCCTTTGTCCTCTCAGAAATTAGGTGTGCAATTAAATAGTCAAGGAACAACAAAGCTGCTTGTATATGCAGTTTAAGGTAAGAACTGCTGAAATATGTTGGGCTTACATTGGTCCTGTCTGCAAAATGTGTTTTCTATAATCTTGCAGCCTAAAAACATTCTCAAATTCTGATGGAAGCGTGTCATAATCCCCTTAGTGATGAGAAATGGCTTTTGAAGTGACTGCTCAAACTACCTGGGGAAAATTCCCGTTGTCAGTCATTTGAAACTCTTTTCAATGGTCCTGCCAAACATATGTTGGAATACTATTCGAAATATCTGGCCATTAGAGATAGCTGGTTTATATTGGACATTCAACAATTGATGGAATTTTTCACAATTTGACAAATATTAAAAAAGGCCACAGAGTTTTCACAAAAAGCATTTATTACTTTCATCAACTTTTGCACTGTATTTTCCTCAAGCTCTATAACAGATTTTGGAGTTGACTGGCCTTCCAGAGAAATATTAAAGTTTGTTAAAGTTCAGCACCATTAGATGGAGATCTACTTGCAAATAGACCTAAACAGCAACTAAAGCTAATTCTACTGCATCGTAATGGTATTGTTCCAAGGATGTGAATTGGCTTCAAAAAATCCTCATAGTCATCGTGGGTTACATTATGGTAAAGGCTCTAAAATTCTGGCTACGTTTGGGGAACAAAGTCATGCTAAATGCTAACTTTGCTGTTGACCTGGCCTTCTCGAATTTTACGGGAAGAAGCAGCCGATGTCGAACTGCAGATAAACTAGAATGAAACCGAAATCATGCCCGTGGAACAGTCCTTCCCTGCTCTTGCCCCTAAAAATGCTTGGATGTCTTTTTGAATGGCTCCGCGCCTACCCGCAAAGATCGTCTACGGCCTTCACCCTATCACAACTGTCTGCAAGTAATCATGCGGCTGGACAAAGTGATCATCGTCCAACAGCCTCTCTGAGTTTCTGCTGATGGCAAACATCAGACATGGTGAGGCACAAGTATTTGCTGTAGATCAAAGCAGATGAATTAGGCAAACTCCACTCTCTACACTAAGCAAAGTAAGCTAGTCTTGGAAGTGAAAAATGTTCACCATATGATATTATGTAACAATTACAAAGACCCTTTTTTTCATGAAGAAAGGAGGGGGCAGGCACAGGATGTAGTATGTTTCTTGACAAAACCTTATCCTGTTTTCTTCTTCACTTGGAAAGGACTTTTTCTAAGATGCAAAAAGTGAAATGTGTCAATTCAAATTCATTATAGATGAGAATAGGCTAGTGGATAGCCAAGAGTATTTTTATGAGGTTTGGTAAGTTCAAATACCACTAGTTTTCCCTCAGTACTAACTTTGAACAGAAGGCATTGTTTAAGAAAACTATATGAGACTGATTAGTTTTGATGCATTGGTGATTTTCTGTTGTTCTGAAAATAATAATTGTGATAGTTAGAAAGAAACCTTTTTGTGGTGCAGTTCTTACTCATTTGCAATAAAAATACTTATTATGTCGGAAAAACGCACAGTTCTGACTCTTGCAGCGGAGGGGGGGGGTGGTGAAGGATATTTTGGTGGGTTTGGGGATTGAAGAATATTATATATTATCAGCAATATTTTTCAGTTTAGAGAGAGAAGGTCTTTGGACCAGTTTGGCTGTGAATGCACATAGTTTATGTGCACTCTTGATAGCATAATGTTTTTCTTTCTTAAACGCGTGATCCAATGGCTATTCATAGTGTGTAATCTTCAAGCTTGCCTTTTTGGAATGCTAAGAGATAAAAAATAGGTCTGGGGTGAGTAGTCCCTGGCATGTGGGCTAAATGTCACTGCACTTATTATTGCACAAATTGCTGAAAAGAGAAATCAGCAGACCTGTGTTCTAGTTCTAGGAGTGTCATTACCTTAAAGGCAGCAGCCATGGGCTTCAAAAAAGGGACTTATTCGTTGCTCCATGGGTTCGCAATTTTACGGATTTTGAATTCTTTTTGTATTTTTCTTGTTGGCACTCTGAAATGACTATCTTTTATTACATAATCAAAATCTGTAACTCAAACACAAAAAGAGTTATATACAGAAGCTTAATCTTAGAAAAAAAAAAAAAAAAAAACAGTTGCACAGACTTTGATGAGTTTTTCTTCTTCTTTGAGTCAAAATTTTGTCAACATGTCTTGCCTTTCAAGCTACCCCAAAAGTATTTACATGCATGTCTGTGGGCATTTCTTTCTGAAAAATGACTCAGTTACTGATACCTCTGTCTTGTATATTCTACTTGTATGACTCTCGGAAAAAAGTTTTGCTATTTTGGAAGCAGTGGTACAAGCTGAAGCATAAGCAATAGTGTGCAACTGATGTACATTAATCAATACATCTTTTGTATAAATATCGGTAATCATTTTTTTTTTCAATATTGTGAAATAAGTGACATTGCTCACTGTCAGCCTTCCTTGCAGGAGGTGAATTGAACTAAAAAAAAGTTTCAAATATTACCGGATGTCAAGATGGATTGCGTATTGGACTTCAAAGTCCATGAGATTGATGTTCGGTAAATACTTGTTGATTACTAACACAGTAAGTGCTGGGGGCTTGCTCGGACTAGGAGACGCTATTGAACAAGGCATTGAAAGAGTGCAAGGATTACATAAAGGAGTACCTTTTGATTGGGAAAGGGTATGTAAGTACCCATTTTGCTATTTAATGTTTTTTTTTTTCAAATAGCGTAGCCAGGGATCGTTTTTGGAGGGGACAATATATATATATATATAAATCTCAAGAGAAGGGTCCAAATAAAGCTGTTAATTTTATATACCCTGAAGATGTATACCTAAGCATACTTTCTTGATTTAGAGGAGTAAAGAGTGTTGAATTTCCCCTGGCTACCCTAATGCTTATTTTATATTCGTAATAGAATCACAGTAGTTTGTTATCAGCAATTGTCTTTTGATTTTATGTAAGTAGGTACTGCACATATATTGTTTTGATATGTTTACCTAGAATTTTGTTTTGGTTTTGGTTTATATCATGTTATGATAGAGTATTGGCACATGCCTTTATTTGATATCTGAGATTTCTATTTTAAACAGATAATACAGTTTTTCATATAAATGTTTTTTTTTTTACTTCTTTCTTTAAAAAAAGAAGGAAACGTGGAGCATGTGACTATTTTCCATTTTCGAATATTGAGCAAATTCGAATATTGAAATGAAACTGCTTTGAGTTAACTATTTTTCAATTTTACTTATATTTGAATTTGCATAAATGAATATCTGAAAATTTGAATCTGTGGGCAGTGGAGTCAATTCACGAAAATGAAAATGGAGGGGGAGGGAGTCTTTTTTTTCTAAATCAATGGAAGATGACTGCTTTAAATTTTTTTGTTGTTTAATGAAAATAAGAAAAAGGGGCGTTTTCAATGAAAATTCCAAGAAAGGTGTTTTTCAGAAGCTGGTGAAGAAAAGCTAGGGGAAGGTGCTCCCCAGACTGATGCCCCGACCTCTGCGAACGCTCAAAACTTTCTAGGGAGGAGTGAAAGAGACAGTAGAAAGCGAAAAATATGTGTAATGTGGGATAAAGATTCAAACGATTTGACAGAAGAGTAATTTTTTCATATAATGTAAAATGTTACAATTTTTCTTTTCTTGATCTTCGAAAGCGAGGAGAAGTGGGACTAGAACGTCTGTTATTATCCTTTAATAAATTGCGCACCGCTTTCATCATTCTTTTTTACACAATCTATTTTTCACTCATAATTTTGAATTATTTAAAAAAAATATATGTTTTGAGATAAATACAGCACATGATACTCTGATTTTTCTCTTAAGGGTTGAGAAAGTTGCACGCATTATTGCTATTTAAGCCCTCTGTTTTTGTCTGTGCCACCATCTGTGATTTGATGATCTTTCCTTACATGTCTTTTTTTTGTGACAAATGATAAGTTAAGTAATTAAAAAGCTATAGTTCTTAAGAAAAGAAAAGTCGTGGTGACAGACATTATTATTCAATGAAACAATTTTTGCCTAAATCAGTAAACACTTTTATTAAGTGTCAAGTGAGGGGGAGATTTCAGTCATCCTTTCTCTCTTGGAGGTCCTCTTATTTGACCCAGAAGCTGTATTTCCCCTTCGCATCTTCGTGACTCCATAGATTGCAAAAATTGCTCTTGATGAATACCCATGATAAGTTTTCCTGTAGTCTGGATGCATATAACTTTCAATAAGAATATTTTCTCTAACCAAACATTTCCAGATAATTTTTGTTTCCTTTTCTAATTTTGAAAGCAGATAAACCTTATAGTGCTTGACTATGAACTTCCAAATTCCCCCCCCCCTTCTTTCAATGCTCTCTCAACAGGATATTCATGGATTTTTCTTTATTCTAAGAGCAATTACTATCGGAAGGTATTGTTTTTGGTCCAGTGAATGGCTCTCAAGACGTTAAAATTTAATTTTTTACAGTGATAATCCAATGTGTCAGGGGGAAGGGTAAATTCTTTGAACAGAATAATCCAAATTAATGGAGGTAATCGGGAAAGTCATGAAATGGTGAACCCACTGACAGAAGCAACAACTATTGTACATGTATTCTTTTTTACTTCTGATCTGTGTCTTTTTTTTATTTTAACAAAATTTCATTAAAATATCAACAAGCCACAAAATAAGTCATTACTTTTTTGGCTACAATTTGGAAAAATACAAAAAATAGGCGCACTATTGAAAAATAGTATAACTATGGACCAATAATGAAAATATCGAGACTTTGGGTATTCCAATTATTTGTAGTATTCCAATTTACTACATAATTATTTTTCTTTTTTCTTACTTGTATATAATTACCATATGATTACCCAAGTATTTTGATTCTAATCAATGCTTTATAGTATGTTGTATAAGGTACAAAACTGATTGGTTCACTTTTTAAATTTGAAAAATCTGTTAGTGTCAGAGTACGTGCGAGGATTTCAAACTACCAAAAGAAACTCCCTAAAATAGGAATTAAACCAAAAACAGGATATAAAATACCCCTGACTGCCAGGACTGATGCCTTTACCCATGGCTGAATTTTCTAATAATTTAGCACAATTTTTCAGTTCGATAGTAGATTGTTTTGTTAGGAATTTTTCAGCAATTCAAAAGCCAAATCGATTAAGCTGCAGTTTGTACTTCTGTCTGATTTTAGCATCAAAGCGCTTGTTTGACTCCTATGGTCGTAAGGATGCTCTGCAAAAATATATATTATTATCAAAAAATAACAATAAACATTTCCCCCAGTGAATGTAAAATCATCTGCTTTTTTTATGATGGATTAAAATTATTATCAAAATGTTATAAAAAATTATTATCAAAAAATAACAATAAACATTTCCGCCAGTGAATGCAAAATCATCTGCTTTTTTTATGATGGATTAAAATTATTATCAAATTGTTATCAAAAATTATTATCAAAAAATAACAATAAACATTTCCGCCAGTGAATGCAAAATCATCTGCTTTTTTATGATGGATTAAAATTATTATCAAATTGTTATAAAAAATTATTATCAAAAAATAACAATAAACATTTCCGTCAGTGAATGCAAAATCATCTGCTTTTTTTATGATGGATTAAAATTATTATCAAATTGTTATCAAAAATTATTATCAAAAAATAACAATAAACATTTCCGCCAGTGAATGCAAAATCATCTGCTTTTTTATGATGGATTAAAATTATTATCAAAATGTTATAAAAAATTATTATCAAAAAATAACAATAAACATTTCCGCCAGTGAATGCAAAATCATCTGCTTTTTTTATGATGGATTAAAATTATTATCAAATTGTTATCAAAAATTATTATCAAAAAATAACAATAAACATTTCCGCCAGTGAATGCAAAATCATCTGCTTTTTTATGATGGATTAAAATTATTATCAAATTGTTATCAAAAATTATTATCAAAAAATAACAATAAACATTTCCGCCAGTGAATGCAAAATCATCTGCTTTTTTTTATGATGGATTAAAATTATTATCAAATTGTTATCAAAAATTATTATCAAAAAATAAAAATAAACTTTTCCGCCAGTGAATGCAAAATCATCTGCTTTTTTTTATGATGGATTAAAATTAAAAAAATTCAACACACGGGCACACGCAAAAATATAAGGATACCCCAATAAGCCCTGCTTACTTTTTTTCCCACCTTTTATAACTTTTTGAATTTATGAATCTTTTTGAATTTATACAAGTTTTTGTGGCTGAGTTATCAGAATATCATTATCCGCTTCATAATTAGAAATAAACGAGGCTATGACTTGTTTTAATTAAACTGTTATAAGCAAAATTTAACTTGTAATGTCCTTCATCTATGTTGATAATGATTCCTTTCTGTTTTGTTTTTGTGATTTCTTTAAAATGTGAAGCAGAAATGTTTAGACTTTAATGTGTATATATAATAAAATCAAATTCTAGGCTGTTAATATTAAAAACGATGATAATTTTAGTCATTGAATAGAAAATAATGTGCTTTCTTATGGTATATTACATTAAAAATTTAAGATAAATCTTCTAAGAACATACAAAACATTAAGAATTTTTTTAAGAACTTACAAAAATTTAAGAAGTTTTTTTAAGAGCATACAAAATTTTTTTCAAGAGCGTACAAATCAGCAACTCTTGGTTGATTTCCTTGCCACTAAGTGTTTTTAGAGTGTCTCTGTTGTTTTAAGCACTCAATCGATTTGGCCTCTGAAAGGCCTGTGTTATTTTTTGTGTAAGCTAGAATGTGATTTTTTTTTTTTTTTACCTGTTTTTGATTATACTTTTTGCCAAAATCTTTAGCAAAGATGACAACAGTGGGACTTGCTTGTGGTATACCAAATCATTACTGGTATGTTTGGCTTGATGCTTTTATTCCTGGCCGAACGTTCTACTGTGTTTCCAAAAAGATATTCTTAGATCAACTTCTATATTCGCCTTTCTGCTCTTCGACATTTTATTTTGGTATTGGATACTTAGAAGGACAATCTATGAAAGAAGCATGGGAAGAATACAAAAGGAAATTCATTTTCCTTTATGTCGTAAGTTTCTGCTTCTTTTTTCACATCGCATTTAAGATCAAGAGAAATTTATTTATATAGCCTTTCTCTTAGCCGCTACAGCAAAATTTTTATATTTACACCAATTGTATGCTTTCAGTAAAGAAGAGAAAAAAGAAAAGAAAACTATACAAAACAAACAAGGTCAATCAATTAAAAGAGCGGAAATATCTATGTGGGAGCTTAATCAATGTCTAAAATAACAGGAAAAGCGACGTGCTAAATAACACACACACACACACACACACACACACACATATATATATATATATATATATATATATATATATATATATATATATATATATATATATATATATATATATATTTGTATATGTATGTATAAAAAAACATGCCCCATCGTATCTTGCTACCTTGGGGGAAAGTTTACTGATACAGAAGAGAAAATAATGAGGACTTTTTTTCCCAAGACAGTGTACGAACAAAACCTATTTGAATATTTTGGCCCTATATCTAAGGGCCGTCTTCAGCAAAGAAAATAATAAATAATAACACACTTACAATAAAAGATATTGGTGAAGAATCCATTTTTTAAAATAGCCTAGACATCATTACTTCTTAATCAAAAGTTCAGCCAAGACTGCGTGATAAAAGCTAACATTTTTCAAGCTAAAAAGGCTCATTCATTTCACTAACTGTATTTATTAAAAATTAGAATAATTTCTTATTGCGATTTTTGCCTTCTCTGCTGATAATCTTGTAGTTCTTTTAGGATTGGGCTTGTTTTTATTGGCTCCTAGTTTTGTTTTGCTTGTTCTTATTGGTTTTTATTTTTGTTTTATTTTGAATTAGATTATTTTCTATATTTAATTTTGTGTACATAGGGTCGAGTGTGCATTCACCCAGACTCTATTTAGGGATGTATATTAGGTATATAAGTTTTGTTTGATTTCGATTGCCTCACGGACAAGTTTGTTTGATTCCATAGGTCATATTGTTTTTTAAACAAACTTTTTTCAGTTTTGAAGTAATTTTCGAACAAGGTAGGTAAATCGTGCTTGTTGGTTTATTTGAATCGTTTACTGGTGTGGGATTTAAGGCTTTCGAAGAATGTATCTTTAATCTTTGAGCAATAACAATATTTGAGAGAAATTGGGTACCTGTTGCCAAAAAGTATGTCTGTAATAAAATTTAATTCTTTTTTAATATACTTCAAAACTGAAAAAAGTTTGTTTAAAAAAAAAAAAAAATTACATTTTGTCTTCCCAAGTAATTTAAGTATAATCAATCTTCTCAATTCTGGTAAAGACAAAACCCCAGTTACTCGTCTAAGAGGGGTGTATCAAATACCATTTAGTTCAATTTCCACAAATGGAAATCATGTATCTGTGGAAACCCATCAAAATTTAGGAACAAGATTACAGCAACACAAAGAAAGTATTGAAAAAGCTTTAAAATCTAAAAATAGTTCCATATCTTTCGATTCAGCTTTATGCAATCACATTTTTGAAAATCCAAACCATTATGTTCTATTTCACGAAACAATTTTAATTAGCAGTGACCTAGGAATCAAACGCAACTGTCCGCGAGACAATCCAAATCAAACGAAACTTAAATAATAATACATTCCTAAATAGAGACTTGGGTGAATACACACTCGACCGTATGTATACAAAATTAATTATAGAAAAGAATCTAATTCAAAATAAAACAAAACTAGGAACCAATAAAAACAAGCCCAATTCCAAAAGAACTACAAGAATAGCTGCAGAGAAGGCAAACATCGCAATAAGAAATTATTCCAATTTTTAATAAATACAATTAGTGAAATGAATGAACCTTTTTAGCTTGTAAAATGTTATCTTTTATCACACAGTCTTGGCTGAACTTTCCGTTAAAAAGTAATTATGCCTAGGCTATTTTAAAAAATGGATTTAGGCTATTTTAAAAAAGATTTTTCATAGGGGAGGGGGGGGGGTTCCTATATGAAGTCGACTTCTTATAAGTTTTGCAGGCGTGTAAAGGCTGTTTGAACTTGTAGATCAGATTAAGCCTGAATAGCAGGATCAGGGGCTAATAACTAGGAGTATCCGCACCCAATGTGGTTATAGGAACCAAGCGGGGGTCAACCGAATTAGACCTTTTGGTACTGGCACTTCATCTGTGGGTACATAATGGAAAGTCATACTGGCAACTAGTTTAAGGGATATTCATGATTGTTTTTGATGGTTAAGGGAAAAAGGTATTATAATTTTTTTTTTAATTCTTTAAAAGACTGGAATTATCAAAGGAAAACCTGTAAGATCTCCCATTTTAGATAAACTCTATGGTTATATGGATACCCGTCAATGATAACGGTGATCGACTTTTTTTTTGTGCTTGCGTAGTTAAGACTATGATCCCATCTTTTTAAAACTATTCTCTGGTTAATAATAAATTTGGATGAAAATGCTTTTTAAGTAGAGACTAAAAAAGAATTAAAGAAAATCTCCTTATTGCTTTTCATATTTTACTATAAACTTCTCTCTATACTGTACTATATATATATATATATATATATATATATATATATATATATATATATATATATATATATATATATATATATATATATATATATATATATATATATATATATATCGTAAACTTTATTTGGTATAATACCGTATGGCAAAACTATAAAATTATGATCGTGATATTTATGATAAAGGTTTTGCTTATTTTGTTATGGCCCACCCTGTTTTTTTCTTTTTCCATATTTATATCATATTTTGAATATTTCAATACTCGTGTATTTTTCAATTTTGTTGAACTTATAAAGTGTATGAATAAAATTAATCTGAAGTTGTAAAATAAATGTATGAAACTGTTATTACATATAACCAGATTAAAAGACTAAAAAATATGTATTATATTTATATATCATTTGTAATATATTATATACTATTTTTATATTTTTTTTTATATTATGTTTATATTTTATATCATCAGATTACAGCGTATTACTGTATTATGTAACATAATTTATGATTTATTTACTAAAAAATATATTTAGGACAATCAACTAGAAACTGGTTTACCAGTGATGAGGTAAACAAGAACTGTTTAAAAACTAAAATGCAGTTTTCAAATTAAAAACAAGACCGGCTTTGAAATAGGTTAATTTATAATGCAACATATGGGTTATTACCAGGGCTATGGTGTCGATGAATTTATAAATATTAACTTTAAAACTATTTATTAAAATATTATCATTTATCGATTACAAAAGGCATTATATATTGTAACCCCCTTTCAAATGAGCCCTTAAACATTCTTCTCTGTTGTTCCAGTGATCCGCTAGAAGTAAAAAAAAAAAAAAAAAAAAAAAAAAAAAAAAAAAAAAAAAAAAAAAAAAAAAAAAAAATCAGTGCTACCCATACAAAACAAACGATGTCACTTATTGTTCGAGGTGGGTGACAGTAACTTCCCTGTATGGGGTTTTCGAAAATGGCTATTCCAATGGTGTATTTTTATTTCTATCTGATGTCATTTTCAAAGATTTTCTGACTGTTTTTCAATGTTCCCATAATTTTTTTTTGCAATAAACTTTTCAACCAGTTCGTGGTAACGAACCATGGGTAAGGAGCGATATTGCAAATTGAATAGTAAGTGAGATTCCAAGAAGTAGGGTCTTGGTGACAATAGATAAATCAAAATAATCGAATTTCGATCCTAATTCGAAATATATAAAATTTATCAAGTTTTATATTACCCGTCAAAAGTTACGAGTCTGAAAAAATTCGGCAAATTTTTGAAAAAGGAACGACACTTACCCAAAATATCAGTGATATTAATGAAAATCACACCATCAGATTCAAGTAATCAGAGAATCCGAATGTAGAGGTTTCAATTTCCTATATACAAAGTTGTGAAATTTTGCAATTTTTTCCCAAAAGATACTATTGAGAATGATCAGCTTCAAACAGCGGTTTTTTTTATTGACAATTTTATTTCAAAATAACTATTGTATTAAATTCGTATTGTAAATCATAAGAGTAAAATAATATGCTACAAGATAATGTGAGTAAAATATTAAGTACATTAATTAAAGTAAGCAAAATAATAAAGTAATTTGATACGATGAATAACATGATATAAACTTTGTAATGTAAGGTTTAGGTGTTCAGAGTGTTATGCTTCTCACTCAAAATATATAAAGGGGAGCAGCTCCAAATTTTATTTGAATACATTAGTGCCGACTCCACGACTCCAGCCCTTTATAATCAGGCATGTGAGAAAGCTTTATCTTATTATTTTTACGAAATCTATTATGCGAAACCGCTTGTTACAAATGCAGGTATAAATACTTTTGCCAGCAAAAATATTTACTGATGTATGTTAGCTATTCGAGCAAGCATTAAAGCTTAATGGACTACGTCTGGTATATGGGCCGTGGAATGTGAATGACTTTTTGTAGATAATGTTTCAGCCCTGTTGCTTTTAGACCCTGCCATTTGCATTCAATTTCTTTTTTTCAGAGTGATTGGGTCTTCTGGCCCCCTATTCAGCTTTTGAACTTCTTGTATGTCTCCCCAAAGTATCGAGTACTCTTCGTCAATGTAACAACTGCCCTTTGGAACGTCTTTGTCTCATATGCTAAGTTTTACGTAAGTATTATTACTCTGGTTCTAACCATTTTAATTAAATAATAAAAAAATCAACTGATAGTAAGGAGCAACATCAAAACTTAAAACGAACATAAATTATTAATTATAGAGGGATGGTGCTGACCCATTCTCAATACCTCGCTCTTGGCGCTAAAGTTTTCTGAATTTAAAAAAAAAAGCTTTTTATTCTAACTAAACGGCCCTTGTGTTTCAGGAGTCATTTAGGACAAGGGTCTAAGGCTTAGTGTAGCAAACCCTCTGGCTTGGGGGGGGGAGTTAGCGTTGTGATTGCAAACTCAGCCACTCTGAGTCCGGGAGCTTAAGGTTAAGTAAATCCCGAAGTAATACCTGAGTTTCAGATACGAGGTAAAGCGAAAAAAAAACGATTGTTCCTGCTGAGAGAACCAGAAGAGATACCCGTATTAAAAATAAAAGCCGAGTAGGTGTAAAGCAGTAAGAGAAATACTAAGGCAAAAAGTAGGAAAGTGCAAAAATTGTTAAATTTGGTAAATTGTTATTTTTTTTTTCTTGTATTTGTGTTATTTGTTTTTGTGTTCTTTGTAGTTCTTTATTTTTCTCCTTGTACTCCACTTTTTCCCTTTTTGTAAGTGGGTAAGAAATAAAATATTATTATTATTATTATAAATAAGCGACAAAAAAGAAAAAAGATGAAAAAAGGCAGAAAAATGGAGCGAGATTGTGCAATTTCGCAATTTAAAAACAAATGGATTGCTTCAAATAGATAGTTTTGTGACATAATAGCAGTATGAAGCCAAGATCAGGGGGGACTGGCAGGGTTGATTCAAGTGGGGAAAAAGCTTCGGGTTTTATCCACCTGTAATGTACTATTGCAATATAATGAAATGTTTCCTCAAGGAAAACCTCAAAGAATGTACTATGAAGAAAAATTTCAAGGGCTAATCAAACAGTTCGTGGTAACGAACTGTAGTAAGGAGCGACCCGGCTCAATAGTAACCAAAACTCTAAAAAACGGAATTTTGATACCAATAGTTACATCAAAAGAATCGCATTTTAATGCTGATTTTAAATATATAAGTTTCATCAAGTTTAGTCTTACCAATCAAAAGTTACGAGCCATCAAATTCAGCGTATCAGAGAACCCTATTGTACAAGTTCCAAGATTCTATCTACAAAAATGTGGAATTTTGTATTTGTAACCAGAAGACAAATCACGGATGCGTGTTTATTTGTTTTTTTTTTTTGTTTTTTTTTCCCCAGGGGTGATCGTATCGACCCAGTGGTCCTAGAATTTTGCAAGAGGGCTCATTCGAACGGAAATGAAAAGTTCTAGTGCCCTTTTTAAGTGACCAAAAAATCGGAGGGCACCTAGGCCCCCTCCCACGCTCATTTTTTCCCAAAGTAGTCAAATCAAAATTCTGAGATAGCCATTTTATTCAGCATAGTCGAAAAACCTTATAACTATGTCTTTGAGGACGACTTACTCCCCCACAGTCCCCGTGGGAGGGGCTGCAAGTTGCAAATTTTGACCAGTGTTTGCATATATTAATGGTTATTGGGAAATGTAGAGACGTTTTCAGGGGGATTTTTTGGTTGGGAGGGGGGATTGAGAAGAGGGGGCTATGTGGGGTAAATTTTCCATGGAGGAATTTGTCATGGGGGAGGACGATTTCCATAAAGGGGGCGCAGCATTTTCTAGCATTGTTTAAAAAAAATGAGAAAATTAATATGAAAAAGTTTTTTTCAACTGGAAGTATGGAGTAGCATTAAAACTCAAAACAAACAGAAAATATTACGCATAGAAGGGGTTCACCTCCTCCTAATACCTCACTCTTTACGCAAAAGGATTTTTAATAATTTCAACTATTTATTCTACGTCCTTTGTGATTCAGGGGACAAAATTTAAGCTTTAATGCAAAGAGTTATTGACGAGGTATTGACGAGTGGACGAACCTTCTTATATACGTAATAAAAACATACGAACATAGAAGTTTGTTACGTAAGCTAATTCGTAAGTTACGTATATCTTTTACTAATGAAAACGTTCGTAAAAACTAAAAGTTCTAGTTGCCTTTTTAAGTACCCAAAAAATTGGAGAGCAACTGGGCCTCCTTCCCCTCCTTTTTTCGCAAAATCATTCGATCAAAACTATGGGAAAGCCATTTAGCCAAATAAATAAATATGCAAATTTCGCGTTAATTATTCATCTGCGGAGAGCCGAAATCAAAACATGGATTAACTAAAAAACGTTCAGAAATTAAATAAAAAAACAAGTTTTTTTAACCGAAAGTAAGGAGCGAAATTAAAACTTAACACCAAGAGAATTTAAGAGCAAGTGTTGAAGAGGGAGCAGCCCCTTTCATATACGGGGTAATTTCTGTTCGTTTTAAGTTTTAATGTCGCTCCTTACTTTCAGTTAAAAAACTCGTTTTTTTTATTTAATATTGTAAAACCCCTGTGGATAAATCATTGATAAAGAAAAAAGATAGAAGGGGGAGATAGAGAGAACCGAATAACCAAAACCAGATTGAAATGTGGAGTATATATTATACAAAACACGATAATAAACTGAAACAAACTCAATGAAGAAAGTCTAGAAAGATAATACAAATAAAATGTATTTTAGTTCATTTTCATGAATTAAATATACATAAAAAATAATGATCTTTCAAAAATAAAAAGATTTAAAAAAGATGCAACATATTTGTGCTGTCTTTTTAGACTCGTCGTAATTGGACAGATATTATAAGTAGTAAACTACATAAATACCTATGTCTATGTCAAGGCCGTATCCAAGGGGGGAGTGGCTACCAGGTCTGAACTCCCCACTCCCGACGAAATTTTGAGTTTCAAAAATGTATGTTTTCATTTTTGAATTTGTAAATATTTTTGTGTAAATGCCTTCCCCTCCAAAGAAACTATCGGGAAAATACACCCCCCCAATAAAAAATTCCTGGATACGCCCTTGTCTCAGAATAAGAAAAAGAATTATAGATTTGCGTTGATTTTGAACGGCTCAAGCTTTATCTACTTTCTTTAGATAGACCAATCCTAGAATCAGAGTTTTTTAATTAAAATTGACGCCACTTTCTTAGAAGAAGAAGAAATTTATGTTGTGATTGAACAAAAAAAAAAAACCTAACGGATAATTATTCTAGATATTTTTATATATATAGATAGAATCTTAATATGCAGCATATTTCTACAAAAGAGGGGGTAATATGCGTAACGGAATTGAAATTTTTTTTTTTTTAGTTTACTAGGATATTATTGCTCTTTCGAGTGTTATTGCCGCCTTTTCACAAATGTCAGTTTAAATGTAAATATATTGGTTAGGCTACTATGAATAGCTAAGCGACACATGACAATTCTAAAAAGCCCCTCAAAACATCGAAATAAAGGGTATGGGTTTTTATGACACTTGGTATTAACCAAGTGACATATAGCAATCGCAAATTCTGTCGGTCTGTCTGTCGGTCCCGGTTTTGCTACTTTAGGCACTTCCAGGTAAGCTAGGACGATGAAATTTGGAAAGCGTATCAGAGATCGGACCAGATTAAATTAGAAATAATCGTTTACCCGATTTGACCATCTGGGGGGAGTGGGGGGCCGGTTAATTCGAAAAAAAATAGAAAAAATGAAGTATTTTTAACTTATGAGCGGGTGATGGGATCTTAATGAAATTTGATGTTTGGAATGATATTCTGTCTCAGAGCTCTTATTTTAAATCCCGACCGGATGTGATGACATTGGGGGGAGTTGGAAGGGGGGAAACCTAAAATTTTGGGAAACACTTAGAGTGGAGGGATTGGGATGAAACTTGATGGGAAAAATAAGCACAAGTCCCAGATACATGATTGACATAATCAGAACGGATCCACTCTCTTTGGGGTAGTTGGGGGGGGGGGGGTAGTTCTGAAAAATTAGAAAAAATGAGGTATTTTTAACTTACGAATGAGTGATCGGATCTCAATGAAATTTGATATTTAGAAGGATATCGTATCTCAGAGTTCTTATTTTAAACCCGAACGGATCTGGTGACATTGGGGGGAGTTGGGAGGGGGAAACCCAAAAATTGGAAAACACTTAGAGTGGAGGGATCGGGATGAATCTTGGTGGGAAAAATAAGCACAAGTCCTAGATACATGATTGACATAACCAGAACGGATCCGCTCTCTTGGGGTAGTTGGGGGAGGGGTTAATTCTGAATAATTAGAAAAAATGAGGTATTTTTAACTTACGAACGGGTGATCGGATCTCAATGAAATTGGATATTTAGAAGGATATTGTTTCTCAAAGCTTTTATTTTAAACCCTGACCTCATCTGGTGACATTGGGGGAAGTTTGGGGTGGGGGAACCAAAAATCTTGGAAAACGCTTAAATTGGAGGGGTCGGGATGAAACTTGGTGGGAAAAATAAGCAGAAGTCTTACATACGTGATTTACATAATTGGAACGGATCCGCTCTATTGGGGGGGGGGGGGGGAATGACGTATTTTTAACTTACGAAGGAGTGATCGGATCTTCATGAAACTTCATATTTAGAAGGACCTCGTAACTCAGATCTCTTATTTTAAATTTCAACCGGGTCAAGCGTAATTGGGGGGGCAGTTGGGGGGTCCGGAAAATACTTAAAGCGGTGAGATCAGGATGAAACTGAATGGGAAGAATAGAAACCTGTCTAAGATACGTGACTGACATAACCGGACCGGATCTGCTCTCTTTGGTGGAATTGGGGGGGGGGGGAATTTTGAAAATTGAGGTATTTGTAACTTACGAAAGGGTGACCAGATCTTAATGAAATTTGATATTTAGAAGGATCTTGTGCTTTAAAGTTGTAATTTTAAATTCCAACCAAATCCTGTGTCATTGGGGGGAGTTGGAGGGGGAAACCGGAATTCTTGGAAAACGTGAAAATTGGGGTATTTTTATCTCACGTATAGATCATCGGATCTTAATGAAATTTGATTTTTAGAAGGAATTCATGTCTCAGAGTTCTTATTTCAAATCCCGACCAGATCTTTTGACATTGGGGGGAGTTGGAGGGGGAAATCTTGGAAAAACACTTGGAGTGGAGGAATCGGGATGAAGCTTGGTGGATAGAATAAACAAATGTCCTTGATACGTGATTGACGGAATCGTACTGGATTCGCTCTCTTTGGGGGAGTTGGGGGGAGGGGTTCAATGATTTGGCGAGTTTGGTGCTTCTGGACGTGCTAGGACGATGAAAATTGGTAGGCGTGTCAGGGAGCTGCACAGTTTGACTTGATAAAGTCGTTTTCCCAGATTCAACCATCTGGGGGGCTAAAGAAAGAGGAGAAATTAGGTATTTATAACTTACGAGTGGGTGATCGGATCTTAATGAATTTTGATATTTAGAAGGGCATCGTGACTCATAGCTCTTATTTTAAATCCTGGCCGGGATTGAGCCTCTTATTTTCTTTTTTAAATCAATCTATTGATTCATAGAATTTTGTTAGAGCTCATACCATATGATCTCTTGGCTCTTAGCTCTTCTCGCCTCGTCACAAGTGCCATATGAGCTCTTAGCTCTTGTTATGTATGCTTCTGTTATTTTCTATCAAGAATGTTCTCATTATTTTTTCATGCTTATAATTATTTAAACATAAAAAAATCTTAATTTGACAGCCAGGTACGTACGGAGGGGAGTAGCATTTGAGCCTAGTTCTCGCCTAGACGCTAATTTTTTTCTGAATTTGTCGTCACTTCTTACTCAAATTGCCCAAAAATCTAATAAAATTATTATTGGGCTCACGTCAAAAAACTAATTCTTGCACTGTTGCTTGCCACTGGTATTTTGGCTTCTGATATATAATTTTGAATTAACTCTAAAGAAAGTTTGAGTTTATAAGCCTTTGTTTGCAATTACGGTGTTTCCATTTTATTGCTTCTAAACGGCTGCTAAATTTCGCTCGTAATGTTATTTTGCTATTTCGCTCGAAACTTAGCGAAATAGTAATAGAGCGTAAATAGTAAATGAAAAGAAGTGAATAGTAAACAGTAAATAGTAAAACTAGTAAATGAAGCGAAATAGTAAACTCGCTTATTTTCGATTTAAACAGACGTCGTATTTTCTCCCTCAAAACCAAAGGGCTTGTGAAAGATTTTCACTGTGGTAAAATTTCGTATTATGATTTTCTATAAAAAAAATTTAGGAATTACATTATGGTAGAGTAAATACAGGATTTCAAAATTTTCGCCGGTGCAGATATTTTCCATTTTTTTTTTCAGTTATCCATCTTCCAATCATTTCCAATGATGCTTTCAAGTAAAAAGAAACAATCTGTAAAACATAGATTGCATAGTTGAACAACGAGAATTTTCTTTAGATAACAGACATGGCACTTTGCGTTAAAGATACTCTGTGAGCTATTGGTACTGAAACGTATCTTCCCCATTCATTGCCAGTATCCTTTTACCTTATGTGTAGTAAAACTACTTCTTCTCACTGCTCATCAGAGCAACAAGCCTCCTTAGGGGAACAAAACTGCACGCGCTCTTCCTCAACCTTGCCTTGTCCTGCTCCTCATGCTCCACATGCTCCTCCTTTGTCCTACTCTGTTTAGTGACTCACTCTTTACTCCCTCCATGACGTTTATGCTTACTTGAAATCTTTTTTATGATACCTTTCTAACCAAGTCGAGAAAGTCTTGCGTTTTGTTTGGCCGTATTGTGCTAGTATCTAGTTTATAAACATTAACAAAATGGCTTATAGGGCTTTGATCTCCTCAGCGATCACGAAACTTTTCCTGTAGCATTTTTTATTTTGTATATGATCAGCCCATTTTGGTGTTTGGACCCCCTCCCTCCTCAGAATTTGTTTTGTCTCTTGGAAAATAAATTGTTGTGCACCAAGGACGTATCCGGGATTTTTGCTCGGGAGGGGTACAAACCTTACAAAAAACAATCAAATTTTGTGTATATGGATCTCTGCTATGTTCTCACTGTTTCGAAGTTATTTATTTTGGAAGGAATTTTAAATATTTTTTCGTCCACGAGACGTTGATATAGATTTCTCTAGGCAATTTATCATTCAGAAGTATTAGCCCTTTGGAACTGTTGGATACATGTTTCGGTTATGAGCTGGAGATCTTTAGCTTACTGGCAATTCTTACGTTTTTTTTTTCCTAGGATCATATTGATGAAGAAGATAAAAAGACGGTCAGAAAAGTAAAGGAAGTAGAAGCTACGTAGAAGTGGAAGAGGAAGTTAAAAGATTGTTGTGTTTCTAGTCCCATTATTATTATTATTATTGTGCAGTGATCTATAAAAAAAAACAACAAATTTTTCTTCATTTTAAAAGGGATCCACATAAATGAAAGTACATGTAAATAATCACATTTATTTGTGTGGCTATAAACTTTTGCGGAAGGAGGGGGCCTTTGCCTTAATGGGCGTGACTTTATGAGGCCAGATATCTATATCTCAATCTATACTTTTTTTTTGAAATATTGATTGGTGGGGGGGGATGGATCCTAGGCATCAGATAAATTCTATGTGGGCTAATTTTCAATCTATTTAGACATTATTTCTTCAATTATTTCATTATTTCCTCAAGATGTATGTCTTTTTCACTAGTCGTATAAACAAGGATGGTCGACTCCTCTGAAAAGAACGAATCAACATTGACTTTTATATACTTTCTCATTCCTTCCTTTAAATAATGGACACTGTCTGAGACGACAGAGAACAAAGAATTTTCTTCAGATTGTATAAAAAGAACATATTTATTAATTACTCAAACTTTTGATACGTTTGGTGCTATTATCTGCTGTAATTCTAGTGATGAGGAACTTAGCACATTAGTTTAATATTTTAAATTTACTGGTTGTTGACTTTTAAAAGTCTTTCAAAATTTGTGTCAGTGGTTTGTCTACTAATTCTAAAAGTTAATTGTATGCCTGTTTGAATAGTTGTCAATTTTCTGTTAGCTTTTGGGGGCTCTTCAAATTTAAACAAAGTTTAAAACTTGGTAAAAATATAAAAATGTCAAAAGTACTAAACATTAGTGTCATAATTTATTGAAGTCGCAATAATTTATTAAATAGAGAAATTCAAAAGTTTTTTTTTCTACGAAATTGAAAGGCAAGAGCAGGCAATGGTAACTGTGGTTTAAGTTGCTTTATATTGTTACCGGTAACTAGTTCACTCGAGATCATCGGACATTCTAACATTTTTCTTATTTGTTTAAATGGACAATTTTCTAAACATCGTAACTACAAAACTTATGTAAAATCGATCTTGCTGTGTCTTGTCCGAAGGCCCCTCTCCCTAAAAAACAATTAAAAAATAATGGCCCAAAAACTGTTTTTGTTTTGAACCCCTTTATCAGCAGAGAAATATCCTCCAATATCCTCCCCGACCCCTCCAAGGATCAGTTGGTAACTTTGCAATAAAATTTGTATTTAAAATAGAAGATAAAACTTCATTCATAACTTGATTATATTAAGCGTGTGAAGCTTTTTATTTTAGTATACTTTTTGAAACTAATCATCTTAAATTTGTAAAGCTTATTTTTTGAAAGTGTTCATGACTAAAAGTTTGATACCCAGTCGAGCTTTTTGTTCCGTATTTAAATATATTAGTATGTAACATCAATACATCGAACATGGATACACGCCAGAGGGTTCTACCCTCAGGCGACAATCAGAGAATTTTTCCCAGAAAGGAGTCAAATTTGGTAATTTTAGGCGGTTAGTTTTCTCTTTTTTCATGTGGCCCTTCGAACGGATCTCTGGGGCTGAACTTTCTCCCTTGTCTAGAGTTGCCAGTGAATACCAATGTGAATACCAAAACTAGTCTTTATCCTTGGGGAATAGAAAACGTAAATGCGGGATTAAATATATTTGTATGCTTTTGGTCAGGAAGAACTTTACACGTTATTGTTTTGAATCAATTATTTTTGTTTTTTATTTTTGGTATAATTTTTGATTTGATTATTTAGTTGATTTTTTTTTTTTTGGGGGGGGGGGGGGGGTAATTCTCAAACCATAAGTATTTATATAGTTTTTTTTTAACATTGTAGATTTCTTGTTTGATTTTTAAAAT
Source organism: Artemia franciscana (assembly GCF_032884065.1). Lineage (NCBI taxonomy): Eukaryota > Metazoa > Arthropoda > Branchiopoda > Anostraca > Artemiidae > Artemia > Artemia franciscana. The sequence goes on from NC_088881.1 coordinate 26,319,649, forward strand.
CTCAATGTAAGTTGCTACCTCTTAAATTGAAAAATATAACCCTGAACATATTATCTAAATTATATATTTGTCATAAATAAATATTCGTGATTTTACTTTTAAGTTCTTAGTCATAGAAGTTTAATCCATGTTTGTTACTTAATTTGAAAATAAAGGAAGTAATATTTTATGCAGTTGTTTATTGTTTAGATCCATGCACCCTTTACATCTGAAATACATTTTGAAATGTATGACAGTAACATCACATCGATCAGTCGATTGATATCGAGTAGTCGATTTTATTGGAATTCAAAGAAGAATGTGTAGCGGGTGTTTTTTTCTTCATCTTTTTATGTTACTTTCTGTACCAACTGTTCAATTTAGTTTTGTTTTCTATTTTTTTTTCCGAAGAAAAAATGTATTCGAAGCTAAGTTATTCTGAATTTATTAGTGTATATATGGTGTTTTTCTCAGTGTTCACTCTCTTAACTAAAAGTTTAAATATTGTATTTTTAAACGGTATCTTCCGTTTTTGAACGTTGTCCTAAACGGAAACAAAAGTAGTTGTGCACAAAACTCAAACAGATTATTGATATTATGAGAGTTAAAATATCAATTTTGATTTTTTTGGGCCATCGGGTTTTGGACGATTTAATTATAAAAGAACGGTAGGCGAATAATATTTCGGCTTTGTTTTAGCGCCCGTGAAATTGGGTTGGTTGCTATCTGAACTAGTCGCAGAAACTTTTGATTTTCTTTACTATTAGTTAAGTTGCTAGCTTGTCTCCCTTAACATTATAGCCTAAATGCATTTTAAATCTTCAATCATTTTAGTACTGGATTGTTTAAACCTTTTAAATCTAGTCAACTGTCGGAATGGGCTGGAATGGAGTAACTGACTTTCGCTCGAATAAAGAATAACATTTTGAATGAACAGACCTCGCCATTTGAGCAAGTTCCTATATAATTACGCTAGTTGGGTTCTATGATATTCAGTTTTGAATTTTTGGATTTGAATCAATTACTTATTTAAAATGCATTTTCTTCAGCTATCCTCTTTCTCTAAATACGAAATCCCTACATAGAATGCCACTTCAGTCATAATGCATGATTCCTTTTCGGCAAAATTTGTCTCCTTCATCAACAGTTATTGTCTGCATGCTAAAGTAGCGCTAAATTTTGTATATTTTAGCTAAAATTGTATGAGTTCCTGATTTTGTACCAATTTTTCTTGGCAACGTGCCGCTACAACCTTAGGATCTGAAATGCCATTAGTCAATCATTTACTTAGTTTTTTTTTTAATAAAAGATGTTTCGGTTGAATTTCCTGCTGAGGGAATCAACAGCGGGTTTATTGCGATAATCTTTTTTGAAAAATCATTCAAAATGAAGCTGTAACTCCATATGATTATTTTGAAAATTTTAAGTTGTTCTATAACTATTTACTTTTATAAGTTCTTCTCTATTATTATTATTATTATTATTATTATTATTATTATTATTATTATTATTATTATTATTATTATTATTATTATTATTAATAATTGTTTTGGTTCCTTTGGAGTCGGTGGAGCAACCAGAATAAAATTCTATAAAAAGTTGAAATCCTTCCCACTTTCTTTTTCTCTCTCTTCCTCCCTCCCCCTCTCTCTTTCGCTTTACGAGTTAGTGTTTAAATAGCCCGTTTATCTCCCCTCCTTTACAGGCCATGAAGTATTTGTGGGGATATATGGCGTGCATTTATTGAATGTCCCTTTTTATTGTTGGAATCTATCTATGTATGTACATCTTAAAAAGTTTTTGTTTCATTACCCAGTGCGGGATTTATTCTTGCTTGTATTCACACTATACCATTTGTCTTTCTGTATTCTTGTATTTGACCTGACAAACGACGGTACAAGTAGAATAGCTCCTTGGAGGGAGGTTAGGGGATGCACTCGTAGAAAACAATTATTGACGCCAAACCAAATATCTGTAGAGGCACCTGACTAGTGCCACAACTTGCCCTTGAGGGCCTAGTTTGGATTTTTTAGAGAGGTACCTACGTTAGTAATTACATTAGGACCGTTTTCGTGCAATGGCGACAGTTGGGCTAAACCTTACCAAGTAAAGCCTTTCAAAAATAACTTTTAGAGACTTGCTCGCATGCAATCATATTGTAAAGCCTACCTATGGTTTGACGCCGTAGTAGCACAGCCGTTAACACTTCTTAAAACTCATGGATTTGTTCCAATAGGCAAGAACAACTCAGATAATTTTTATTGTTTGTTACTAATTCAAATATTATTATTAATTTGGATTGTCGCTTATTCTTTTTGTCCTTAAAACATAGCTGTGTAGCATTTAGGCTGCTAGTTTTACCCAAATTTGCGATCCGTAAAACCTTTCCCAAAAAGGCAAAGTAGTTCGATCAATTTAAAAAGACTCTCTTTTAAACATTTCAGCCCTGAAATTTGTCGAATAGGAAAATGTGGCAAATATCAATATTTTTGTTATCACAATTTTGGAAAAAGATCACAAACATAAATGCAAATTTGTCGAATAGGATATGTGGCAAATTTCAATACTTTTGTTATCACAATTTCGGAAAAAGATCACAAACATAAATGCAAAGATTCACATAATAAATGAAACGTTGGCAGTTGTTGACAAAGAATAAATGTAGAGAGAAGGAAAATTTAAGTTTTCTGGTGTTTTGTGCACGAAAAAATAACAAGAAACATCGATTGAGTGAGCTGTTTCGAGAAATTTTACTGCCACCTGGCACCCCTTATTTATATTAAGATAAAATATGTGTAGATCCTTTTGGTCACCCGTCTGCCTCAGGCGGCTTGGTACTGCAGTGAGTTGCTAGTAGAAGTATTGGCAGTAGTAGTATCTAGCACCTTATGAGAAAAATGGTAATTTTTGGTCGCAATATTAAGCCACTATGTCAAATTTTGTATCTTTAGGTTAATTCAGTGCAAGAAGTATATTTACCACCTAAAATTTTTTTGAATTCAAGCGACACCATTTGTTTTTCAATTTTTTTTTTTACCAATATTTCCCCTAGCGGCTCAAAAGGCATTGAAATTGGCTATTTTCATGTTATTCTTTGAGACAAAAAAGCATCAGATTTAGCGATGTTATTGTGACTGTAGGCCACAGTCGATCGTGGATCGATTTCTGTTACGAAACCACTCTTCATAGGCCTTCAAACCATTTTCTGAGACCTGATAAAATCAATCCTCCTGTTGACTGGCTTATATACCTTTAATTGTATATGTTTAGATTGTGAGCCAGATTCTCACCATTGGGTTGTTGAAAATTTTGCATTGTAATGATTGTTTGATTATTTTATATGTTCATATTTTCATGTGAGAATGCAATTCAGTTTTTATTTTTGTATTTGGAAAAAAATAGTCCGATTCGCGTGAAATATAGGGTGTTTTAAGGATCGCACTGTTGATTTGTATCAGATAGGTATTATAGATGATTTTGTATAGATATTATATAGTATAGATATAGTATTGTATAGATATTATTGATAACATTGTATAGATATTACTCTTTACAAAAGAACCGGAGTTTTTGGAAATACTAACTTCAATATATCTGAAAGTAGTGTTTTTATTTTAGTGAAATTTTCATAAAGTACATTATCTACTTTAGTGATTTTTGTAGACATTTATACAACGGAAATAAGGCTTTGTTTCTGGAAGTAATGAATGATAGTCCCCCCCATGACCCCTCCAAAAAATCTGCAACATACTAGTGTCTGTCCTTTTATGTGCTATTAGACGATGAAGTCAGCACCGCTGTACAAGGGCTTGATATTTGTTGAAATCGATCATTATGATGTCAATTTTGATTCAATAAGCTTGAATTTCTTGCCAAACATGCTGTTTGATTTGTTTTCTCTATCGACATTCCGTCAGCAAAAGCATGGAACTAAAATGCTGAATGTCTGTTCTGCCGACTTTGTTGTCGACAAAATAGCGTTGAATCAATAGAAGCTTTGAATTTGAAGCTTATGTTCTCTTTGTGAGTTTGGGTATGTTATTTGATGCAGTTCTATGGTTTAATGTTTTAACGTAAGACAGTAATTTTAATGTCATTTTGTAGTTGAGGTTCATCTTTACCAATCAATCAAGTTATGTTTTAGAAATTTGTTTTTCATTTTTTTTGTTAGTTGAAACTTGAGAAAATAGAATTTTTTTTTAGTAAGTTTGGGTCATTCCATAAGAAAAAAGTGTAAGTAATACCAGAATTCCAGCTCTGTGAATGCAAGGGCTTGGCCACCCTCAGAAATCATACACACCAGGAGGCGCGAATCAAGTGTGGTGGAACTGTGCCGAGCGTTTTGGAGAGTGGTCCAAGATTTTTGGATATTGTGGCAAGCATGGCGGAACCATGCAACGCACGTGGCATTCCGAGATGTACACTAAGTGGCGGGGAGAAAGCAAACACCCGGGCGAATGGACAGATACGAAACTAATAAAGCCACGAATATAACTATTTTATTCTTTTTGTTGTGAATTAAAGCTGTTGTTTTGTCGCGAAATCATATGTTTCGCAGAAAAAAAAAATCTTAAGAAGATGCGGTACGCTAAAATCATTTTCCAAGCCTCAGAGTCGGCTGACCCTCTCAAAGATAAAGGGTCCATTAGCAAATTGTCTCAGGAGACAGGAATCCATGGGTTAATTGCAAAATTTGACACAAAAGAAGTTTACGAAATTTACTTTGTCAAGTTCCGCTTGCTGTATGTGTCAGCTGAGGTATTTTAAGACAACGATTGATTTCATTAGTTTCAATCAGTCATAAAAGTCGATAATTATCGATATGTGAAAAAAGAAAGGTGTTCAGGAATCCCTAAATGAAGATATTGAAGTAGCTCTCTCAGATATTAGCATTGTTGATTCCTTCAACTAATACCATCAATTATTAAAGGAGGCTATGCTGAGTCATAAAGTATGAGGTAAAACGTAAATGTGACCGGAAAAAAGCAAGTCATAGTTGAAAAAATCAACACATAGCCTTCATTTTTACCATTTCATTTCAAATTTGTTCCTTTTGTTTTCGGGTTTGGTATGATTCTATGAATTTTTTACATATGAAAGAAAAATTTTAGTTGAAAATTTCCTACTTAATTGTTTTAAACTGGCTGGGTAATACAGAAACGCAAAAAACAAGCACATACATTTTTTTTTTTTTTTTTAAGGAATCAATATATGTTTCTTATAGAATGATCCCCTCCTAAACAAAGCTATTTTAACTCCTCATTCCTAGGTGTTTCCTTATTAGGTACTCGGAGCTAGGCATACATATTTGTGCTATCACCTTGGCAAGTGGTGCCGCAAGGAGAAAGCTCCTCAGAAAGACGTGAGTAAATATTCTTGTAGAAGAAAAGCATTTACACTTCGTTACACCTCTCTTTAAAAAGGTGGCAGATGGTCTTTGGCAATGCTGTAAGCCTGTCCTTCTAGCCCAATTCTAGATCTAATGGGATAGTGTGAAGATATAAATTATCATACATAGCATATATAAATTATAAATAGCAACAGGTACCATGGTCAATGCCAATAGGGGGACATTGGATTGAATGGAGAACGAATTAAGAAGTGTAGAATTATTCCTGTGATTATATTGTAGAAGGATTCTTCTATAGTATTGGATCTAAAGGGCGATGGACATGGGACATGCTATCGAAAAGGTTCATTTGAAAAATTTTAATTTTCCTTTTGAAAGGTCTTCAAATTTAACCTTTTTGCTTCTGAAACTGAAAATACATGTTAAGAGTGTTAAAATTAGACTTTTCTGAAAAGACTGTAAATATTCAGGTGGAATAATCGATTTTATTTGAATATTGTTGTATTTTATTTCGTTTGAATGAATTTATCATCTCCCATCATTTTATTTATCAGTATTGGTTGAACTTCGTTGAAGAAGGATGCCAGGGCTGTTTTAAAAAGCTTTTTAAAAACATTTTCAGTTTTAAAGTTCGCATTTTAATGTAAGTTTATATATATATATATATATATATATATATATATATATATATATATATATATATATATATATATATATATATATTTAGTGTTGTGCTGAAGACGACCTTTGGACATAGGTCGAAATAGGGCCGAACAATTTTTGTATTGTTTCTAAGTTGTATTTGTTTGTTATGGAAAGGCAGTGTGGTCTTCGTCACTATTTATTCAGGTGGAAAATTGAGTCATTACCGAAAAGAAATCCACCGGCGAAAAAAAAATAACTAAAAGTAGTGGCAAGTCACAACAGGTGGCAGTGGACGCAGGGCTTTCCTTTTAACTAAAGGGGCCAGCTCTTATGACAATGAGTTTAGCCTTGATTCGACTATAAGGGATATTTGTTGACCCTTCTGAATCATTTCAATTTTTATGTTGTATCTCATTTCCCCTTCTCAAACCCATCATAGTGATTGTTTTGTGGGTTTCGTCTGATCTGGCCCCCTCTGCCCTGGAGTTTGCCATCCCGGGGGTTGGCAACCATGAGTTCAACCTTGAAGACCAATTTAATATTTCAAAAGAGATTTTTTACAGAAAATTTGCTTTATTTACTTCAGCATTATCGTAACAGGGAAAATTATTGCCACCAAGGGGGGTACCCACTTGACGAATATCTAAGAAAGGCAATTATGCTGCACAGTTGTGCCACTCTTCGAACAGGTTCCGCCACGCCTTGCATGTTTTCGCCACGCTTGGCACATGTTACCTAGTGCACGTGATTTCTGAAAGTCGGCTCCCTCTTTATTACCCCATGTATATAGTGGTATTATTACATTGTTTGAGAAGCTATCGGACAAGCTGTCCAAATTTTTTTTTTTATCTTAGGACCTTATCAAAGTCTTTTATTTAGGTTTCCTTCTTTCTATTGTCTTTCTTTTTCTGCCATTTTAAGATTTTGCGTATTTGTCTGGTTTTTGTTTTGTTTGTCATTTTGTTTCATTTTTTCTGCGCTATTTTGCGCAGTGGCTAAAAAGTAAATAATTTTCTATCAAATACTTTAATTTCAAATCGCAATTTTTTGCGCTTAATGTATTTTTTCTTTTTGAACGACCATTATATTTCGTCCATTCATAATTTAATATTCTTTCATAATTATAATCATTTTTCAGTCGTAATTTAATATTCTAAATCTAATTCACTCTTTTAGCTGGCGTTTCGTATCTGCGGTTTTTTTCTAAAAAAGGAAATATAAAGGCTTCCTAACACGCATGGTCTCCGAGCAAAAGCAGATGTACCAGTTGTCCGTATTTTGACTTCTCGAAAAACCTTCCAACTTTAGTAAACATTATACCGTGGCAATATTGCAACCGAAGTTATGAAGAAATTTACATTGAAAGGTGTTCTGGATGGATTTCGATCCTCGGTGGGGAGTGGGGGTGGTTCTGTTGTGTCTAAGGATCAAGAGATCGTGGATAATTTGAGATCGGATGCATTTCAAGCGGCGACGGTAAGTTAACATTCATTAATTTACTTTATCTATTTTTAAAGGTAGATTAAGTCAAAGTCTCCCAACATTTTTCCTTTTTTATACCCCTTATGAATCTCATAACACAACCCATGTATGGGAAAATTCTAGATGAGAGTTTTTTGATACATTGGGAAGTACATTGAGGTTGAGAAATAAACTACAATGTGTTTGCTTAAGTTATCTTATTATAAAGTTATTGAGAAATCTTTCTAAAATCATCCCATAAATCCACTTCTCACACCCACTACTGGGGATCTCTGGTTGAGACGTCTGGAGTTCTTGTTTTTGTAACTATAAATGGAAATATTCTGGAAAATATATAGATCCCCTCCCTAATTTGCTCTTTGGTAGAATAAAATCCTTCGGCAAACATACTTGGGTAACATTTCAAAAGACAATGATTGAAAATACAATATACAAAATGATTACAAATATATACGCATTCAAAAACATTTTGGAGTTTTTTTTCATTCTGCGGCATAAGAGCGTTTTGTGCTCTGAATCGTGTTTATAGAGGCATATTTCAAGGTTTTAGTATATTCAAAGCTTTTTTAACAACAAATTGCAAGTAATGTTTTTTGGGTGGTCCTCAGGGGGAATGTCGTAGCCGTTCTGGTATGGATGAGAATAATCTAGCATGAGAACTCCCAGGGGTAGGGTGTACTGTTTACATAAGTTGTCTTTTTGGTAAACGTATCACAGTTCATATAATTGACTTAATGATAAACTGATTTTACTACTCGATGCCTTTTTTATGCTCTTTACGAATTTAATAATCACTTCTATCGCAAACTCAAATTTAAGCACTTTTTAAGCTCTTAAAAAAGCTGCTATTTTCAATTAAATTACGAATTATCGGTCGTTTTCGACAAATAAAGCTACGTTTTCTCAGTGCCGTTTTCTTGGTGCCGAAATTTTCTCAGTGCCAAAATTATTTACAGTTAGTTAGGTTAGGTTGGGTTTGATTAGGTCAAAAAGTGTTCAAATTTGAATTTGCAATAGAACCGATTACTATATTTGTAAAGAGAATAAAAAAAAAGGCATCGAGTGGTATGTTCACTTTACTGGTAGGTCAATTATATGAACTGTGATACATTTACCGTCTTTTTGGTCAGGAGAGTGAAATATCCCCGAAGGATATATTTTGTACTTTTGTACTTTTGTACAGAATTTTGTACTTTTTGCACATTTTCACTCTTCCAGAAGGGTAGGTTCTACTTCTGCATCATCCCCTTATGATCACCCATGAGCAGCAACTATATTGGTGTGTTTAAAAATGTTCTAAATGCATAGATTAGGTGCAGCTAGAGAATCACCCTAGAGGGGGCAAATTTACCATCGTTTGGCGAAACTCGGCTTCAAACTTCTTCTATGGTCTTTTCTAGCGGATGAAGAAAACGCTTTTTCTTTCTACCTGCCCTTGCCTCTTAGCTACATACACGCATTTGAGTGTACATGATGATTGTCTTACCCATCTATTTGGTTTCCGAATTCATCATTCAATCATATAGCCTATTACATTTCTTGCATGTTAAAAAGGCGTTGATAACGTAATTTGTTGACATTGAGATTGCTGTTGTGTCCTATACTAGCTAAACCTGTTCTTCTAAATGTGGGCCTCGCCTATTTATGAATAAAATTGCAAATTGTTTTCTTTCGTTAGTAATTCAGAACTGTGATCATTGTCAATGCTCTTAACGAAAACGTGTTTTCTCTTGTTGAATTTACGATTCAACTAAAAAAAAAAAACTAAGAGAAAATATGCCACAGCAAGGATCTTCGATGGGGGGAGGGGGCCATTTTTTCTTGAGGGGATACAAATTTTTTCAAACGCATCAACACTTTGTTTACATGTATTTTGTTATGTTTTTACGAGTTGGACCAAAAATTGGGGGAAGGGGTTCAAACCCTGAGCTTCCTCCCTGGATACGGCCTTGTGAAACAGCAAGAGTCAGAACGTCCTAAATCAAGTTGTTTTCCAAATAGTTTCTCAAGCGGTTCCGAATCTGTTTTGTATAGTTCTGAGCCCTGCCTGAGCCCCCCTATATTCGAACCTCTTGATTTAAAATTGAACGCCTTTGAACGATTCATGTTTTCTGGGTTTTATCGTCACACCTGTGCTACAGGGGCGGGAAATTGAAATTGTGAGAACTTGGTTGAAAAAACTCTCATCATAACTTTGGTAATTTTGTCCTTAGTATTTTCTACGGTACTTGTAGCCATGGTACTTTGTGTCTTAGAGCCACCACACTCAAGAAGTGAAGTTAGGTTAATCATAATGACATGTACCAAAATATGATGCAAATATAACAGTTTAGTATCAAAATTGTGGAAACTACAACAAAGAATTATGGAAGGGGTTCGCCCAGACCGTATTATATTAAATACATAATCTAAACTAACCTAGCCTACTACTACTACTACTAACAACTCACCGCAACACTAAGCCGTCTGAGGTCAAAACAGCTCCTCCTCTATCCCAATTAATCCAAAGTCTCCCTTTTTACACCCTCCTAGAAAGTTTCCATTTCCTTTAAATCTTTCTTTATGACGTCCTCCCACCCAGGACGAGGATGACCTGCTTTCCGTCTAGTAAAAGACGGTTAGCCGAAAAGCCTAACCGAACCTAATCTAACGAAAATACCAATTAAATATTGAATTAAAATATAGCTACAATGTAGTTTCCCACCGAGCCGAAGCTAATCGTCTGGTATAAAGACCATGAAAACCGCTTATTGTCTCGTGTTCGCGATATAAATTCTCAGAGTGTGGTGGCTATAAGGCACAAGTGCCTTTTCTACTATTACGATGCCTTTTTACCTTTTGTTAGATCCAGCATAAAAAAAGCTAAAACAGATAAAAAAAGGTTGTTGTTCGTAGCGTTCGTCAGTTTTTTTTTTTTCAAAATAATTTGCCTAAGATGTTCACTGTAACTAGTTCATAATAGAATTTGCGGTTAAAATTTTAACGTAATCCAACTCACGAAATTACTCAGAAGATATGTTATTAGATTGTCCCAAAATTGGGTCGTTGAAGGTCGTAATAAAAAAAGATTAGATAAAAAAATAAGTTTATAAACACAATCATAAAGTTGTGTACGTTTAACAGTAACTTTGATGCATCAAACAGATTTTGAAGTCCTAAAACTTCCCTCCTTACAAAAAATTGTTTTCTTTATTTTCTGTAAAAATTTTGTTCTTCAGAGAAAGTGTTTTCTATATTCGGAAACAGTAGATCTCTACAATTGTACAAAGTAGTTTAGTGCACGATTTCAAAAGGGTTCCCCCTAGTGTAACCTTGTGCTTGCACAAAGGGTGCCAATTTAAAGCTAAGGGACCGAATCTGGGTAAAAGGCTTGCTACCTGTCCCTGTAAAAAAAAAAAAAAAAAAAGATTAAAAAAAACGCACTGAAACGTCAATTCGACACCCTACGAAACAGCGGCCGTAGACGGCCGCTGACGTTAGGGAAAACATCAGCTGATTTTTAATTTTACGGTCACTGCTTCTTCGCAGTTAAAAAGGCATCATGACGTCCTCGAGACGAACTTAGACCTCATGAAGGTTTTTTTTTTGGCAAACTATGTTTTATTTTAGTCTTGGGTCAAAGCAAGTTTGGCTGACATTGGAAATATTTTTGAGCGGTGCCGATTCGATGTCGTGGCACCGATTCTATGTAATCGGTCCCGTGAAAAAAAAAAAAAAATAAATGAAATGCAGACACTGTCAGAACAAATTTGTTTGGTAACATTAAATTTATGTTATTTAGGGAAGTCGCTAGTGATGAAGTCGCTAGTATGACATATCAGTGTCTGACGATTTTGGGCTTATTTGTTGTTGTTGTGCTGCATCCAGGCAATATGTGTTTAATCACACTTTGATTCTCCTGATCAAGATTGCTTCGCTGATCCTCCCTTTGAGAACAGCTTAGGAAGTGGTTTTTTTGTAATTATCTAAAACATCAGATATGAACTTGAGGTGTGATAATAACGATTTTTGAAACTAAAAAGGGAAAAATTATTGAAACTTATAAAGCGAAAGAGGTTCTTGACACAGAGAAAAAACAGCTTGATAGATATTTTATTTGAGAAAAAACGACGGGTATTGGTTTGAACCTATGGCCAGTTCAGATAAAATATCAGCTAAGAAAAACTAGGTCTAGACTGCTAATCTATCGCCGAGTGTCTATCTAGAACGTCATACAAGCAGTAGCGTTACCCAGGAAAAGAGTATGCCTGGGTTTGACCCCCCCTCCTCTCCACAATGTATGAAATGTCTAATTAAAAACTTAATTTCAGAAAAACCTTAAAAATTTTTTCCTGAACAATAGTACTTCGCAGGTAATGTTTTACGGTGGATTGCAAAATAGGTCTCTTCTAATTGTGTTAAAGTCCAACGTTACTGCATTAGTAGTATTTTTTTTTAATTTTAATTTTTTTTACTATCAGCGTCGTGCAGCTTGCTTTTTCACGGTAGGAGGATCCTGAAACTGAAAACTAAATTTACTTTCCAGTTTGTAAAACTTCAGGCAATTTAACAGGAAAAGGGAAATCATGTTTTCGCACCCCACCGAACAGCATAAACAAGGAAAAAAATGAAAAGGCATTAGATTCGAGAGTAAATTTTCTAGGGATTAGGCGTTGTTGGATTTTGCAAGTCATGGAATTCTCTCTTCAAGATCCAAGTTAAAAATTGTGTGTGTTCTAGATTTCCAGGAAATAATTCTTGGAAAAACCGATCTAGAGTTCCAAATCTCTAAACTGCTGCCACCAGGAGATTTATCTGAAAGGATTGTCGGATCTGGACCAAAGCCGGCGGGGAGTAGGACTTATGTCCTAGCTATGCATTTTGAGGAACATAACCTAAACTTAATTTTTTGTTGGAAGGAGGGTGGGTGGTGACTCTTAAATTCTAGTCTAGGGGGTATCTAACAGAAGTAGCAGTTGGATCTCAGCCAAACTGGGCGTAAAGTAAGACAATTTGTCCTACTTGTGGTTTTTGTGGCCCATGTCTGATTTGACCTCTTTAGAATTCGATATAATTTTGTGGAAGTAAGAGCAATTGTCCTAGTCAGGCCTTTTGGGTGTCTGAATATAATGTGTCCTTTGTGTGGAGTAGGGGTCCTTAAATGAATGCCATCTGGACATCTACCAGAAAAGGTGGTTGTATCTCAGCCTAATTTGATAGGAAGAAAAACCAGAGTCCTAGTTATGCCTTTTGGGTATCTAGATTAAAAATGATCAATGGGGAGGGGTGGGAATGAGGAATCTAAATTTTCGTCTTTCAAGACGTCTAGCCAAAAAAGCTGTAGGATCTCAACCTTTGTGCACGATTCAATTTACTTTAGGGGAGGGGGTCCCTAAATTTAGGCTATTTGATGCATTTACCAAAATGAAACATGCATAAACATGAAACATGGGGAGGGGACTGGGCCCAAACTGCCTTAATATCCCAGTTTATTCTAGATTTCTTTGCACTTTTTTCTAATTATTATATAAACTGTTTTTATTACACCCCCCCCACCCCTATTCAGAAAGAAATTTCTTCGTACATGCCTGGAAGATGATGTTGGATCTAAGCAAAAACTGGTGGTAAGAGCTAATCTCCTAATAATGTCTATTGTGGGTCAGGACCCACTGTGACACGCTTAAGGGGAAGAGAAGGAGGAGAAGTCCTTAAGCTCTTTTCATTAGGATTTCCATCAAGGGGGCTTATAAGATCTCATCTAAACTTAGATGAAAGTAAGAGCAAGTGTCACAGTTTATATCATAGACTGGTAGTTAAACTGGAGAACATAGTTAGGGAAGGTAATGTCCAACAGCTGGCAAAATATGGTAAAAATCATTTAGTCTAGTAGCGCTAAATAGGTTACTTTTTTTGGTGGGGGGGGGGGCATTTGGAATTTGTGTCCTGAGCCTTGAATCTGTTTCGTTGATCCGTCCATAAAATAACAATAGTAACTGCAATAATAAACGTCCAAGTTGTGCATTTTAGGAGACCATTCAAATTTTAATTTCAGTGGAGAATGGGGGTCCTCAAATTGTTGTAATTACGATATGTACCTGAACAGGTCTTCGGGATTAGACCTATCTTGTTTGGAAATAAAAGTAAGCGTCCTAGTCTACTTGGTCCATTTTAGGGGGGGGGGTTAATCCTTTTCATTATGACATTTACCAAAAAGCTTTTCTGATCTTGTGGAAAATCGCTGGAAAATACAGCTAATGTCATTGTTGTGCTTTTTAGAGATTAAGACCTGATCTTCGCCGGGAAAAATAATACTTGGGAAGCACATTTCTCTTTACTAGCACAAGGCTTAAGCGTTGTTTCTGATTGCCCAAAAATAAAAGATCCATATTACCTTAGTATGTCATTTGCGACAAGCATTTTCACCAATTAAAGTTGAACTTGACTAAACTATTGCAAAAGCAATATGAAATTTCAGCTTGTAACAACTCCATGAAACCGAGGTAAATTCTAGTGAAAAAAAAAAGTTCACTTGGAAATGAAATTTACATCAACTACGGGCTATCATCTAGTTTTTCTTCCGTGAATTTGAGAAGTGTTCATTCTGTCCCCTAGGGGTAGAGCTATCGTCCCGGTTGAAAAGTGACATCGTGAAATCGACTTCAGTTTGAAATATAAATTTGCTGATGTTTTACAGAGTAAAACATCATAAAGAAAAAATCATAAAAAGAGAAAGAAGGGGTTTCTGAGCGGTATAATAATAAAAAAAAAGGTTGACTATTTTCAAGGGGAAGGTACTCTTCTGACCATTTTTGGTGGGGAGTGGATGTTGAATATTTTTCGTAGCAAAATCTTAATATTATAATTCTTTAAAGAAAATTGTGCTTTCAACTACATAGAAAATACGTAATTTAATGTGTCATGGTGCATTAGCCACTTTTGCCTGATAATATACATTCAGCTTGATATCTTCCGAGGTCATATAATTAGTAACTTCGCAATGGGAATATATAATTCTGAAATATGTTTGAGTAATTTTACTGTGAAAAATAGTAATGTTGCTGCCAAAATGATTAATTTTACGTGATTGTCCTCACAAAATAATTTATTTTAATTCAGAAATTTCTAATTTTATGTGATATTTTTCTTAATCATTTGCATGCTGCTGACCAAATTTCTAGTAAATAACTACATTTTTATTTCTAGTAAATAACTACATTTTTATTTCTAGTAAATAACTACATTTTTATTTCTAGTAAATAACTACATTTTTATTTCTAGTAAATAACTACATTTTTATTTCTAGTAAATAACTACATTTTTATTTCTAGTAAATAACTACATTTTTATTTCTAGTAAATAACTACATTTTTATTTCTAGTAAATAACTACATTTTTATTTCTAGCAAATAACTACATTTTTATTTCTAGTAAATAACTACATTTTTATTTCTAGAAAATAACTATATTTAATAAAAAGTAAATAGTTTATTATAGTAAATTTTTAGTAGATAACTACATAAAAACAACATTTTAGCTATTTCACTAAATTTGAAGCAAATGTATTTTACTAAGGTTTTTGTAAATTTACATATTGTAAGTAAAACTTTGACAATTTTGAGCCTTCAACGTAAAGCTAATATGTCATTTTAAGAAATTTTGAAATTAAATTTAAAAATTGAACCAATTTATCAACAAAAATATTAAAACTAATAAATAATTAGATAAATAATAACAAACACTGAATATTTAGATATTTTTAATAAATGCTATGCTAAGAATAATATTATATGATTTATATTCAACGTATATGAAAAATAGATAAAATACAATAAATGCTAATATTAACGCATAATAAAATTGTGTAAACAAATAATAACAATATTGAATTTGTGAAAACTAATTAAACTGAACTAAGACCGGGAGTGCAGCTCCAGCATTTTATTGGGGGAGAGTGGAGTCCACATCCGGAGAGTCAAATGGCATTGGCTAATTAAAATGTTTTTTCTCCTAATTAGTGGGGAGCAACTGCCTCCCCTTGCCCCCCTTCCAAACAACGCCACTGACTAATACTGGAAAGCTTTAAAGTCAGAATTAATTGTAATAAAATCACACATAACAGATATGCTACTGATGCTGCCTCCATTAAGCTTAAATAAAGTCTCGAAAAAGTACCTTATTGCAGGAGGTGTAGTAATTTTGTTTAATTGACTAAGAGAAAATTGCTGTCCTGTTTGATGACGATTGACAAAAAACAGATGAACGATAGAAGAAAGCGATTATAATACAGACAGTGCGCCCCAGGAGAGCGAAAATGTCTTGCATGTCTGTTTGGGTAAAAGATGAGCGAGGAGAAAAGCTATGCGTTTGCTCCAGGATTAGAAATTTTGCTCCAATTTAGACTTTGCTCCCATTTTACATTAAAAAGAGAAATAAATAAAAAGTAAAATAACTATGTGTTTGCCCAAGGCTCAGAAATTTTGCTCCAATTCAGACTTCGCTCCCATTTTACATCAAATATAAAAATAAATAAAAAGTAAAATAACTATCTGTCTGCTTAGACTTTGCTCCTATTTTGCATTAAATAAAAAGATAAATAAAAAGTAAAATAACTATGTATTTGCCCCAGGATCAGAAATTTTGCTCCAATTTAGACTGTGCTACCATTTTACATTAAATAGAGAATTAAACAAAAAGTAAAATAACTATGTATTTGCCCCAGGCTCAGAAATTTTGCTCCAATTCAGACTTCGCTCCCATTTTACATCAAATATAAAAATAAATAAAAAGTAAAATAACTATCTGTCTGCTTAGACTTTGCTCCTATTTTGCATTAAATAAAAAGATAAATAAAAAGTAAAATAACTATGTATTTGCCCCAGGCTCAGAAATTTTGCTCCAATTTAGACTTTGCTCCCATTTTACATTAAATAGAGAATTAAACAAAAAGTAAAATAACTATGTATTTGCCCCAGGCTCAGAAATTTTGCTCCAATTCAGACTTCGCTCCCATTTTACATCAAATATAAAAATAAATAAAAAGTAAAATAACTATCTGTCTGCTTAGACTTTGCTCCTATTTTGCATTAAATAAAAAGATAAATAAAAAGTAAAATAACTATGTATTTGCCCCAGGATCAGAAATTTTGCTCCAATTTAGACTGTGCTACCATTTTACATTAAATAGAGAATTAAACAAAAAGTAAAATAACTATGTATTTGCCCCAGGCTCAGAAATTTTGCTCCAATTCAGACTTCGCTCCCATTTTACGTCAAATATAAAAATAAATAAAAAGTAAAATAACTATCTGTCTGCTTAGACTTTGCTCCTATTTTGCATTAATTAAAAAGATAAATAAAAAGTAAATAACTATGAGTTTGCCCCAGGATCAGAAATTTTGCTTCAGTTAAGACTTAGCTCCCATTTTCTATTAAACAGTAAAATAAATAATAGTAAAATAACTATTTGTTAGCCCTAGGCTAAGAATTTTGCTCCAATTTAGACTTTGCTCCCATTTTACGTTAAATAGAAAAATAAATAAAGCGTAAAATAACTATATGTTTGCCATAGGCCCAGATATTTTGCTCCAACTTACACTTTGCTCCCATTTTGCCCTAAATAGAAAAATAGATAAAACGTAAAATAACTATGTGTTCGCCCAGGCTCCGAAATTTTGCTCCAATTTAGACTTTGTTCCATTTTACATTAACTAGAAAAATAAATAAAACTAAAATAACTATGTGTTTGTCCCAGGCTCAGAAATTTTGCTCCAATTTAGTCTTTGCCCCCATTTTACATTAAATAGAATAATAAATAAAAAGTCTAACACTCTTGATTTGCAAAAACAAAAGAGACTAATTGTTTTCCCCATAGATTCTTCGCTCGCTAAACAATGTTCATATGGCACCTTTCTGGGGATCCTTTTTATATAACAAAGTTTTGCCAGAATTTTTCTGAGAAGTAATTATTTTCCAGACAGAATGTCTTAGAAAAGTGGTTATTCTTTTTTTAATTAGAGAGCTTGAAAATTCTATTGTAGGCTGTGACCTGCAGAATACAAATTCGTGGTAGCACAAAATGTTTCTACTAGGCCATTAGAACAGTTATAACAATTGAATCAGATTTTATGCAGAAAAATGATAGGATAGAAAAACTGTTTTTCCATGTAGTCCTATCAAATAATTTTCCTATCAAAGAATTAATTTACGATATTCTATTCGATTCCCTTGGCTTTTGAGTAAGCTTTCAAAAGCACACAAGGCTTTGTAGCACAAACTGTTAGGTGATAATTAAAAATGACTCCTATATTTGAACCTTTCATAGCACAGTGTGGTCAAATACATAACACAAATGATGGAGAAAATGAAAAGATCATTAGCTGGTAATTATGTTACTATACAGGCATATACATACCTACACACTGAATGGTACGAAAAATGTCTCTTTCTATTGATCAGAAGAACCCTCCCGCGGTGCTTGTCTGTTACCCTGATCACTCTCAAGTTCTACCTCTGGGTAAAACCAATTACTCTGTCTCAATTCGGAGATAATTAGCTTAGTCTTAGTGAGATAAACTGCTATACCGGTGTATTTTAGTTACATATTTAATATAAAGTTGGCGGGGTTAGATATTTAATATAATGTGTTATGGGCAGTCTGCTTTCCATAATTTTCTGTTGCAGTTTCCATAATTTTGTTACTAAAAGTATTATATTTTCATTATATTTTTGGTTTATTTCATAATGACTAATCTAATTTCACTTCCTGAGTGTGGTTGGGATACCAGACAAGTACCCCTCTCTCACTTAAAACCTGAAAATAGTTTCATGAAAATATACTTTTCGATTATGACCCCCCCCTCACTTTGGAATTTGCTATGATATCCCTCCCTCCTACGGATCTTCCATGTGACACCTATGCTTTTACGGTGGAGACACCTAAATAACGGACGATACCGACCGCTAAACGGAAAATATCACTAGAATCATACACTTCTGGCAAAAAACACTGAAAATGGTGTAGACATAGATTAAAGCACTGGGAATGCAATGGTGACGAGAAGCACGTCGAGCGTACGTTCCAAAGCACCTTTAGGACCACCCAAAGTGCTAAATAAGTGCAAGTTTTCCAGTCTCTCTACAGACGTTTCAGAACTGCTGAGAATACGTTTTAAGATATAGAGATTCCAATGGTGGCTCAATGAAAAGCAAAGGATTGCCCTGAAGCAAGTAATAGAGTGCTAAAAAGTGTGTAAAGCGCTAAATGGAAACGCATATTCCATGGAATACGAAAACTAACAAAAACACAGTTTAAACTACTAGAAGTTCGACTATTACAAGAAGCAGCTCGAGTTCGTCTATCCAAGCGCGTATTTGTGTGTTCAAAAGCGCGCAAAAAGTGCAAAATTGATGAAACGTTTTGAGAAACGTCGGAAAAGTGGACATATAGTATGAAATATGGGGAACCCAATGGTGATGGGCATGAAGTTGCTGCTCTATAGCGCCCTATAAAGCACCCGAAGTGCAAAAAAAAAGTGCAAGTTTACCAGCATCGCTACAAAAGCATCAAAACTTCTGAAAATATGTTTTGAGATATGGCGATTCCAATAATGGCTTTACAAAAAGCAAAGGATCGCCCAAAAGTACTTGATAGAGCGCTAGTGAAAGCGTGTAAGGCGCAAAATGGAGACGTGTATTCCATGAAACACAAAAACTGACGAAAACATAGTCTAGAGTACTAGAAGTCCGGCAATTACAAAAAGCAGCTCGATTTTGCATGTCAAAGCACGTTAATGATGATGGGTAGGAAGTCGATCGATTGTTTTATATCACCCTATAAAGCAGTCGAAGCGATAAAAAAGTGTTAAGTTTAGTATAAATGTTTCAGTGACGACTTCACTCAGATTTAGCTTGTAACAATGCCGAAAATATCCCTGTAAATTAATTACCACAGAGTAGTAGTCAGAACGAAGATCAATATCATTCTTCGTATCGTTTCCTGGACTTAGCGGCCTATAGGGTGAAAATTGCTCGATCTAATTGCAATGAGGAGACTCATGATTGCAGTACCGGAAATGGTTAAAGCATGGGTAAGGATGACTGAGGAATTCCGAAAGTGAAGGAGCAGCGGATTGCCGAACTCCACGAAATGGGCTCGGCACTTCAGAAGAGGTTCCAGACAAATACTAAAAACCTTGTAAATACTCTAATAGAATAGGGTAATCCTTTCGATAATATGTATGGCAGTCTCGTTTCTATCGACTCCGGGCGAGTATCCCATTCTCGTGCCATCAGTAGTTACCACAGTCTGGAAATTTTTGGCAAATCCCAGTATGATATCTCACGGAAGAGCGTTTTGTAAAACGTAAAAGCCTATTGATTCACCGATACACCAAAACAAGATGCCAACTCCCATTCCATCACCGATACCGAAGTCGAAATTGATCATTCAGATGGCCAAGTCCGATTCGGCCCTATTTGCCAAACTCTATATTGGCTGCAACACCAGAGGTGCTGACTTGGAAGAGTTTTTCAAATACAAGAGCCAGCCTTTCCCTCCTTCAATCTCTGATCAGGATAATCTGAGATCCGGCAGGAAATCTTACATTGTAACTCTATTCACAGCTTATTCTTCTGAAGTTTTGACCGAGAAACCTCACGCCGATTCCAAAATTTTTGATAGTTTTCTTCTAGTCCACCTTATAAAGCCAAAAAGCAAGACGTTTGGCGAATTTGTTACAGAAGAAATCTGCCAATACCGGCGTAAGCAGTTCACAAGTGAAACACAGTGAGTTGGCGTCGTCTTTGACGTTTGTATGTCCAACAGCTTGAAAGCTCCTACAGGAGAAAAGCGCGGCAAGGCTATGTATCGGACAAGGCTATGTATCGGACAAAGGTTGAAGAAAGAAATCCAATTCCAAAAAACTGGACTAGTTTCCTTCAGTGTTCAGACCACAATCAGAGCCTATTCGAGTTCATGGCAAATAGATATGTGACGTTGTTACCAATCATTTGGTTGTCATGACTTCTGGTGATAGTGCAAGAAGTACTATATAGATAGCAGGATAGTTCTACACTGCCTTCATCAAGCGCGCTGCAACATGAAGTTGATCACGGTCAGAACGATTGATTCAGATGTAGTTTTTCGGCTCGTCTCAAAGTATCTTCATATTGGGGTTGATCAGCTGTATTTAGCCTACGGCCAAGCGAAGATTTTCCGCTAATTGCCGGTTAACGACATAGCAACTGCACTTCGCGAAGAAAAGGCGCAGTCACTGCTTTTTTTCCATGCTTTAAGTGACCGCGACACTGTGTACATATTCCTGTGGCATGGCAAAGGATTTTGGAAAGTATGGAAAGCACACAGTTTAAACACCCGTCTTTAACCGCTCCGTGCCGCAGGAAAACATCGGTCTTCAACCGCCTGTCTTCTCCTGTTCAGAGCTCACTGAAAACAACTTTGCACAAATCAAAAAGTTCATTGTGTGTGTATATTATAGATCAAGTGGGAGAGAGTCGGTAAAAAAGTTGAGGAAGTATTTGTTCAGGGAAAAAAGTTCATCCGTGCCGAGATTTCCGCCAACCCAGGATGCGCTAAACCTGCACAATTGGCCCGCTCACATTCAAGACCAGGTATGGTACAGTTCTCATCTTTTCATTATTATCGGGAAGAACCCCAACGATTACGGGTGGGAAAAAACTAGCAGTAGGCTTTGCGCTCCCCGATGGTCAACCTACCCCAAGCACCTGTCGCCTGTCGAGAGCTTATACGGTGCAGGTGCAAAAAGTGATGCACTGGGCGTTGCAACTTTAAAAGCAGCTCACTCTAGTGCACCGACTTATATTCTTACCACAGGTCCTGCCAGATGTAACGAATTTTTATGTATTATGTATTTTTATGTCTCTTTTAAGGCTTAAGCCTAACATAGAATCTTGGTTGTTCAACATGTGATCTGATATTTCAGTGAAGTACCATTTTATGAGGAATTATTGCCTTTTTTTGTATTCCATTTTCCAATAACAATGAAAATCAGGACAAGTTAGCTAAAGTAGCAAACGAAATGACTTTTTTAGTTGTGCATCTCCCAAAAATGACATGTAGGCCTCTATGTGTGTACGAAATCCTTCATTGTTTTCTTGTCATTAAGCTTCGTGGGTTCTACTGGACGCTCTAAGCTTCGTATTGCATGTTCGATGTCATTTCGAATTATCGCTTGTTTTAAGAAACTAATGTTTTGTAAATTTTCTATTTTCGCTCTTGAAGCAGGCATTAAGACATGCTAGGGCCTGACTCTGGCCTACATGTTCACTTTCTTTTCAACACCACTGGACTCTCGGTATTTCAAACTTTGTTTCTGCCAAATCTGAACTTTGTGTAATAAGCAGATGAGTTTTGCGCTTTTAGCGCACTTTTCAGTGATTACTACCTGTGATTATTGGGTTGCCCATACTTTATACGACATTATCACTTTTTCCGGAGTTCCTTCAAACTTTCCATCAGTTTTGCGTAGTTTTGAGCGCGTAAATTTGCGCTTTGACGCGTTGACTCGAGTTGCTACTTATAGTCTTTGGACTTCTAGTGCTCTAAACTGTGTTTTTGCCTGTTTTGGTATTACATGAGAAAGGCTATCCTATTTTGCGCATTTTTTTGCCATCTGTTGCCCGCTTTAGAGTGATTCTTTACTTTTTTTATAGCCACCATTGAAATAACCATATCTTAAAATGCGTATTCAGAGGTTTTGATGCTTCTGTAGAGATACTAGTAAACTTGCACATTTTTTAGCGCTTCGGGTGCTCGTAAAGGTGCTTTATAGCGCCCGCTTGACGTTCTTCCCGTCAGCGTTAGATTCCCGAGCTTTAATCAATATTTCCGCCGATTTTGGTGGTTTTTGCTAGAAGTGTACGATTCTTGTGCTTAACGGCCCCTCTAAAGTAAGTCTGTCTTTATAACCTGTCTTTGACATATTATTTGTAGGGCAAGTATGCAATTGTAGAAGAAATTGCTGGTAGGCATGTATACAATTTAATTAAGAAGCGGAGGAGGAGGGTAAACAGCTGAAATATAACAAAAAAGTCGAATTACATTTGCTTTTTATAAAAAAAAACTATACAAAAATATCAAGATTTCGTGTGGGCACCTGGGCACAAATACCCCACTCTCTCTCCTAACTTGGCTGCCTGCTTGAATACATATTTGCCGATGGGGTATTGTTAATTTTATCTCGTATTCTATACATTCATTTTATTGCTAGAATTTCACGACCGCCAATATTGAAATTCATTATGTGTATAGATTCGATATTCTGTTACTATGTTCTTTTTCACAGGAAGCCACTTATTCAATATTTGCGTGACAATAGTATTATTCTTCTTCAATTCTTCTGCTTAAAATCTTTGATTTTTTTTTCAGACCATTCGTCTTGGATTTCCACATCAACCGACGGCTATGGCTTATGACCCGATTCAGAAACTACTGGCAATTGGAACGAAAACAGGAGGATTGAGAATGTATCCTTTTTTCTTGTTTCTTTTTACAGGGGGAGTTAAGTGAGAATTTGTTAGGGGAGGGGATTCAGACAGCAGATATCAAGACACACTCAAGAACATTAATTGTAAAAGAAGATTTTTGAGTAGTTAGAGTTTTATTTGATATCCTGGTGATTAGGTTGTCCAAAACCAAAATACACTTCAGACAAAAATCTCAGTTTGAAGTTATGCAATCGGTTGAAAACGATCGTTCGAGGCGAAAACACTTTCATTTGCAAACGAAACCAGCAGAGAAAATTCAAAACCATTGTTAAAAACCAGAAAACCCAATATTCGGGTTGGAAGTTTTTTTAAATTTCCCATAGAAATTTTCGAACCCATAGAAATCTTCCAACCCTCTTTTGAAGTTTTAGCTCTGTGCGCCCTTGCAATTAATGTTACAGCAATGTTAGATTTCAGCATTGATTTTCCTTCCGTTTCATGGTTTATTTTATCAATATAAGATTTTTGAATCTATTATTTATATTGCTGTTGCCATGTTCTTTTTTCTAGGAGGCTTCTTAATAGAAGCTCCTAAAACAAAGGAATTGTCAGGTCTCTCTTTTTCAAATTTTGTCCTTGTCGATATATCCCAGAAATATCCACCGTCCAGAATTAAAGACTTTTACCGAAATGACGGTGTTTTCAGTGACAGCAGTTTGACGTTAAAAAGCTTATAGGCATAATTATTATTGCCACAGGGAAAGAGAAGGGGAGAGACTCGTGGATATAAAACTGGTTTTAAATAAATCTAGCAGCATGCGCGTTGTTCATAGTATATATATATATATATATATATATATATATATATATATATATATATATATATATGTCGATCAGTTGAAGAACCAAATTCTTAATGCTTGCAAGTGCAGATTAAGGGTAGGTAAATGGGAAAAGTAGAGTGGAGGGGTAATACTCCCCTTCTGTTCTTGAAATTCCTCCTTAGTGGAATTGGATCGTAAACTGTACTCATGGAGAAATATTCTACCAGACAAAATGCTCACAAAAGTTCCACAGAATAAAAATATACCCAATCTTTATTTTTATCCCATTTTTGCAGATACGCCCTTTTTGCCACTGACGCAAGGAATTTAAAATCCGCCACCGTATATTCGTTTCCAGCGTTTTTTTCGGCCCTAGATTCGATATTCAAACCTTCTTTAGCTCGTTGAAGCCTGGTAACTATTTTCTAGCGTTTAATATGAACTATTTAGCTTTTTTAAGTGGAAGTTTTGGGTTTTTTCTAGAGTTTCTGCGGCTTTTCTGAGTATTCCTATAAGGCATATGTCATGTGGCACTCTCGCTAGATCTGAAAGTGGTCTGTCTGATTCCTTGGAATCATTCTTGATCAGAACTTGTCTTATAAAATTCCACATCAATGCATTAAAAGTTAAGATTGTCAGGAATCTTGGCATTTTACGTAATCTGAAGCATACATTCCCTGGATCTATTATACGATTTCTTTTCTTTAGCTTCATCAAGTCATATATTTCTTATTGTTCTACCATTTGGATGTCTAGTTTCTAGTCAAATTTGGTCAGTATAGCATCTTTTCATGAGAAGGTACGACTAGTTATGAAGTTTGCAAATCCCTCTACTGTTAAATCCCTCACACCTTCTTTCACTTAATGTCCTTGTATTTACTTCGTTTTCTTTTAGACGGCTACATAGGATACTTTCAATTGTATTTTTGAGTCTCGCTTTTGCATCTGAAAGCTCTTTATATTATCTGCGTTGATTTTATCTGGTTGATTTTTATTAGAGTTAGTTTTAATTTATAAATCGTTATGAGATATTTTTCGTTTATTTATCATACTATTTTTTCGTTTCTATATTTTATAAGTGTGATTATTGATTATTTTTATCTAATTGGTCATTATATAAAAAAAATAGAATAATTTGAAAAGTCTGGTGGCTGATATCCTATAGTTTGATTTTAACCTATAATTTGTTAAATGTGGATCTTTTTTCTATCTTTATTTTTTTTTATCCAAGTCTGTGGATTCCCGCATCGCCCGATTTCAGTGTACCACCTGAAAAGCGGGTTAAAATTTGCTGTAACATTAAACAACTTCCATAGCAGTGTTGCCAACGCTTTGAAAGACTATACCAGTTTTCAGACTAAAATTGTGCCGCAAGCGATGAATTCGTGCCATCTGAACAGCAGGTTAAAAATTTGCCATAACAAACAGAAAATTGTCGGTAAACTCAAAATGAAACAAATATTCGAGTCAGTAAAGAGCAAGTGAACCCGAAATGTACCGGAAAATTTGATTGTACCATCACTTTTCCAAATGTACCATATTATACCAGGACCCCCAAATTCTACCAAAAAACGGTAGAATTGTACCGTGTTGGCAACGATCCACCGGACATCTAACATGAATGACGGTAATCAATGAGGTAATAGAAAAGTAGAGCTAAATAACCGGTTTTGCCTTCTTCAAACCTTGTGGTACAGAAGAAATAGCGTAAAGTACTCACCAAAACACGTGTTGTCTGTAGTATTTTATAAATCAATGCGTTCATAGTGACCATGGTAGTTTGCAAGTAAGTTTAATGTAAAAATTTGAGAGTTGGACGGCAATAATTACCGAAAAAAGAGAGATGGGAAGAACTAATGCAACTTCCGTGCTTTGATTTCATATTGTTAGATTTGGAAGTTCCTTGAAATTAATCTTTCTTTATTTTTGGAAGAACTCGATGTAGTAACTCTTTTTGTTGTTGCAGAATTAATGGAGGGAGGGGTTCTTGACCAAGGAAATTCTTGTAAATGCAGTTGCAGGTAAATATTAGAAATGCTTTTCAATATGGATTCTTATAATGGTAAATAATGAAACTCATTTTCAATGTACCAAATGATAAATTGATGCCAATATTCCTTTCTCTAGTCTCTTGTACAGAGTTCTCACTCATCTTTTCCCCCCTTCAAATATATCTTGATACTTCAACAGGTATCCTATGTTAGGGTGTGTCGGGAATCATTAGTTTACATAGAAGAGGCTGTCTAAATGTGATCGTGTAAGAGAAATTATGTTACTGTTTATTCATTGTTTAGGACCTTTCTATTTTACTAATGGAAAGGGAGGGTGTTTTAATGTAAGTTTGACTTTCGATTAATCAAGTTTGGCCACAGCGATAGAGATACTATAATATACTAAACTCCATTCTCCCATTCTCCATTCTCCATTCTTCCATTCTCTTTATTTTTGGAAGAACTCGATGTAGTAACTCATTTTGTTGTTGCAGAATTAATGGAGGGGGGGGGGTTCTTGACCAAGGAAATTCTTGTAAATGCAGTTGCAGGTAAATATTAGAAATGCTTTTCAATATGGATTCTTATAATGGTAAATAATGAAACTCATTTTCAATGTACCAAATGATAAATTGATGCGAATATTCCTTTCTCTAGTTTCTTGTACAGAGTTCTCACTCATCTTTTCCCCCTTCAAATATATCTTGTTACTTCAACAGGTATCCTATGTTAGGGTGTGTCGGGAATCATTAGTTTACATAGAAGAGGCTGTCTAAATGTGATCGCGTAAGAGAAATTATGTTACTGTTTATTGATTGTTTAGAACCTTTCTATTTTACTAATGGAAAGGGAGGGTGTTTTAATGTAAGTTTGACTTTCGATTAATCAAGTTTGGCCACAGCGATAGAGATACTATAATATACTAAACTCCATTCTCCCTAGATATAAACCTACTTGCTACTAATGTGTTTCTGGATATTTAAAAATGATTTAACGGGCTAGATCACAAAATTATACTTCAGAAGCTTATCAATACTGGTGCTCGGTGAGTGACGTTTAACTTGTAGTTCATACTTATCAAATAGGAAAATAGTATTTATTATTTTAGATTCTCTCTTAGATTTTTGTTTAAATCATACTTGTGGCTCAGAACTGTTATTACTTTTAACCTTTATTAATAATCGCTAGAACTTCTTAGAAAATACTGCTCCTGGTAGCCCTTAATATTTAGCTTACACTTATCAAATAGGAAAATAGTCTTTATTATTTTAGATTCTCTGTCTTGGATTTTTGATCAAATCATACTGGTGTGGCTCAGAACCTTTACTAATTTCAACCTATATTAATAATCGCAGGAACATCTTAAAAGCTTATGGCTCCTGAGTTTGGGCCAGTTATAATATAGGAAAATAATATTTAACGTTGTGATTCTCTTTAGGATTCTGTTTAAAATTAAATTAAAAAACGAGTTTTTTTTTAACTGAAAGTAAGGAGCGACATTAAAACTTAAAACGAACAGAAATTACTCCGTATACTAAAGGGGCTGTACCCTTCTCAACGCCCCGCTCTTTACGCTAAAGTTTGACTCTACCTCAATTCTACTTTATTAAACAGTAAAAACCTTTAGCGTAAAGAGCTGGGCGTTGAGGAGGGAATAGCCCCTTTCATATACAGAGTAGTCTCTGCTCGTTTTCAGTTTTAAGAAATAAGAAAATAGGATTTAACATTTTTGATTCTCTCTCTGTGATTTTTGTTCAAATCTAATTAGTGTGGCTCAAAACCTTTACCATTAATAATCGCTGGAAATCTTAAAACTTGTGGCTCCTGAGTTGGGGCCACTGGACCGTGGCCTTTCAGTTATAGTTTACAGTTATGAAATACGAAAATAAGATTTAACATTTTTGATTCTCTCTCTTGGATTTGATTCTTCTGAGCCATACTTGTGGCTCAGAACCGTTATTACTTTTAACCGCTAGAACTTCTTAGAAAATTACTGCTCATGAGCTAGGGCCACTAAATGGTAGCTCTTGATATTTAGTTCACACCTATTAAATAGGAAAATGATATTTAATATTTTTTATTTTCTCTCTTTGATTTTTGATCAGATCATGCTAGTGTGGCTCAGAACCTTTACTAATTTTAACATATGTTAGTTGTCATAGAAATATCTTAGAAACTTACGGCTCCTGAGTTTAGGCCACTTTTCAAATAGGAAAATATTATTTAACATTGTGATTCTCTTGATAATTCTTTTTAAAACATATCGATCTAGCTCAGGGCTGTTACTAATTTAAGCTATTAATAATTGGTAGAGCATCTTAAAAATTTACGGCTCCTGGTTTAGGCTCTTGGACAATCCTATAAATATTTTCCGGGAAAGGACTTGGCTAGCGTTCAAATTCTTTTTTTAAGTGTGCTTGAGATCTAAAAGAAAGACATATTTTGCCAGGAAAGCGTTATATTTTTCAAAACATTCAGAGGATTTGGACACAAACTTTAGTAGCTTACCATCAGTCGCCTATTGTAGACTTAGGCATTGGGTCAAGCCACTTTTTTTGTAAAGGTTCTTTTTTGATGCATAACCGCTTTAATCATTACTTGAAACTAATATTAAAAAACTCCTATGGGAAACAGAAATATATGCTGGAACATTCCAGCACATTTGTCACATTTTATTTCCAGCACATTTTTATATCCAGCACATTTGTCACATATATTTGTCACATTTTTGAAAGGCCAGCTTTTCAAAACTATAAGTAAATGAGTCATACTTGAACGTTTTGTAAACATACTGAAATTAACAGGACTTTTAGTGTCTTATAGCGGCATCAATTCTTGGAATTGTATGGCGTAGGGGAGTAAAAAAGTTTGTTAATCTAGAGGGGGGTGAAATTCGTTGTCTTTTTGATTTTTTTAGTGAAAATGCCAAAAAAGCCGTTTTGCAATATAAACGAAAAAATATGTTTCAGATTGAAAAAAATCGTAGGGTCCCCCGCCCCCTGACCCCCATTGACGCCACTGAACTCTTAATATTAGTACTAAGATGCAATGTCCAATGACTATGCTGCTTGAACATATTTATTATAGGAATTTTGAACATATTTGAACATATTTATACAATAGATACCAGATAGTAAAGGAAAATTAGCGTAATACGCGAGCAGATAAATAGCCACCAGTATCTAACAAAAATGGTAGAAAGCAATGCTAAGAGAGAATCAGACCCAAACAGCCGGGTTGGTCTGCTTCAAGTACCTTTTTATAGTTTTTTCTAGTGGTGTGGAACAAGGGCGTATCCATTATCATTTTTTATTGGGGGGGGGGGGCAAAAATTTCTCAAAAACATCTAAAAATTCTTTATATGCATTTTTGTCACTTTTTTACGGGTCGCACAAAAATTTTGGGGGGAGGGGTCAAACCTGGAAAACGCCTCGCCCCCCCCCCCCCCCCAGATACGGCCTTGATATGAAAAAAAGCCACAAGGGGCTCGTCAATGCGCTGCTTGTAATAACTTGAAAGTGTTCTAATGCTTAAATAATTTTAGGGACATAGGGAACTCTATTTAATTTTTCCCGTTTTTCGCTAATAAACCTCATATATTAGTCTGGGATAAAATACAGCAGGGATGATTATTTACTATCTTCCTCTCTTGATTTAGATGAAGAGTAAACAAATCGCTATTCTTGAAAAAAAGGAAGAAAAACAAAGTTCACGACGAAAAATAAGAACTTAAAAGCTGATAATCTGGAAATATTTCAACCAGCAAAAACTTACTTTGCTCTCGGGAAAACCAATATTGCTGCATTATGAAAGAATAACAAAGGAAATAGAATAACAAATCAAAAAACAAGAAGAATTGTGAAAAATAACAAAAAGCAATTAGGATGCTACATTATAAAATTGAACTATCCAGAAGCCAAATTGACTCAGTCCAGAAACACAAAAGAAAAAGAAAATGGAGAAACCTTGAAAGATGGCCAAATGCTGGAACCAAAGGTGTCATGTGACACTTCTTGTCAAGAGTATCAATAAGACATGCTATCAAGTCAACAAGCTCCACCGATTATTCTGTTCCTCTTTCTTAATGGATTTCAAGATAATTCCGATTTTCTAATTTTCCCAAAAAACTAAGACTTTACATTTATAACAGTAAATGCTAAAATTTAAGTAAATAGTAAAGTTAAGTAGCCAAACGCTGGTTTTTACTTTGAAACTACAGATCATGTCGATTTTTTTTGATTTCACTCAAATAGTTTTATAATATGTGTATCCTTGTAGCTTATTTTCCTTAACCTAACCAATAGACTAGGAAGACCTGGAGTTAATGTTCATTCTCGTCATACATTTGCTGCTGACCCACCAGGACCCGGACCTGGAGGGACCACTGCTACCACTGAACAGGGGAACGGACAAGGTATGACATTTTATTGTTTCTTGATCATACGCTCATGTATATGCCTTCTATGTCAGTAGGTCAGGTGACCGCAAAAGATGCGACAATCAGAGGAGGGGACTGGTAAATTTTTCTTAAATAGTTATGTTGCACGCTGTTTAATCAGTCTTATCGTTTTACACAGAAAAATGGCTTGATCAAAGGAACTTTATATTGTGCCCATGATTTTTAAATATGCTAAGTTGAATCTTATTCAGAATTTGAAAACGAGAAAAATATAATAGTTCATCAAGGTTAAATTCAAAGCATGGTGATCTTTCTTGAAATTTGGCTCTAATACAAAGATGAATGGAATCCAGATGTCTTGTTTTCAAGAACTACCCGTATATTAGTGGTAACTACCATTACTGTTTACTTGTCGCAATATTAAGCTGCCTTGGAATAATACTCTGGAAAAGACCACTCTTCTTTTCCATCCTTAGTTTCTTTGAACCCCTGCTTTCTCTGGCTACCTCTAATAGGATCCCTAAAGACCTCATGTCGTTTCTTATAATCTCGTTTAAGCCTTATCTTAAGGACTCTACTCATCTCTTTATTGCTTTGGGGCAATATACTTTATAGCAATATAGGGCAATGAGACAATATGGGACAACTGTTTGAGGGATTGTTCTGTTTCCATCTTGAAGACATCAAAGCAATCGCCTGGCCTTACTTTATGATTTACATCTAGTAGATCTGAAGTAATCCTTGACTAAGTAATGGAGCGAACAACCACGACCACTGACTATTGATCCTGGTCGTCGGGCAAAAGTAAAACACAGTGAACACATATAAAAAATTTTTACTCGATATTTCGAACACATATACAGTGTTCATCATCAGTCATCATCATCAGATCAGTGTTCATCATCAGAATTTTACTGCTGATGATGAACACTGTATATGCGTTCGAAATATCCAGTTAAAATTTTTTATATCTGTTCACTGTCAATTAAAAGGTTTCATCCCTATTTTGAACTGTTTTACTTTCGTCATGGAAAGGCAGTGTGGTCTTCGAAACTATCTACGTCGTTGGGCAATGACCATGAACCAAGTTTGGAACTTCTTTAATTTCTTTTAATAACCCTGTTTAGTCTCTATATTTTAATATGAAGCGTAATTAAACTGTACCAAATGTGATGAAAAAATCCAATGGGTGGGTTAAGATTAGTTATTTTTGTTTTGTTGGGGGTAAATGTTTCCTCCCTAATTATAGGGCTGTCTTAGCAATAAGCTGATGAAAGAAAATTGAACACAAATTGTTTACTAACAGTTCGCGATAACATATTAATTAGGTAAAAAAAAACAAACAACTAACAAACGGGACCACAAATAGAAAGGAAAATATATGAAACATTTCAAACTCATAAACGATCATAAAATGTAAAAGAATTTTAAGATTTATAAAAAAAAATTTAAATTTGTTTTTAAAATCAGTGAAGAATTTTCACCCATAGTGTTTCGAATTGTTGTAGAATTTCCTGATAATTCCATACTGTTAATCTGAAGGGTTGTGTCTGATGTTTTCACCCTTTTGAGGTGTTTCATATAACTATTTGCAAATTTTATCTAAGGGGGGAGGGGTCAATAGGGCAAGTTAGATCAATAAAAATCAAAGTTTGACTGGGCATATATATCTCTTGGAAGCGCACACATTAGTGAAATTGTTACTAACAATTTCCTTTGGATGGTGGGAACAGGCCTCATGGTAAAAAAAAACCTACCATTGCTTTTATGTCATCTATTCTTTGACACTTTTAGAAGGCCTTAAAATAAGTTTATATGGTGGGTAAATAATCAGGTCTCGGACGTGACTGTATTTCGGACGCGAGTGTGACCACATCTAATTGTGTCTTAAATTGTTTCTATGGCAGCATTGGTATACATGATGGTACTGACTGATGTAAATTCTAGATAATGGTACAGCTTAGTTCGTAACGGGTGCTAAATTATTTGTCCAATTGAGCATTGGTTGAATTCTTCAAAATTGTAAGAACAGAAAAATGTGCCATTGGAATGGAAAAGCTATGGAATTGAAGGGCATGTGGGTATTTTCCAGTCTTTTCCTTGGGTTAACTATATGATTTAGACTGAATAATCCGAGAGGAATATAAATATATATATATATATATATATATATATATATATATATATATATATATATATATATATATATATATATATATATATATATATATATATATATGTATAATATAAATATATAATATAAATAAATCGGAATAATCCGATTTAGACCTGAAAAATCTGTAATATCTGAGGAGCGGTAGTTCACGCTGATTTGTTTTTTGCTCGTGACCCTCTTTTCATTATATATTCTTTTCATCAATTTGTTTGTCCCGACTTCTTGTAAGATCGATTTTAATTTGTTAGTACCTCCATGGTCCTGCCAGAAGGCAATTTACAAGATCGATTCTTATCAGCATGATAATGAAAGTCCTATTTTTGTTCCAATGAAGGTTCAAATAATCCCCTTGTTCCGTTCAAAATACTGAAAAAGGGGCAAACTAGTTAGCCGTTGAGCTGGTAAAAGTGAACAATGGTGCCTCCAAAATGGGAATTCTTACTTTAATGCAATGCCCTCTGTCTTAAGGGTAAATAGCCTTTTATTTCAGCATCTTTGAACGTTTTTTTTAGTGTCTATTTTTTTTTTTAGCAAAATCAAAACTTGATTTAGGGAAATGGTTTTTTTTTTTACTTAATTTTCATTGTTTTTAATTGCGTTTATCATAACCGTCGATCAAAAAGAAAAGCATAGCATTTATAAAAATGTGCTGTTTTAAATATCAATCTGCAAGATTTTAGTATTTCGTAGCCAAGTTGAAATACATTACTAATATTTGTAAAATACTCAACTTTTTAGACGCATCAAGAGCACTTTTTTCCATCACAAGTCCTTTTGAGAGTAGGGCTTCGGTCCTATTATCACCTTGAGAAAGAAGCCTCAGCCCTAGTCCCCTTAGATGTCCTTATGACCATTATTAGAAGTTATAGAACATTTTGTTTTTCTACAACAAATAATGTTCTTTCGTTTCTTGCTGATCTACTGATCATTGGTTATGTTATGATCGCTGATCTACTAGCAAGCGTGAAACTACTAGACGTGCATTTTCAATGAATCAAAAACAGTATACTGTCTTTTTATAGATTTTAATGTCAAAATAAATAGTTGACTCTAATCTCTCTATACAAATAAATAATTCTTCATAATACTTTTTTAGGAGTTATAATCCTAAAATAATTGTAATATTTTGACTATTGAATCTTTAAAAGTCATGAGGGGCCAATTGGATAATGGTATACGAAAGTATTGAATTTTTTTTTTAATCCTTAATTGGTACCGGAACCTAGGAGAACTACTGTTTTGTTTAATGGAAATCTATGCTGTTACATTAAATTCTATATAACCCTTCAAGTAATAATTCTATATCTTCTACTGGTTGTTATCCCTCCAATTTAGGTCCTTTGGTATCTTTGAATTTTATTGTAAAATGATTTTTGGCTGCCTTGTTAGGGATATCAAGTCTCCAATTATGTGGGAACTTGATATTCATTGCCTTTTAACGGACAGTGACAAAATACGTAATTACCATGAATCGATTTTCGACTCTACTGCATTCATTTGTTATAGGACACCGAGAAATATTACCAAATAAAGTTTTGCCCAAGGACTTGGTTATGGTTGATTATATATAAAGGCGATGTCGGGCGTTCCATATTCACGACACCTTTCCTCCTTTATTGCTTCTTGTATGCCTATTTTGTAGATTGGCTCCTATCGTGGCAACCCCAGCCTAGCGGATGCCACGCTTGAGTCGGATCGATGGTTCTGAGTCAGTGCCGTGACTCAGCAATCTCTACATTTACACTTAGATGGTGGAAGTTGAGAGTGGCTCTGTTCTTGTGGCTCTTGTGATGTTCTCATCTATGTTTGGTTGGAGCTCCATGTCTTAGCAAGTTTTTGGCCAGGTATACTTTCTAATATGTGGAATTCTTGCTGGACCTATATATTTAGCGCTGCTTTAGGAATTGTTTTTTTTCCAATAGGAGTCGCTCTCTTTCTCAGAAATCAAGTGCACAAGGTGGTGCGTGTGAAGCGTTTTAGGGACTGTGCCAAACATGACAGAACGTTGTGGCGCACTTGGTGTTCCAAGATTTACACTAGGTGGCAAAAATTCAGCGCCTCCTCGGTTCTCTGTCCATGATTTGAGGTTCTGAAAGACAGACTGTCGACGCTACTTATAATCCACATTACCAATCATTTTCCTTTCTGAATTCTCCCCCACCAATCAAATTTCCAACTTTTTTCTTGCAACCTCCTTTGTTTCTTGAAGATTTCTGTCTAAAAGAAGTATGCGGCCATTCAAACTTAAAACTAGTAAACCGATCAAGACAGGATGGCTGTCGTTAACGTCACGCGGTGCTAATCATGCAATGATTTCGATTGTCATAGATTTAAAACACGAGTTTACAAACGAGGTTTGTGGAATTGATCTGATTCATCAGTCTAAATGGTTAGTTAACCATTTAGTTAACCAGTTAACCAGTTAGTTAACCAGTTAACCAGTTAGTTAACCAGTTAACCAGTTAACCAGTTAGTTAACCAGTTAACCAGTTAGTTAACCAGTTAACCTGGTTAGAAACCAGTGTTCGAAAGCAATGCAAGAAAATTTTAAATGCAACCTTGGTTAGACATAATTGTAGTGAGCCTTCGTCTTTGCTGTAAACTCTAATTAAAAAGTAAAATCACGTTAATACTTCTTACAATGGAAACATTAAAAAAATATGAACTGTTTTAAGAAAACAAAATTAGTATGCTTTTTGCTCTCATTTTCTCAAGCTTTGAAGTTGTGTGTCCTCCTTGTTGATCCTGTACCGAGTCATTCTTGAGTTAAAGTTATCGTAGTTAAATGCTGTCATCGCTACTTACAATTGGAGCTTCATCTTAAAACAAAAACAATGCTTCTTATTCTGTTCTTTCGGGTTTGAATTGCTTGACTTCGTGCTTTAAAAAATTAATAGGCAAGATTTTTGAAATACATACTAAAAAAAAAAAAACTCAACAGCGTTTATACACGGTTTATTTAATAGAAAAGGTTGTCTAAATCTTTTCCTTATTGTTCTTCCTTTTTGGTTGTTATTCTACTTTATTTGACACCTAAGTCCAGAAAGTGGATCATCTTATCCTAAACTGATTGATAGTCCAATACACGTAGTTTTTTTTTATAGATATTTTAACAACATTGTCCATACTTTACAATTCTTTTTATTAATTTTGTGACTAAATGGTGGGCTTGTGCTCTTAATTTGAAGCTTTGCTCTTTACTCAAAGGTTAGACGTTGAAAAATTGTCTTTTAACAGGAGCTATCGTTGGTTGAGATGTAGGACAATTTTCTCGTGACTAGCACGCTGGTACAGACCTAACGATTGTATTCCTGGACGAAGTGCATAAGCCTCTGCAGTTCACTATCTCCTTGAATTGGAACCTGTATGGCACCACAAATGATCGAACCCAATCAATTATAAAACTAGACCTTCATTGCCCGGGTAACGTGAAGCGTTGCGGCAACCTTTGTCCGGCTTCGCCGACTAAAGCGTTGCGGCAACCTTTGTCCGGCTTCGCCGACTAAAGTGTTGCGAGAGCAACACTTTGGTTTTGTTTCTTCGCTATCGATCAGTAATCACATCATCAAAGGCTATTCCTCAGCGTTGAAAAAACAACAACAAAATAGTATCGAAAGAAGGGACTAAATTGACTTCGCGGCCAGTTGAACTTTATCCTTTTCAATCGTAGACATCGTGACGGATGAAAACTCGGAACAATATCTTATATAATCTAGTTGGTATTATAAAGCTATCCCTAACTTTTCAGGGTCAAAATACCATAGATGACATTCTATTAATTATTACGAAACTATCTCATTGTTTTACATTCCGGAACAAATTACAACACCGGAAACAAATAATAGGTACACCAACTAGCGAAAGCGGCAAACCCCTCATTGCCGAAGATGATTATGAGCTAACAGCCGTTTCTCGCAATAGGCATCAAGTTCGCTGGAAACATATAAATGGGTACACCAACTAGCATAGTTGCAAACCCCTCATCGCTGAAGTTGACTGTTAGCCTAACAGCAGAACAAGTCCCCTACATGTCTTACTACTGGAACCAAATTGGTTTTACCATCAAATACACTGGAAACAAATAATAGATACACCAACTAGCAAAAGTTGCTAACCCCTCATTGCCGAAGGTGATTATTACCTAAAAGCCGACTGTTGCTTACAAGTCCTCTATATGTCTCACAATTTGTGTCGGCCTAGATTTCGTTTCAGTGTATACCTTACTACTGAAGTTGTCAACCCCTTGAAACTTTCAAACTGGTATACCTCATGAAGGAATTTTGTACCAAAAAAACGGATGTCATATGCTTTGATCAGCTCATCAAGAGCTATGGATTGCCGTCGAAAAAAAAAATTATATCTGTCTTAGTTCAAAAGTTGATTTTTTTTTGCCTTAGGCCAACTTTCTAACGTCACCACTTAGAAAGGAGCAAAAGATAAGCTCCAATTTCTTTAGCAATGAGAGAACTTTTAAAGTTTATTAGGCACATCTAATACCATTTCTCTACCGCAATCCCAAGTCCAAAAAACCGAATGATCAACTCAGCTGTAATCACGAACAGAAATGGGTAGAAACAATAGATGGCAGCACTTTCGGACCCGTGGGAAAATGCCAGATTTTTGCTTCTGTAAATTTTTCTATTTATCACTCAAAGAAGATATATTGGCTGTGGGGCCGGGTAATTGCCGACTATATTTAACACTTATAGATTTTAGTCCATCTTCAATTTGAAAGTGGTACCTGCCTGCTTACCTGCTAGAACGGAGCTTTCCACTCGAAAGCAGAAACATGGTTTGATGAAACGAAAGCTTGGCTGCATAACTTCAGATACTCCTCTCTGACATAGGCTATGTAACTCCACTTCACTTCGCACACCATAGGCTCTGGCTCGTGGACAAGCAAAAACCATCCTTTTTGGCCCCAGGCAAGAGTTCTGCGGAGCTTTCCAAAATGTAATTTCATATTCATCAATCTGGCCCGAGGTCCGCACTTTCCGGAAAAACCGCACAGGTTAGACCCTTACCAGTTTCCAGGAATAAGCTGAGATCGGCGGCATAGGAAAAAAACCGGGACAAAACCAAAATGTTCCTCTTGCAACACAATTGATGTTAATCGCCACGATAATCTCACTATTCTGTCTAGGTTGTTAGAGTATTTACCGCAGCATAAAGAGCCGGTCGGTAAACCCATCGCAGGCCGATATCACACCCGCTTTTGTGCGTTTGGTCGTGTTTGACCAAGGTGAAACACGAATGAAAAGAAAAGATGAAAAGAAAATGAAAAGAAAAGAAAGAAAAGAAGGTGAAAAATGAATGAAAAGAATCCTGGTGAATATTTTTGCAGTACTACTTATAAGAGATATTCCTTTTTGGTTCTTGCATTCTGGTTAATCCCCTTTTTGTACAAGGGGAGGATGATTGATGCTTTCAACTTTCCAGAAATACCTTTTCTTCCCCTGTCTTCATCAACCAATTTTATAGCTAATGAGCAAGAAACCTTGGGCTTGCCTTGGAAATTTCCATTGCTTTGTAAATGCCCCATCTTGTAAATGCACCTTTTTCATTCTGTTTCGAATTATGTTTGACCACAATCGTGGAAATTTGTCAAAAGTTTTTTTTTTAGCATGGATTGAAAAACTGCATACTGGTCACTGCCCACAGGACATAATAATTATTTTTCAAACATTTTTCATTTCGACTGATAACAGCTTACACATAACATACGTTTAATATTTAAGACGTTTAATAACATTAAACGTTTTATAACAGACGTTTATAGACGTTTTATATAGACGTTTTTATAGACGTTTTATAACATTTAATACGTTATTCATTTAAGACGTTTTGTTTAATGTGTAGCAGAGGCTCCATTGACGTATAAGCAGATCTGTCTTTTGTAGGATTTTGCTCAAGCGGTTTAAGTAAATTTTCCCCCAGAGCTGATAAATAGGGGCAGTAACGTCACAATCGTGTTTTTAGGATTTGATTTTAGATTGTTTATTTGTATAATACCATATTGAGATATAAGTGTTGATCTAGAAGTAGGTCTTATTCATGAAATCCTTTTTTCTTGACGAGCCTCGGTTCTTCCTTATCAACAGGGAATGCTCTATACAAGATACAAGAGAGCCCAGATCGATAAGCACTTCATAGTGTTAGTATCTCTCGGACTAACTTTCTCCTGAAAAGGATCGCTGTGAGAAAAATCTAGAATCGTATTCCACCCCATGCCGCATGAAATCAACGTTATATATTCTGAAAGGTACATTTGACTGTACGTTTATTGCCGTTTGGGGATTTTTGCTTCAGATGCACAAGAGATGGAGGTTTGAGGTAATTAAGACACTTTCCTGAAAAAGAGTAATTAACGAACCATTTCTTGCAAGTTTATTTCAATAAATGAACGGTTGTATACACTGTTACCTAAGGGATATAGACAATATTTTGATCGGGCAAAAACAGACTCATTTGTGGTGATTTGACCGCGGAAAAGGTCTTTCGTAGCTATTACACAACCAAAGGAAACACAATCTTTTATGACTCTACCCCGTGGGGAGGAGGATGATTCAGAACCTTCAACCTCTGCCTAGATCTGCATTTTGGAACTAAAAATAATGAAGTCGAGTGGATTTCTTCAAGAAGTGGACCAAATATTAAAAAACAGTGCTTTTCAGTATCAAATATTTGTCTATGAGTCCGTTCCTTGTGTAAATCTTAAAGGGGAAGAATGTCTTCTACCCCATCATTGTTTGTAAATGTGATATAAATTTTAGTTTTATTCAAAACTTTCTTTTTTAATTTTTATTGAGTTGTTTTGTTTTACTATTACGAATGCTCTTCTCTAGCTTCTATTCTTGGTTTAGTTCCTTCCCCTTTACTCTATGTTTTATTGCCTTGTTGTACTATTGCTATCGTTATTTCTATGTTCTTTTCATAGTTTAGTTCTATCTGTGTTTTTTTCTTTCTGTTTTATTACACGGCTTTCGTTTCTGACTTCTTCTAGGCTTCGTTTGAAGATGCTAGACGTGCCATGTATTGTTTTTACTTGCAGCGATTGGAGATATCACAATCTCTTTGAATACACAGGCTATGTTTATTTATATTGCCTATTTCCATTTCTCTGCAAGTTTGAGTAGTGAACAGGAAACCGTGCATAGATAGAACGTAGAACTTAACTTGAAAAAATCAACTCAACGCTTTCCTATACAATTGCAACGTTGCCTGGAGGAGTGCGCAGTTGTAAAAGAGATCTTGATGGGACCTGAGTTTTAGTTTGAATTTTTGAAAACGCCACTTAAATTTGAATGGCATGTGGACGAGATTTAATAGCGATTATCCATTGGTTAAAACGCAGAAAGTGTTAAAAAGTGAGATGATTGATCCCAGGGGATAGTTGATTATTTGTTACACTTATTAATTACTTTACTTTACGCTTATTTATTAATCTTTTGCTATGATATTTTAATATTTTCTTCACTGCTGCACTGAAAATTTGCAACAAAGCAGACGAAAACTGTGAAAAAAAATATAAACAAAAGAAAACTTTTTCATTATGGCCAAACACCAATTAAAAGTCTGTTGAACGAGGATATTTAAAGAGAATAAAATACAAAAAGATATTGTGATAATTTTTAAGTAAACAAGGGCCAGTACTTGCGTGGGGTCTCAAGATCTAATGTAAAAGCCATCGTCTTTCGCAAATGGTTTTGGTCAATCAGTCACCGCATTAATCATATGAATGACTAATTCAATAAAAATGGTTAAGTAATAAAAGAGGAAAAGTTCGTCTCTGACGGGAAAAAACGAACGCCACCTACTGTTGCTGATAAAATCGCAAAATTAATGCACATATTAGATTTTTCTTTTTTTTTACTGTACCTTTTGTTGACCCAAAGATAAAAGAACCACTTTGATGAAAGGATCAGTAAAATGGCCTCTATTTTCGAATTACATAAAAAAAACTAGTTTTTTTTTAAGTGAAAGTAAGGAACGACATTAAAACTTAAAACGAACAGAAATTACTCCGTATATGAAAAGGGTCGCAATCCCTCGCTCTTTACGCTAAAGCTTTTAATTGTTTTAAAAAGCAGAATTGTGGCAAAGAGTCAGATTGTGGGGGAGTAAGTCATTCCCAAAGACATAGCTATTATGGTTTTTAACTATGCGGAACAAAATCGGTATCTAAAAATTTTGATCTGTTAACTTTGGAGAAAAAATGAGCGTGGGAGTGGGCCTAGGTGCCCTCCAATTTTTTTGGTCACTTAAAAAGGGCACTAGAACTTTTCATTTCCGTTGGAATGAGCCCTCTTGCGACATTCTAGGACCACTTGATCGATACGATGACCCCTGGGAAAAAAAAACAAATAAACACGCACCCGTGATTTGTCTTCTGGCAAAAAATACGAAATTCCACATTTTTGTAGATAGGAGCTTGAAAATTTTGCTATAGGGTTCTCTGATACGCCGAATGCGATGGTGTGATTTTCGTTAAGATTCTGTGACTTATAGGGGATGTTTTCCCCTATTTTCTAAAATAAGGCAAATTTTTTCAGGCTCGTAACTTTTGATGACAAAGACTAAATTTGATGAAACTTATATATTAGAATCAGCATGAAAATCTGATTCTTTTGATGTAAATTTTAGCATCAAAATTCCGTTTATTAGAATTTCGTTTACTATTGAGCCGGGTCGCTCCGTACTACAGTTCGTTACCACGAACTGTTTGATATGGTTTTGAGAGTGTAGAAGTCACCCATTGAAACTCTAGATACTATGGTTCCATCTATCACAATGCTCAAATCCATCTATCACAAGGCGCTCTAAGAGCGGCGGCTGGGTTGTCGAGTTAAAATAGCTAAGAAACTGATGCAGCTTAGTGCTACTGTGTAAGCCTTAGGTGGTTTTGTGCTACATTGAATTGTATTTATGTTTTATTATTATTTCTGTACAATACTGTAACGACCTATATTATACAGACCTACTAAGCCCAAACACAGAAGATCGTTCACACTCTCAGAAAACCCCAGGTTACGGTCATCAGGTAGCTTAAATCATTTTGTGAGCTTATGTATCGGCTAGCGAAGTCTCCCAGTAGAATAGCCATCACCGAGAGCTACTAAAAATCTGTTGTTTGACAATGAGATTTGATTGTAAAGAAAATGAAACATTACGTCCTTTTGACAGTAGGCTTGTCAATCAAAGCGGGTAGCACCACCAGGAACTTCCAAGGGTGCCAAATTATTGAAATGATATTTCCTTTGAGCTGATTTTAGCGTAATTTTTAGGGACTGCCCTTTACTGAATTTAAAAAACAAAATTCAGTTCCGTTTAATCGAAGAAGACCAAGTTCACACTTTTTGATTATGTAAGTTTCATTAAAACTGAATATCCCTATCCCCGGAAAAAATCTGGAGAAGTCACATGTTTTTTTCTAAGATCTCTAGGAAGGTAAATGTCGGCTTTTGGTTTTCTTTCGTTTAATCATATCTCTCATCCAAGCTCTACAAGGCATGGTATGATTGTCCAATCGATTCTTAATAATTTGGCCGTTTAAACTAAAAAAGCTTATTATGGACGAGATGGACGCCTGTATCGCCTTAAGTTTAAGTAAATTCACATATTAATACATTAAAGTTGAGCTTGTCTTGGATATTTTCAATTCTACTGCACATTGTTGCACTGTCACTGGTGCAGATAGTTGAACAATTTTAAAGTATCAAAGCTTCATCATTTATCCTTTTCCAGTACTCTTTGGACTAGTACCCCTGTAAATGTGAAGCAAATAGTTTCTGTGCTGTATATCCAGAAACCAGAGTTTAAAACAAATTTGTATATTCCTGGTGCTTGGAAGGGTGCTGACTCCTATACGTAAAATACACTCTTTTGCTTCGCCAGTGGCTTATTTTTGCTTTTTTTTTCTCTAAAGTAGTCAGTCAGGTTCATATTTACTCCATTTGGATTCAGATTCTGTGCGAGCTTTGATTTTTTTTTTTTTTTGAAGCAATTAACTTTGAATTTTAGTCTCACATAAGCAAATACCTTATGTGGCGTAGTTCCAGGAATCACAGTTTTATACAAATTCGTATATTCCTAGTGCCTAGAAGGGGAATGACTCCTATACATAATGTATCCCCATTGGCTTCGCCAGTAGCTTAATTTTGCTAATTCAAACACTCAGACTTGAATATTAAATTAAAGTCGCACGTTTTTTTTTCTGGATATACACATAGCTCAGTTCAGTTATGCTAGCACTAGGCAGTGCTGGAGTATTTTCTACATTTCTTTATATTAATCTCTTTACCATGTAGAACATATTCTGCAAATAATAATCATTCGAAACTATTTGGTTTATATGCAACTATTAAGTCTACAAGTGCAAGGTATGAAAAAGATAGCTAGTCCATGGGGAATCTCAGTCAAATCCTACACCAGGCATTTGCCCCGGACGCAGAGATTTTAGGAGCGCAAAATTTCACATAATTAATCTAACGGTTATAATTATTTTGCAATTTTTGAAATTTAGTTTTTATTGAAACCAAGTAAAAGCCGTAGTCAGTAAATTTAAAAAAATAATAGATTATTAATTAATTGATAAAAAATGAAGTAATTATAATTAAAATAATCAAATTTAAATAGTGAATAACAATTAAAATATTTAAATAATACATTAGAAAATAATTCAACAATGAATTATTAACTTATTAATAATTTCAAAATAATCTTGTTGATAAATCTTGTTAAAATTTGGCTGAAAAATTCTTTGGGAGACGGGGGGGGGATAATCAAGATGTCCCTGCGCAACGTAGGTCAGAGCCGCCACTGATACCAGGAGTGATTTTTTCCAGCAATCACCATTCATGGATTAAATTAATGACGATGCTTTTCACTGATATTAATTTAATAATTGTAAACAAACTTTAATTTGGTAGTAAAACACTAAATGAATTTGTAAAAATTATCTGCATTATTTCTATCTATGAATTATCATTTATATTTAATTGGCTATCTTAAGCTAAGAAGTAGAATCGGTGGGTTTGGGGGGTCTAGTTTCTGATTGTTATCCCTTCTCAGCCCTTGTTGCTTGTTATACATTTTAACACCTTCAAAGGAGAGTTTGGGTCTACTAAGTACCAGCCATAGAAGTTCGTCAATTTTTTATATTGAGTCA
Organism: Artemia franciscana; assembly: GCF_032884065.1. Taxonomy (NCBI): domain Eukaryota; kingdom Metazoa; phylum Arthropoda; class Branchiopoda; order Anostraca; family Artemiidae; genus Artemia; species Artemia franciscana. The sequence continues at coordinate 26,363,106 of NC_088881.1, forward strand.
CTTTCGTTAATGAAATCATCTGAAGATCCTCTGAAATAAACCTTTATTTATTCTCTTCATTCTCATCACAGTTTCACCATCTGTAAATACCTTTTATTAGAGGAACTAAAAGGAAAACCCTTAGTAATTTCAATTTACTCCACCTTTTGAAAAGCAATCTCTATGCAAACAAATGAGCTTAGTCTAAGCCGAAAACTCATTTTGGAGTAATTTATGGATCCGCTTTGTCGAGGATTTATCTCTAGTCTATAGGTATAAGCTACATATTTGACTGAGAGAAGCACTGCTAAAAGCACTCTTCCTTGAATTTATACCAATTAAAATAAATCAAAAAGTGAAGAAGATAAAAAGTGATATTATAAAATAAAACGAGCAGAAATAAAATCATATTTAAAGTGTAAAGAAATCACTATGAATATATGAAACCTAAAATGAGCAGAAATTAAGATGAATCAGCAATTCGAACTTAAAATGGACTAGAATTATTTAGAAATAATTTTGATGTAACCTCTTAAAACCATCTAAAGGCACAATTATTGTTTCTGCTTTGCTGAAAACGTAACAGGTTTATTCAAGTTTTATTTAGGTATTTATTTTAACTACTGCAGAATTTAGGTAACGTTATAGTAACGTTATTAGGTAACGAATATAATATATAGGTAACGTTATTAGGTAACGAATATAATATATAGGTAATGTCAGTTTAATGAATTTAGACAAACATTAGTAGTGGAATAAATAACAGTAATACTAAAATACTATTGTTCTCTCAAAATAGTAAAGCCAAAATGTTTAATTTTTTTGTTTTGTTCAAAAGATCCTCTGTTCAAAATACATGTTGTGTTAGCTTCCGTTTAATCTGTTACTGAAAAATTAACAGATTGCTTCAAAAATTGCCAGCTGATTTTTAAAAAGTTATTTTACGGTTTTGGGTAAGTTTTTATTTACAACTATTTTAGGTTCGAATTTGGAATGTTATATGTAAATACCCACCTTTCTGCTGTATAAAAGAAATGTTTCCGATGTTGGATAAGTTGTTGGCAGTATGAACTAACGTTCTGCTTTGAGGAATTATGGCTAAAAGTGCTCTTCCTCTACTTTAAACTGTAATCATTCCCATAGCTCTTAGATATGTGGAAATGACCATTAAATCATTTTAGCTCTCTGGCTCATTTTCTCCAAAAGCAGATATAATACCCTTTGCCAAATAATACGGATTTGTTCGTTTTTCTAGAGAATCTGCAAATTCAATAAAGTATGAAAGAAATTCCAACTGATGTTTTAAGAGTTATTTTAGGTCCTAGTTAGGTTTTAATTTAGAATTTTTTTAGGTTCGAGTTTGGAATGTTAGACGTAAATATGTACCTTTCGAATACATTAAAGCTGTGTAAAAGAAATGAAACGCAATAGACAATCGTTCTGGTACATGTTTTTTTTAGTAACTTTACTGCACGTATTGTCATAACGTGTTTCCTCGTAATGTATGCATGTATGTATGTATTTATTTATAACCCATCATACAAAATAATGAAGTAATGGAGTGCATTAAAAAAAAACGAAAAAAAGAAGAAAGAAACAACATATCGTAATTACATTCTAAAATACAAATAAAAATAATTCCACTGCAAAAAACA